>NW_006434835.1:6321018-6336589 GCF_000325575.1 Pteropus alecto
AAGGCATCATAGAATTAAACCCCCGAGAAGACTCTCTCCTAACACACCCCGGATAGGTTGACCAAGCAACACACAGTCTTAGATGGTGGCACAAAAGGCACAAAATCTGGAGTCGAACGACACTGGATTTAATGCTCAGCTCTACCCCTAATTAGCTACTTAACTCTGGCCAGTTTTCATCTTCATTTCTTAAAACACTGTTTCCCCCATTTGTAACCTGCAGAACTTTTATAAGCATTACATGAGAGAATGTATGCAATTCGTGCAGTAACTGGCTCACGGTTGGCACTTTAGAGCTGGGGAAGTCCATCGCTAACTGTCCCTTTGCAAATTTCTGAACCAACAGAAATAGTCATAGGACACAGGGAGATGAGAATCAAACACAGTGAGAAAGGCCGATTAGGACAGTATGACTCAGGTTTTCTGTAACGGTAGGCTTCCCATATTGACTTCTGGAATTTGACAGATCACTTGCCCAGTGACTGACAGTGACTGGCCTCTTAGCACGAGGACACAGCTGACCTCTAAGTGTCTGTCCTCCCCGCAAGTGGGCAGATCTGACTAGAAAGCAGGGAGGAAAAGAACATTCTCAACTCCTTCTAAAACCCCAATGCGATGCCTGCTTGTGCTGAGTGCTGTGGGGACAGGATGGGGCCGGAAGAGAAAGAAACAATGAGACTTTGTCCCTACAGTGACAGATTGTACAGCCTCCTGGAAGGAGAGTGAGAGAGGCTGCCGCGAGAATTAAGTGCATCATTATCATGAAAGATGCTGACACATTTTAGTGATGCGCTTGCAAATGTTTCATGAGACACAGAGTAGAACTACCAAATCTCAGGTAATTAGGTCTGGGAGAACTCTCCAGAGGCAGGGAAAAAGGGAGAGAGTTCCTGGAAGTGTTCCTCGCCGTCTCCGTGACAGCTTTTCTCCTCTCCGACGTGCACGTACCTGACACCTGTTGTGTTAGCCGAACACCTTTCAGACTTTTACATTTCAAAGCCTGTGGATTAGAGAAAAAAAATGGCATCAGGTCCAAAAGGAGAGATTTTAAATTTTAGCAGTGGAGTCGAAATGTGCCCTGATTCACTTCGACGAGGACCCTTTTTCCTTGCACCATCTGCATGTCGAATGACTAAGCAGCTTCCCTCTCCGGTTCACCGTCTGAGAGCGAGGCTTTTACATCCCCTCTGCTACTAGCATTTTAACGTATTGAGACAAATGTAGCAGAAGGAAAACTACTTTCAGAAGCAATAGATCGTGGTTATCCTGGGGTGGCGGCGGTGGCGTTAGGTGGCCATAGGCAGCAAGGGTGGTATTTTTGGTTGGAAGAGTCTGATACACGTCACCTAAGGGCGGTCTTGCTTTCCCTGTTTCCTACGTCTTGGTCGGTCCTAGAATTTAAAAAAAAAAATAAATAAAGCAAAGAAAAGAAAGAAGGAACTGCTTGCTTCTATTTTAACTGTTGCTTTCAAAATGTACAGTTGCGGCAGCAAAGCAAACAATACAGATAGGAGATAGGCTGGAGTTAAAGATATGGTTATTTTTAGCCGAGTCTGTGGATATTGAAGACAATGGAATGATGGAGTCTACTTTCCCTTCCAAACTGTTAGATCGAAATATCCAATCGGTAGGACGGACATGTGGGCTGACGTGCTGCCGTAGCTCGAGACCATGCTTTTAACACATGCTCACGAAGTAGACCCACTCGGAAGCTGCTGTGCTGCTGTGACAGACTCTGTTGCAGGGACGAGATTTCCCGAGTGACCATTCGGACCTCCAGCCTCTCGTTTCTGGAGACTTATTGTTATGCCGTAATTGGGCATCTCGATCAGGATCACAGTGAGAAAAACCTAACTTTAAAGGAAACGAAAACAGCGTGATGCTTTAGAAACTCAGGTTTATAAACGACCCTGGGGTTCACCAGCTTCGCCACGATCGCGGCTCTATGCCTGTCCCTGTCACTTGAGGCCATCTCAGTGTGGCGATATCATCTAAGCCCTTCACATCAACACTCTTGTGTTTCGTTGCTTCTCGGGCGATTACTGGCATAATTTGGGCAACGTGCTTAACTCCTCTGGTCCTCGCTTCTTCGTCTGTTAAAATGGAGGCGAAAAGACCTAAGGAGAAAAAAGTGAACCACACACACACTCGGGGCTGAAATAATGATGAAAAGCGTTGAGAGCAGTACTTAATCTACAGCAGAACTCTCAAGGAACGCCCACTTACACAGGCGGAACGTACAGGTGGAAAAATATACACTTATGTGCGTGTACATGCATGTAAGTTTCTTCTAATAAAGAATAAACTTTTCTAATCGAAATACCAAATAGCAGCTGGATGGCAGTGTCCAAAATTTCTGATTCGTCATCTAGCTTTGAACATTCTTTTTCTCAAGAAACAAAAGCAAATCTGGAATATGATTAATACACAGAAGAAGAACACCCCAAATAAAAACAAACAAACAACAACAACAGCAACAAAAAAAACGAGAAGAGAGAGAGAAAAAAAAGGTGGAGGGTTCTATGGCTTTATCGGAGGCACTGTATTTACTTCATTTTTAAACCAAGAAAGTGAAAAGCCTATAAAATATATGATGTAACCAATCCCTCTTGAAAGTATATGAGTTTTTGAAAGAGATATGCTTCACTGTGTAGCTTCACTCTATCTAAAGTACTGAAAATCAGCACTTAAAAAAATACTCTGAGTATAGTAGGTTTATGTATAATTCCTTAAAATCTACCAGTACTTTGTCACTGAAAAAAAACAATGAAAAAAATGCCACCGGTGGCAATGAGAAGCGTGCTGCTATGGGTGAGTTGCTTAGCAACAGATTAATTTATTTAAACTTTTACTGCTACTTTGACAAAGAGACTGAAAAGAAAAATGTGAAGGTAACTGTAAGATCCTCAGAATCGGAAGCTCCAGGAGACCCTCCGAAGCAGAAGACACTCTTGCCTGGATGCTGAAGCTGGGAGTTTGCAAACCACACTTCTCAAGCCTGCCATCAGGTGTCCTCTTAGATTCTGCCCGTAGGAGGTGCTGGCTGGCGATGACGAGGCAGGGGAGAGACGCTGGAGGTCTGTGCCTCTGAGGGTGTGGGAGCTGCTGGGTTTCGCTGGTCGTGGACGTGAGGGGACTGCAGGCTCCAGTGGCCCAAGCGGAAGTAGAACCTGTTTTGGTAGCACCAGCCCTGGCCCAGGTGACACCTCTAGGTAGATTCGGGGTTAGCTGTGAGAGCGTCTCCCAAAGCTCAGAAGCACGCGGAGACCTGCAGACGCCAGCTCCAGGGCGTTCGTGTATTCTGATCTTGAGTGATATTCTTTCTTTGGGCTCCCCCACACCCTTTCATTTCTCTTCTGTTCTCCCCGCTCTTATAATACCTCCTTTGTATTAAATTCTGTCTATTTGAAACACCTAAAGAGGTTTCTGACTGAACGCTGAAACTGATTAAAATCTTCAGGGAGGTTACCGGCTCCCTCATTAGACTCAAATTACAGAGCAATATGATATGGACAAAAATAAAAATAAGCATTATGCACCAAACTGGGACGGGTACTGTGATAGTTCATTTAAATCTCTTGACAGATATGGATATGGATATAGCCATAGCTATGGCGGTTCTGACTCTTTTCTCTGGAGACCCCTGACTGACATGAGCACGGAGGTGACGATGATTGTAACGTGAGATGATGCCATTTGTGGGCAAAGGCCAGATAATGAACAGCCCTGTCAGCCGAAGGCTTTGGAGCTTTTCTCTAAGGTTCAGTAGAACCGCTTCTAGTTTTTAGGGAGAAGAGTGAAGTGGTCATACTGTATTTGCTTGAAAACCAGCCCGGTTGCAGGTGCATAGAATATGGATCTCCAAGGAACCTAGATGTAGGAGAGCGTGACCCTCAGGGGAAAGGTCCTTGGAGCAGTCACCCGAACCTCTGCGTGCCAGCGAGGGACGGGTTCCCCTCTCCAGCCCTTCAGACCCTCGTCATCCTCAGAGCCCACTCGCTCTTCCCTACGCCCTCTGAGCATATATCACTGTCAGCGTGGGGCACCCTGGGGCCTGGTTCCCCCCAGTCTTCGCTTTCGATCAGATCCCAGTGATGAGGAGCTGCAGGTAAGGATTCAGCTGCAGCCTGGCAGACCGATTTAGGGTATGAAGCTGTTATTCTTTTATTAATTTTATTATTATTTTATTTTTAATTGCAGTCGACATATGAAATTATATTAGTTTCAAGTGTACGACATGGTGATTAGACATTTATATAACTTAAGAAGTGACCACCCCGGTAAGCTGGTACCTGTCTCACACCATATGTGGTTATTATAGCGTTATTGGCTCTATTTCCTATCGAAACTGTTATTCTTGACCCAGAACCATTTAAATGGCCGCAGCTATAAGTGGATAGTTTGGGTGCCAAAACATACATGGAAACAGATGACTTTTATGTCCAGGCATTGACAGGCTTTGTGGTCTATTTTCATAAAAAGGCCTACATCTCAGGTCGTGGTCCGGGGCTCAGCATGTGTCCTGTTATCTCATTCAGTGCTTTTCAGAGTGATGTGAACTTGAGTTTCAGTCTGCAGAGTCCCAGCCAGGGGTGTGTTTTCCATGAATTTAATGCAATTTAATCTTCAGAGCCTTCATGTGTGTGCCCCCCTGCCCCGCCCCGCCCCAAGGGCCCTGGCAGTGTGTTTAGACAGTCATACGGTTTTATAAAATTTGCAAAAGTAAGACATTTCAACCACAATCAATTAAGACTGCTCTCTCTTTCCATTCCATCTTCCCTGCCAAACTTTCCCTTGTGTTGGGTGGCGTTACGGTGGTCATGGGCATTTTGAGGATCTAGCTGGGGAAAGAACTTGAGTTGGGGTTAGTTTGGGTTTACTGAAATAAGTTTATGTCTCACAGTCACTTCCAGAACAATTGATTTATTGCTAACCATCCTGGTGTAGGAGCGGATTCTAAAAATATTTCTACCACCCACTCTGTCGACTCACTCGGGGCCGTGGCACAAAGGTGCTGGGCCAGAGGTTGATTCACAGGATAAACATGCCCCACAGCCACAGCACTGTGTGAAGAAGAATAGAGAAATAGGTCTCGAAATGTACGGAGCCAGAAGCTAATCTGTGGAAAATCCTTCCAATTATCGAACATGTGAAATCGTAAGCAGATAATTTGAAACAGAAGTCCTGTCTCCTAAGAAGATAGTTGATAATGTAGCAGACACAGTTTAAACAGTCCACATTCTTTTCTTTTTAGAGGGAAATCTGATGAAATAGAGTCGTTAAAATGGCCGTTTAAAATCTTGCTGATTTAACTGAAAATACGGACGTCCACAGCAATCCACTGATGATACGCCATGGCAACAAAGACATCGTGAATGAATGCCATCTAAACAAAGTTTTCGGAATGGTTACCGCACAAGAACACTCGGAATGACCTGAAATCTCATAGCTTTTAAATAAAAGAAATGTGATGGTGGTTTTTCCAGATTTGACCACAATAGTATAAACACTTCCCATGGCATTAGCAATACGGAGTTATAATGTAAAAGAAGGTTTTCTAGACTATTACTAACTAAAAGAAACCAAACAATTATGTGAGAGGAATGACGGGATTTTATTTCTCTTCTCTTTATAGAAAATATTACAAAATCATTGTCGTATGAAGATGTTATCAAAAATTATACCATTTGCCATTCTTTTTTGCTAACAAAGGTTAATTGATCCATAGCTCTTTTGGGAGCTTAGAGAGGTAAATGCTGATCCAAAATGATTAGAGGGTATTGATGCTCAGGGAATATTGGCTGAATGAAGAGAGAAGTAAATTGAATCAATGCATTCATGAGTATTACTTTGTTTTATATTCCCATATATATGTATGTATAAATGCATATAAATATGTAAAATATATACAGTTAGGGATATATTGTTATTTATTCATGCTAATAATAACCATCATTTACTGAGCACCTTACGTTTTTCTAAATGTACATACAAATTTCTCACCTAACATAATCCACTTAACTGTTTCAGGGAAGAGTCAGCCATTTCAAAGTAGAACCATGTTTGCTGTAGCTAATTTAGTCAATCGGACATTTTCCTAAGGTCAGAAAAATAAGGTATCACAGTATGTCGAATTGCTCTTATTTCTTTATAATAATTTGATTCCACATTTGAGGGAGAGAGCATGGTTGAGGAGAACAGCTTTGGAGTCATAAAGATCTGAGAGTAAATCCATGTTCTATTATTTACCAGATGAGGGACCTTAACGAGTCACATCGTTCTCCTCGTTGTGTCTCGGTTAGATAGTGAAAATGTCAGCGACGGCATAGCAATGAAGGGCAAAGCTTGATGTCTTTACGTTTTGGTGCCATTTCACCAAAGCCTAACTTGAGGAGAGCAGAGGGGAAGAAACTGCGTTGTACCACAAATTCCTTCTCCCACTCTGGGCTAAGTTGCTGGTTAAAAAAGTTACGCCGTTAATTCGTCATGTGATAAAGATTTTCTCAGAAAAACGTGGGCTCAGAGGCCTAGGTCTGCTCCTCAGCCGTATGGAGGGCAGTTCGCGAATCGTGCCAGTCACTCTGCAGTGCAGTAATCCTGGGGGTGCCACCGACGGCTGCCGCCCCATCACCCGGAGCCACGAGCTGTCACCGCACAGCCTGCTGTCCTTCCTCCAGCGCACCTCGCTTTCCACTGCCCTCCATGTCCTCACACCTGCTCCTCCCACGGGGACACTTTTCCCTTTCTTGTCCTTCGGCGAGCTCCTACCTTCCCTCGGGTCCAGTTCACCCGCCTTTCTCCAACGTGTTCACGCTCCCGGTGTCTCTTCCCTTCTTATAAGGACACCACTCTTGTGACCTTGTTTAACCTTAATTACTCCCTGAAAGACCCTATCCCACACTGGAGATTAGGGCTTCAACACACGGGTTTTTTGAGGGGAGGGGAGCAACATGGTTCAGTCCTGTTATCACAGGAGAGGATCACTTAAATTGGAAGAAGGATGTGTGCCATCCAATTACTACACCATGGCGGCCCTGCAAGAGACGCTTTGGAGGGCTTTGGGGACATTCTCAGGTAGAGGCAATGACAAGACATGTTGCCTGATAGAGGCGGACACAAAGGAGCAACCCAGTTGACAAATGCCATGTCTACAGCAGCTCAGAAGCTGCCTCAGCCTCACGGTCTGGCTATCGCCCAGGCTAAAGGAAGAGGCTTAGGGCCAGGCTTAGGGCCAGGCAAAGACCCAGCAGGGCTGAGGTAGGAGTCTGTTCTCCCATGAGTAAGGCAGCTCAGGGACTTAGATGTTGCATTTGTAACTTTCATTGGGAGGAAGATCGGGCACAGAGTAAGTGTTCAGTCATCAGCCCATGAATGTCACGTGGCTGTATACGTGTGCTGTCATACCTGGGGATTTTCACGCAAGGGCTGAAATGCCCAAGGGGCTGGGGAAGGTGGCTGCGCATTGGATGAGAACTTCAAAATCCAGCCCTGGCCTAATATTCTGACTGTTTATGTAATAAAGTGGACCAGAAAACACTTCCATCCCTTTCCATGCCTGAGCGCGTGCTCTTAGTTTGCACTATAACTTTATAAACCGTGCTCATATTTTGCATATGAATTTGCTTCACTTTTCACTGGCATTTGAAGAGAACAATTTACAGGTTTTCTTCATGAGAAACATTGTACATCAAACAAATTTTTCTCAAGGCTCTTTGCCTTTTGATGCACATTTTCACAGACCATTAATAATATCTCATTAAAGTCTTCTCTGCTTTCGTCTGGGTCTGTAGGTTGAGCTTGAACTTGTCTATGAATCCAGCTTCATGGCTGCTCAGAAGTTTTCCATCTGGCCACGGTGTGTGTGGGGGTGGTTACTGACCACTGGCTCTAGTTTCTTCTAAGAGGCAAGTGGATTTAAATTGTTCACGAGTTTAACTCTAGGGACCTCGACAAAGTAATCCAAACACAATAAGATAGCCCATTAGAAACATTTTCTGTGTTTACATCTTACTGACTTTTATCATAAATGAGAGATTTCGAAGGGAGTGAGTCATAGAAAAAGAAAAAATAACCTGGTTTGGCAATCAGCATATTATATCTCCCCAGTGACTCATAGCATCAGACTCAAGTCAGGACAAACAGAGTTCCTGTCAGAAATGCAGTTAAAAATAAAAGCAAAAATAAGAAGAGAGAAAAATATACTTTTTAACTGTACCTAGAACTCTCTCTGCTTCAAAGTCTTAATTAGGGGTTGGAGGGACAAATACATGATAGCTGAGTCATAAGACAGGAGGAAGCAGCCCCCACGGAGCAAAGACAAATGGCAGAAGCTGGGAAGTATGGATTATCTTTCAAACATGAGTGGGTACACAAGAAAGGCTCCCCCCACCTCCCCCACCCCTCCAGATGGAATTGTGGTCTGATGGAAGGAGCACAGGTTCTGCAAGTTAAACGAACTTGTATCTGAATTCTACCTCCACCAGAATTAGCTGTGCAGCCTTAGAAAGCTGAGGGTCGCTTAGTTTTCTGGTCCTCAATTTTCACACCTGTAGCATGAAGACAGCAAGCCATTACACAGAGCTGTTGCGAAGATAAACTAATATGAAGCGTGTTAAGTGTTTAGCTTGGTGTCCACATATACAGGGGGAACATTAAATAAGCTTTTACCTTAAAAGAGCCATCAGATTTTTTTTTAAGTGCAATAACTCCCAAGTGGTAGTGGAGAATGTAGAAAGGGATCTCTTACACACTGTTCATGTGCATGTAAATTGTTCAATCACTTTGGATAGCGATTAGGCGAAGTCGTTTGACCAAGTCGTTTCACTTTCAGATGAGTACCCTACAGAAATCCTTGCACTTGTACACAAGAGTGATGGGCGACCATCATCTTTACACTTTGTTTTGTTATAGAAAATGCTGAATACGGTTAATTGTTCATCATCACAAAAATAATGATGGACAAATAAACTGCTACATCAGTCTATTGTAAGAAATACTATTCCTCGCTGAAAACAGAAAGACATATATTTAGTATGTAGTAATTTTTGCTACTATTTAGATAGTAAAACTTTTTTAGGTAAATTTATTAGTATAAATGTTTTTTATTCTCTTACAATCCTTGTATTTATTTTAACATCTGTAGGCTCTCTGTTCCCTTATGATCCTGTTAAGGGCTGTTAAGCTTCTTTGGGTGGCCATTTAAGGTTATCTAAAAATGTTGGATAAAATGTAATCGACATGTTGACGCAAAGGAAGGCCTAAAAATGCATGATATGTAGCCTCGCTTCAGCTGTGTAAGGGCAGAGCCGTGAACAGAAGAGAAAGCAAGTCATGTAGGACCATGAAGGTCAACACGGGCACGTGTTCTGTGCAATCCCAGGGGATATCTTCCACCCTAGTTTTGAAAAAAAATTTTTTTTTCCAACAATCTTTTGGGGAAATTTATTAATTTTATTAATCTCCACAAAAGTCAATTTTGCTTTTGCTTTTCTACTTTGTTTTACTTTCTATTTTATTGAATTCTGATCTTATTTTTTATATTTTTATTATTTTTCCTTCTACCTATATTGATTTTATTTGTACTTAGTGAGAAAAATGGGGAAAAGTATGTCTAGTCCTCTTCCTTCAAACCAGTACAGAAAATACAACTGGAAAAAATGGACAAAAGTCTTGATATTAGCAAAAATTTGTGCAATATCACAATCATCAAAAACTGTTCATTAAAAGCGCAATTTGACATCACTATCTGACTTTTTTTAAATGTCTTTAAATTAGTTTCAAGTATTGCAATGACAAGGATGGACTAAAGGTTATTATGCTGAGTAAAATAAGTCAGAGAAAGATATATACCACATGATTTCACTTATATGCAGAACCTAAGGAACAGAAAGAACAAACTGAAATAATTTTTTTTTTTAAAAAAAGAAAAAAAACAAAAAACAAAAATCTTATCAGGACTAAGTGGGAGTGAAGATGTGAGACAACTCTCCATGTTGCTAGTAGAAGTGTGAACCTGAACAATTAATTTAGAAGAGTTGTTGGTAGTATCACCTATAATTAAACATACACACACCCTGATTGAGCCATGTTTCACCTTTAGAAAAATGCCTAAAAGAAATACACAAATATACATCAAAAGATAGGCACGGGACATTTTTTAGAAACATTTTTCATAACAGCTCCAAAATGGAAACAACATAAATATCCTTTTATGTTATATTAATCGTTATAAAATCACACATAAAAATACTATGCTGCTACAGCAAAGGTTTAACTACTGCTACACTAGACATCAGGGGTGAATTGAACAGATGTAATACTGAGTGAAAAATACTAACATAAATGGGTACCTAGAGTATTATTTCATCTACATCAAGTTCGAAAGCGAGCAAACCTATCACAACTGAAGTAAGACTAGAGATTACTTTGGGGGAGAGGGCGTCACAACTGGAACAGGGCAAGAGGGCTCCCAGGTCCCAATGTCCTATATTCTGTGGTTGTTTCTTCAGTAAGGTTCACCAAGCGACACGATTTTTACGTCTTACCATAGCTGTTACACGTCAACTAATGTTTAAGGCTTACGAATCACCATTATCTACATGCTCTCGTGTGATCGCCAGTCATAGTAGAAAGATGAAAACAGACCGTAATCTGTTTAGCTCTGAGTCTGATATGGATCTTCTGACTCAAAATGGAGTGTTTTTCTCACTACCCTCCCGTTGCTTAAAACTTTGTCGTTTTGTAGATGACTGGGCCCCAAAGAGTGGCTACCGGAATTTGAAACCGAGGAACTGAAGAGATAATATTTGCAGGTATCCAGGATGCTCAGATGCCACAGGCATTCTCTCAGGCTGCAGGCGGGCAGGAAATGGTCAGTGTTGGAAGAGGTAAAATGGTAAGCCAGCTTGAGATGTGGCAGTTCAAAGCCCTTGCCAATAACTCTTTATCGTGTGCAGAATTTTCAAAGCAAATTTACAACATGTTAGATGAGGCAAATTGCTGGTGACATCATCAAAGCAATAACCGCTAGCGAGCGTTTTCCTTGTGGGACAGCCTGATGTCACACTGACAGGAACGACTGATTTGCTTTCTGCAAATCTATTTGGATCACTTACAAGGCATCCTGAAAGTTATAAAAGCACAATGTAATAAAATGGTAGATCAAAGTTTGAATACGATACAGGGATAACATAAAGAAAAATGTACTCTTAAATAATGAGTATTTTGACAGGAGTTTGAAGAACTTTCCCAAGGGGTGACACTTATTTAAATGAGTACATTTCTCCCAGTATTAAAAAAAAAAAAAAAGAAACATTAACAAAATTTAAAACACTTTTTTTTTTTTTCCCCACCCCCGAAGGAGTTTGGAAGAAAATCATTAACCGAGAGACTTATCATTGATGTGACATACCCCTTTCTGGGTAGAGGGGCACTCCGGGCACCGGTCCCTCACCCGTTACCTATAGTTTGACAACTGTTGATGATGCAGACTCAGGCTCTGCTTCTTCTGTTCTCTCCTGTTTCCCCCCGCCGCCCACTAGCATCTTCCTCAGGATGAGAAGCTCAGAGAGAAAGAAACCGAGACTCTCCTTAGTCATGTGGGTATTTGTCAGAATTGCCTTAGTAGAAAGACGAGAGAAGAGTTGCATTAGCGGCTGGGAAGGAAAAGAAAAAAAGTCAATAAATCTGAAAAGCGGATGGAATGTCTCGTGTGGGTTTACATTTAGATATAAAGTCTTGGTTGCACTTGACCGACGGGCCGGTGAGTGCACTGGCCGTGAGTACCCGGATTAGGTGGTAGCCCATTGAATTGGCCTGGAACTCTTGACTGGCCACCCCAAGAAGCAGGATAAAATATAATCAACATGATGCTGCAAAGCATGGTCAAGGAAGATCTAGAAACACATAATAAGTAGCTTCGGGTCGGAGAGGCAAGGACAGCGTCACACTGGAAGGAGTCAAGTCGCGAGATGCGCACGGGCAAGGTCCCCACAATTAACAGTCTAGAGCTTTGCTGCTGCTGCCGTTTCGAAATCCTTAATGATGTTATTTTTTAACTACGCTTTGTAAGTGAAGTCAGATGCGACAGCGGAGCTTGCCTGTGAGCAGCGGCGTGTGCCCACCCTTCCCTGCCGCCCCCAAAGCCCAGAACCCCAGCATGGAGTTGCGTGAAAATCACAGCTAGTGGAAGGTGATGCTGCCAAGTGAGCAGGGGTGAAGGCCACACCGCTTCCTCGCTAGAACCCGATCGAGTGCACAGAACAGGCGAAGATGTTCTGAGAGACACAGAGAAAGCCCGTGAGAGCCTTTCACAGTCATGTGACTTCCCCGTATTAGCCAATAACATATGAAGAAACTAATAAAATGGAAGAAAAGAGAAAGAGAAGGCGACTTCTAGTTCATGTTCCTTTCAGTGCTTCCTTATCAAAGAGTCGAAGTCAGAGTGTGGGTAGAAGGTGTGTGTATCAAGAAGTGAATTAAAAAAAAATCGAATTCGCTCTGTGCAGTTTCTACTGTTCTCATAAGAACAAAATCACGTGTATGTACATGTAGGCGCTGCAAAATGTGAACTGTGTTAAGCCAATGATTCTGCATAAGAGTTAAATGGTCTTATATGTACTTGCTTTCATAGGACAAGTTAAATTTTTCTTAGAATAGCATCAAAGAGCAAACAAGAAACACCAAGACAAGTACTGAAACCACAGAAGGGAAAAAAAAAAAACAACACAACTTTATTTGTACTTCTAACGGCACTCTCATGCTTGCTTTCTGGTCCAGAAGGCTTGTGTTTTCGCCTGGCAGTGGGCACAGCACACTGTGACACCATGAGGACCGCGGGATGGCTGAGGTCAGCGCTTCGGAAGACAGCGGTGGCAGGTGTGTGCACGAAGGCGTACACCCGGGGTGACACGGTGCAGGTGTCTCCGAAACTCACCCAGAGTGGGTTCCCGTGAGCGGGTTTCATTCTTACTTCGTTTTGATGGAAATAGTCATGGGAAATGTAATAAAGCGTTAAATAAAACTTCGAAAAGCAAAAGCCTAATACTCTAACCACTCTAACACGACAATCGTTTTTATTTCAAGACAGAGTTTGCTTCAGTCTTTCTCTGACCTCCGGCCCCTGGATCCCTTTCTGCCGTTCCTCGGGGTGTGATTCACAGTGGGGTCCCCACGTCCGGCCCCGTACGTGGGCAGACGTGACTCAGTTGCTCACTAGCTAACTCCGCGACGCACAGCTGTGCTTGAGAAGCTTCTGCCAAAGCATCCCCTCCCTCTCCCTCCTGGAAAGAGCGCTCAGACAGCTCTGGGGTGGGGGTGGGTGGCAGAGCGTTGCGTTTGCTTTGTGGGCATCCCGGGCAGTGTCTAGAGAGCGAGGCATGACAGTGCCTGCTTTCGCTTTCGGTTTTCTCGAGTTGCCGCGTATCGAGAGCATTCTGCATGTGACACTTTCCTCAAAATGGAAAATGGATGAGCAGTACGAATAGGAAGCAGATCTGCAAATCGCTGAATGCGGGTTGATTTTTTGAGTGAAGTAAGCCACTTTGGCTTCTCAGCAGAGGAGGGTGGAAGGGTCCGGAGTAGATCGGACTGAGAGTCACGGGCCACTGGGGAATTTCTCCTGCCTCTGAAGTGCAGGATTCTGGAAAGGAGCAATTCGGAGTCATCAGCATCTTAGAGTTTCTGATGAGAGCAGCCCCATCTGAAATTCTTGAAAGAAGGGAAAAATCTTTGCTGGTCATCCTACTCGGAGTAGGGAGGCTTTGGTACTTATCCATTACAGGGCTCTGATCAGTTTCCGGAGCCTCGATTTTCCTCATCTGTTAAATAGGTATGTGAACATAGATCTGAATTTCTTCTCCAGGACTTAAAAATATTAAAAATATTAAAAAGCACCTGGTAAATTCTAAACTCCCTGTGTAGTGAAGACAAGGAACACCATGGCTGCTGAGTGCCTTGTACATGGCAGGTGCTGTGATTGGCACATTACATTATTTCTCTTAATTTGTATCATGATCACGAGAAGTTCAGGCCGTTATCTCTTATTGGGGATGAGAAACAGATTCAGAGGCAAAAGGGGCTGGCTAATGTTGCACAGCGAACACCTGCCTGGTCCTGGCGAGTCGGGGACCCTTGCCAGGCGGGGGCTGCTCCCTCCCCATTCATGCCTCACTGGCCCGTTTCTGTTCCTACCCTCCTGACTGAGGATTTCCTAGCTCTGTGTCCACGTGCCCTTGTACCCCATCTCCAAATATGTACAGAGACTTGGGCTGAGAAACGCTGCCTCCAGCTCAGGTGGTACATCCTGGTGCCGCTAGACCCTGCCGCCCGTGCATGAGAAAGCAGAAGAGGAATGGATAGGAATTCGGGGAGCTGGAGGGAGGGGTGCCGCGAGTCAACGGCAAGTCCCCTGACTGTGAAACAAAGATTTCACCTCACTCTCGGAGGTGGGAGCGGACAGACCTTTTTTTCAGTGGACATCATCACTCAGTTCAAATCTGCTGGTGGCCAACAGCAGGTGACAAGCAATGCTTTTAGGTGGCTGTATAAAACTCAGGCATGGGGCACTGATGGGCTTATAGCCAAAGGTGCAAACTGTGAGCCGATCGTTGATAATTCCTTAAAATAGTAGTCATGATAATAAAGTCCTTCTAGGCCTGACCGTGGGATGATTTTACGCTGGGCAGCAGCTCAGTGGTCTCCACTAAAATTTTTTTGCAAATCTCTGTCCAAGTAACCTGCGGGGTAGGGAGAAGTCCTTCCCTGGGGGACACGAGCACTGCTGCCCTCCTCGCTCTGTAGCCCAGACACGGGCAACGGAAACCGAGGGCCGGACCTGGTTTCAGGTGACAGCAGTATCTGGAAAGAAGTTCCCAGGGGCTGTGAAGAGGGAGACAGAACCAGTGACCTTTCTGACCAGCGGGAGCTAATTTGGGCTCAGAGACTAACAAATCAGTAAACTGGTGTTTTTTTGACACGGTGCTGTAGTGCAGCGCCCTAGCTTCCTCGTTTGTCATGCAGGTACTTGTGGTTCCCTCCTGTGGAGTTCTTAGGGCACCAGCTGACTGTCGGTGGCTCTGGGACAGCGCCGAGGTAACAGTGGGGTCGGTCACAACACGGTGCTGTGCAGCTCAACGGGTGTCCTCGCTTCCTAAAGACCTTGTAGTATTGCGAAAAAAAGAAGAGTAGAAACCAAAAAAACGTAGTTACTGCTGCCTAGTTATTAAGAAATAAATAAATGTAGTTAGTCGAAGTGATATAATCTTGACCATGTGCAAGCTGGGTTTGGGGGAGAGTCGGGGCTGAGTTAAGTCCTAGCTCTGCTAGTCATCTAAGGTCGCTGTGCTCAGTGTTCTCGTCTGTACGGTGGAGAATCATAACAGTAATCTCATGCGGTTGTCACGAGGGGTGAACAAAGTAAGGGACATGAACTACTGAATCCTTACTGAGCGTCAGTGGCTATACGATGCTGTTGCTCACAGGATATTTTTCAGAAATGATGCCACATTGTATCACCATGTATTTCTAGCCTCACATAGTAAATACTCACAGTGAAATATCTACTGTTTTCTAT
>NW_006434835.1:6336608-6348344 GCF_000325575.1 Pteropus alecto
ACCTTCTGCGGAATTCTCTCATCTATCTTAATTTCTGCTGCCTATTAATCATTTACTCATAAATTATTCAACAAACATCCATCGACTGGGCGACATGTGTCGGATGTCTTGGGTCAGAGGTCCTTTCCTTGGGTGCTCTTTCCTGAGCTCTCGCCGCCACTGGGATATTATTTAATTATGCCACATGTTGAACAATAGAAATGTCAAGTGTGTTTCTGACTGTCTCCCCTACTAAGTTTGGGGCGTACATCTTGGGATCGCTGCCACTTGGCATAGTATCTAGGACATCATAAAGAATCAATTTTTACTTATGGGACCATTTAGAAACTATTCTATCTTCTAAGGAATGAATAGTTTATCTTCCATGTTCCTTGCTTATACCTAGAGGTATACTTATTTTTATGGCACTTTGATAATTTTTCTGAAATGTATTGGGACTTTGAGGGGACATTAACTCGGAATGAAATTATCATTCTGTATTTCAATAGTTGGGATAAAACCAGGCCCACGGAAGATGGAAGGGACCCTAATTTCCTGCCCACATCTTCCGTATGCAGGAACCAAAGCGTGGCAGCCATAGAGATGTGGCACTCATGAAGGACTTGGCACCCTGGCTGTGGGTAGACTTGTGAGGAGATAGACTTCAGCTGTCATCTCTTTCAGGGCTTCCCTCCACGGCAGAGAGCCACCTTGCCCGAGGCCATGCCCTTCTAAGAGTGACTCATGATCAATGACAAAGGCGGGAGCATAAAGGCCGGACCAATCTGACACGAGGAAGGGCGGCTCTGGTGGCCTGCTTCGGTCCCGGAGTGCTCCAGGGGGTTGCCGGGGGCTGCGCTGCTCTATGGCTCAACTTTTCCTTTTGCCTAATCATGCTTTCTATGCGTCCCTCTTATGGAGATTGGTTGCAAGGACACTCTAACAAACTCACTGAATATTCATTTTCATCTTAGAGCTGGCGTCCTGGTGAATTCAAATAGTCGATCGGTGCATGCGGGAGTAAGATGGGATTTTGGAGCCGGCTTGTTCTCCACCCGGCTAGTCATTAGGATTCATCTCACTTGTGGTTGCTGCGTCACATATAGTCCTGGCACGAGATGGCATTTGTTTGTTAACATTTTCACCAGAAGTGAGTTGGGATGCTCTACTAGCAGGAAGGAATGTATGAGCTGGCGCGATACATCGGGTGTTTGAAAAATATAGAGACAATAGAGACTATAAGGTCGGTGAGATCACATGACTATGATTACACTTATTTAAGAGCTAGGAAAACATAAAAATAAGGTGAAGAGTGATTAAAAGGCAAAGTGTGGAAGCCGGAGTGTCTATAGTAGTGTGTAAAAAAAGCTGTTATTTGCAGCAGAAGGGCAGAGAAACCTGGAAGCAGCCTCACAACTTAGTCATCATGGTAGCTGAACTCTGCAGAATAGTAAACTCCTAACTGAGACCTGTTTATGCCCAGGCGAAGGGCCTCATTAGAAAGAATGGGACCTGAGCACATGGGATGTATGTGGGTTGATGCCCCTGACCATTTTGAATTCCCAGATACTCCCAAATCTCTGAGCCAGTAGAAGTGTTCTTCCCGTCCCTACTAGCCCACCCAGAGGTCTCTCCCTTGCAAAGCAGCTGGTGCCCGTTCAGAAGCCATCCCCACCTTCCTTCCTAGCCATTAGGTCAATAACTAAAGTAAGTTGCCCCATAACCGACCAGGAATATGCTATGCCTGGTAAGGGAAGAAAGAGGCTCTGCTCCAAAGAAGCTCCAAGACCTACTGACTGGCATGGACCAGCAGGAGCCGGGAGAGCAGGTGTATAATTGTATTGGAAAGGAGCTTAATCAAGGAGTCTAGAGCATAAGAGTGGATAAGGGACAGTTTAGTGATTTGGAACTACTCTATTAAGACACATAAATTTAACACTTAAAAAAAAAAAACTTTAGAAAATAGTACAGACTGGCTCTTAAAATCATGCAAACTGGTTCCTGGAAGCATAGAAAATTGATGCCTAGGGTATGTGAGGTCTAAATGGTAGAATTTCTTTGTCTAACAGGGTAAAGGCCCTGGAAGTGGCATGCCGGAAGAGATACACAATGCATGAAAAGAAAAAATAAAAACAACTTATATTCCGTGGGACGTCTCAGAGGAAACAAGGACCGTGCTGTTGAGAGGGGCACCAGTACCACCAAGAAGTTCATTGGTGGCTCCTTTTGTAGGCTCGGTTGACAGTGGGAGAGGACATTGCAGAACTAGATTCACTGATGGCAATGAGGGTGATAGGGTCCCCGCTGAGGCCATTATTGTATTTTAACAATTACTGCCCCGTGGTGGCAGTAATTGTTAAAATACAGGTAGACACAGTTATTCTAAGAAGTGCCAAGGCTGTGGGAGCAGGCAAGGAGACCTTATCCACAGAGAGTTATAGAGATAATCAATAGAATGCAGTGCCCCGCGAGTCAAAATAGATGGAGAGCCAATAAAAATAATACTCCACTGGTCTCATCAGAAGAAATCAAAGATAAAATGATCTGGAGGTTGAAAATAGTTGGCTCCACTTAAAAATAAAAATTATGATCCCTTGCATAGCTTTTGGGGCTGAGCCAGTTTTAGAACTGAGAACCCATTAAATAAAAGAGGGCAGAATGAAGGACCTTATAACACCATGGCAAGTTGCACAGGAGTCGTGATAATGACTTCTCCAATACTTCCCCAAAGGGACCAGTAGACACTTAATGCTGATAACTTTATAATGGTGGATTAGGAAAACCCAAATTAACGTTGATACTAGAGATCTAAACAGTCATCACGGCCCCAGTGATGGAGTAAGGCCAAGTAAACAGACCGAGTCTCGGCCAATGTCCAACCAACTGTGGGTCCACAAAGGCTGCTCCGTTTCCCAGACCCTTTTAAAACTGTTCCTCCCACCACGCCAAGATAGTAAATCAAAAACAGCATCTCATTCCAAGGATTTGGCAAAAATTAGTTTCATTCACAAGTATCTAAAATAACGCAGAGGGAGTGGTCCCTGTTAAATGCCCCTTTAATTCATCAGCCTCCTGCAGAAACCAGATGGATCTTGGAGGAAGACAGTGTTGTCCCATGAACTCTACCGAGTAGTGAGCCCGATGACTCTTGCAGCCTGTGTCCCACATTGGAAGCGTTTGATTGCTGCTCATTAGCACAGTTTCAGTCCGTGGTTTATGGCCCTTGACTGGGGCCATTCTTTTCTATTTTTATCAGAAAAAAAGGTAAAAAATTATTAACATTACATTGAATAGACAAAACTACAGGTTCATACTGATGCCCAAGGCCATGTTAATTTCCTTCCTCCCCCATCTTGCCAATAATACAGTGTCCAGTGTCCAGGGGCAAACCAAGATTCCATCTGTATCGGTTTCCTGTGGCTGCTGTATCAAATTGCCATGAAATGGGTATCCGAAAACAGCGTATGTTTATTTTCTGGAAGCCGGAAGGCCAAAATTAAAGTGTGAACACCAGCCCTGGGAGAGACCCCACCCCTTACCTCCTGCTTCCTGTGGCTCGGGGAGTTCGCGGATTGTGACAACATCACTGATCTCTGCCTCCGTGGTCACACTGCCCCCGCTCTTGTGTCCACCAGATCTCCACTGTGCTTCTTGTAAGAACATTTGTCGTTGGATGTAGGTCACGCTCAGATCATCCAGAGTGATCGCGTCATCTCTAGATTCTTAACTTACTTACATCTGCAGTGATCCTTTTTCCAAAAATCTACCATTGCGGAGTTCTGGGAATTAGGAAGTGGACATATCTCTTTGGAAGCCCTTATTCAACCTATTATGCCATCCAGATTAACAGGCAAATTATTGCCTATCATGTTTTCTCGTCACAGAAAAGGAAGCACAACTCCTAAGAAGCCTCTTCGCACTCTGGAGAAGAATAATCTCTGCCTGGGAATACGATTCTGGCCCATATAATAGGTCACATGGGATGCTGCTAGCCTTGAGTGAGGTTCAGAAGACAAAAGGGCTCTGTAGCAAGTAGGCAGTATTTTAAGCAGCTCTTCCACTCGAGCCGGACGACCCAGAAGATCCTGAGATATCAGGTATCAGTGGTGGTAAAAGATGACGTGAAAAGCCGATGACAAGCCCAAGTAAAAGAACCACAGAGCAAACCTCTGAGATTCTGGAGCAAGAATCTCAGTGGACACATGCAGCGCATGCGCAGTGAAGAAAGAAACACATTTGAACGACTCCCAGCAAGCTACTGACCCTGGTAAAAATGGAGCGCCTACCCGTGGGACTCTTTGTTACCCTGTATGGTGAATGATCGTACTGAGCTGGATTGGGTCAGAACACACCATGTCATAGAACTGTACATGCCGGACTGCAAGACGTTGTAAGAAGAAGATGGTAAATAAGAATGAAGCACGAGCAGGACCAGGAGGCACGGCAGGCTTCACGGGCAGGTAACCCTGGCAACCACGTCATTTACGATCGATGCACCAGAACCTTCCATCAGCACCTATCAATGGCTGTAAGGGGAGATCCCTTATGCCAGTGCACAAAGGAGGAAAAAGCTTGATTATGGTTCACAGATGAGCTGTCTCTGAACATGGACTCAAGTCAGAAATAACAGCCTCATCTGCAGGTATCCTTGAAAGACAGCAGTTATGGGCAAATCCTCCCAATGGGCACAGCTTTGGGAAGAGCCTCTAGTCCCTACTTGTGGAAAGAAAAGTGTCCTAAGATTAGAATATAGATTCATATATGGACAGCAGCAAATAGCCTGGCCATTTTGAACGGATACATTTTGGAAGGTGTGGGATAGAGGTATGCAGATGAACATTTGGGAGTGGTGATGATGTTTGAAGATTTGGCAGCTCATATCGACACCCATGAGAGCTCATCCATCACAGGAAAGGCACCAAAGAACCAAGTACCAAAAAAAAAAAAATGACTCAGCACGTCAATGTCAGTCTTTGTCATAGACCAGCCCAATGTTGGTACAAGGACACATGGCCTAAGTGGCTGTGGTGGCAGAGCTGGAGACCTTGTACTTCAGCTCAACCTCAGGATCCCCTATTTACCAATGCGAAACCAGCAAGTGTTGCCACAGAATGTTAATGTCAAAAAAAGAAAAAATGCAGCTCGACACTGAGTCTGATACAGCACCATTCCCAGTTGGAAGACCAACGAGTCACTTGGTGGCAATTAACCAAGTGAGCCCATGCCACACTGCCAGTGACAGCAACTCATTCTGAGAGAAATCGGTAGATATTTCAGGTATGGATTATACTTTCTTGCCTGCAGGGTCTCAGACAGCACCACTGTTTGAAAGATTATGGCACATTTGATTCATTCGCATGGGATTCTACACAAAGTTGCCAAAAATTGCGGGCCCACTTCTCAGCAATGCTGGGGAGGGCACGGACCAGTGACCATGGGACTCATCATAACAAATACTACACCACCCAGAAGCTGCTGGCATAAAAGAGCATTGGAACAGCAAAAGCACAGCGAAGCAGTAGCTCAGAGACTCGTGAGCATGGATCGGAGTCTTCATACGCTGCTGTGTTCCCAGTAGGAAGAAAACACGGGTCTAGAAGCAATGAAGCAAAGCAGAAGATGCACCTCCTGGAAATTTCTAGAAAATTATTTCCAATCAGTGTTCTAGATCATCCGTACCATCAATGATGCATGCTTATAAAACAGGCATTTTGATATGTTTACAGATTCAAAAAATTACCTCCTATATACTCTTTCCTAAATACCTATTCGAGAAAGCATTTTACCAAAAAGAAAAAAAGGGAGGGAGGAGAGAAACCAAAACAGGTGAGATGCATGGCATTAAAAATTCGATACAAAATAGCCAAGGGAGAGCTCCTGGGTGACGGTGAGAGGAAGGCCCAGGGTGACAGCGATGCTCCAGGCTCAGCGAGCTGCCAGTCCTGACAGAAGCCTCTGGGAGACGTGGTCAAGTCCATGAAGTTTTTAGATTACTGAATGCGCCCAAGTGCATTGTGAAGACAGTTTTTTTGTGTGTTTTCCTGGGGAAGTTTTGTGGTTGAATTAGCAATAATTAATAGCCAAGAAATGAACAAGACGGTTCTAGGAAAAACAAAGCTGTGCAAGGAAATTCATCAAAGTGTGGTAGACCAGTAGGATGAATAGCTTTTACAGTCACAATAAGGTAAACACTCAATTTTCATCCAACTAAAATTACAGCAGAGACAGGTTCGAAAGGATGATGGGCTGGGAAGTATGCATGAACAGGGGAAGGGCTATGAAAAAGAGGTAAATATCTCATCTTTGAGGGCCTGATTTTTATTAAAGTGTGATTTCACCCACATGCTGGAGCCTTATCAGAAAAATAAAAATCTATTATATTTCTTTTAGAGGTATGTTCAAAGATTAATTTCCTTTTACGCTCATGTCACCTTTATGAACAACTATCAGGTAAATTTCCCTCTGGTCATTCTACCGAGAAATGTTCTATGTCCCGTGAGAACACATTTTCTTTGGGTGTGTGGTTTCGCTTTTTCCCCACGAACACTATGAATCTTGCAGTACTCAGTTTTCACTCTTCCTCTTTGAACGCTGATAAATGCAGGGGTTACTTAGCATCGCGTTTTCATTGCGTGCACAGAGTGAGAAAATGTTCGTGTTGCGTGCTAACTTTGCTGCCCATTTCGTTGTATTTCCCGGCCTTCATTTTTCCTTTCTTTGTAATGTCTTCATTTAAAAATTCTTACGATAGTTATATTTCTTCAGATTTCCTTAAATTATTTTGTGTTGGAATGAGGCAAGCTTAAAAACAAATAAACATATAAATAAATGCGTCTTTGGGCACATTAATAAATTTTGGATGTGCTTTTCCTAATCTCTCTGCCTGTTTATACTGTACTGTCACCACGTCTTCCCACTGAAGCATAAATTCACAAACATCATGCAAATGCATTATTTGTAATAAAACTGACTAATGAGCATTATAAGCCAATTATTTCTATACATCTGCTGGCGATGGCTGGCAATAATCGTGAATCATTCAGATTTGTGGCTGTGTGTTTGCCTTAGTAAGATTTTAATCACTCATTAATTTATGGATTACAATATGCATCATGGGCGCCAACATTCCCCAAACTGCCTCAGACTTATAAATCAAATTGCTAGAGAACTTGGAATTGTGACAATATAGACTTCCGTTCTAAATCGTGTCTTCATGCCAATACCTACTGGAGAATCATAGATGGGATCAGACAGAAGCCCCCATAAAACACATTGAGTGCAATTGATCTTCCATGCCATTGAGGAATTAATTACTTTATCATTTTTTACAATAACATACTATGCATTTTTAGGTTACTTTTTCATTTGTCAGTTAATAACTTCTTGGTAGTTTAACCTCTGGAGGGAGGGTACACAGTGAAAGTAGCATGTTTTCGCAGTTAGGTAGAAGTAGGCTTAAGTCTTGTTTCCAGTCCTTACTTGTTTTGAAGTTTAGGCGTCGCTCAGTGGTTGCGAGTCCACGCCTGCGGGCATGCGGTTTTCATATCAAAAGTGAAATGTTATTAGAAGTGAGGATTTGATGAATGGCACAGCAGTCTTTGAAGAGACTGTTCCTGACTACATCAGGAATGAGCTCATTGGGGAAAAAAAAATCAGTGAGTGACTCCTACTTCGACCTCTGAGCTAGAAAGGAGAGAGGATGGAGGATGCTGTGACCCTCCTTTACTTAGGTGACACCGGGCTTGTTGCCTTCTCTTCCACCCCACTTCTCACCTGCACTCAGCTACCCCTGATCTCAGCAAGTCCAGCGGTGAAAAGGACGTCACGGGGTAGAACGTTGTCAGCGGGAAATCTGGGACAGGCAGCAGAGAATGAGAAGCTCTGTGCTATGAGTAGTGTGTTTTTACAGGCCCCCTCCACACACACACACACACAGATGGATTCTCTCAAATACACAGAAGGTAAGATAGGAGGACAAAACATTTCTGATAGTCAGAGGACCATACTGAAGACATCAGGAAAAATATCCTGTAGCAAGGCAACACAGATGAAAGTCTGCCAGAGACCAGACATGTGGCTGGGGACCATGCTTACAGCATAGTTTAAGATGTGAGGGGGATATCAAGGCAGCACCCAGGTGGACAATAAAAAAGATCAAAGCAAACACGCGCCCCCTGTCCGTTGGCAAACAGCGGACACAGACACATGTCACCTCGTATTGGAAGAACTAAAAGACGGCGGCAGAGAACAGTTTGGGCTGTATGAAGAGATCCTGAAATGTAAAAAGATAAGACACAGCCATAAAGATTCAGAGCGAAAGCACATTTATGAAAACAATTCCTTGCAAATGGCAGAAAAAAATGAGAACGCGTCTGCTTTGTGTTCTTAGCATATAAGAAAATATTACTGCTATGCAGTGAGATGAAATTTGCGTTGGTTTAGTGGCAGATTAGGTTATCAAGGAGCCAGCAGAGTTAGCGCAAAAATGCAATTAAGCCAAAATACAATACCAAGAAATTGAAATATATATTGGAAGCAGTAAAAAGGTGAATCGGTACTTGTGGAACCAGTGATATAGTACAGGGATCGGCAAATAATAATCCAAAGGCCAAATCTAGCTCATCCCTTTGTTGGTATTGCCCTTGAACTAGGAATGAGTTTCACATTTTTTTAACAGTTAAGAAAAAAATTGCAAGAAGAATAGAAGTTTCAGACTTATGAAACATTTGAAGTTCTAATTTCAATATAGTGCATAAAGTTTTATTGACACACAGGCACCCTCCTCGTTCATTTAAATGTGATCTATGGCTGTTTCTTGATCTAGTGGCAGCGTATTTAGGCAAAGATCTGATAGCCCACAAAGCTGAAATTACTATGGCCTTTTACAGAGAAGATCTGCCAACTTGTGCCGTAGGTGGCTAGTTAATGAGAGAAATACATATCTCTAGAGGGAAAGGGAAAAAAAAATCATCAAAATTATGGGAAGAAGTAAAAATTTGAGTTGTGGAAACCAGCACTTGTGGAATCACCTCACACAGTGGTGGTTGGTACATAGGCATCTTCAAGTAATAGGAGAAAATTTGCCTTAGGCAAATTTGAGTAAATAAACAAACTGTGACTACAAAAGCACACCAGATTCCAGAAAAATCTGAATGAAAAGAGAACTATATCCTTTTTGAATTTAAAGAAAAGGAAAAAAATTGGGGGAGGGGCCATATTCATAAGAGAAGGGCGAGGTGGGTAGAAGGAGGGGAACATAGAGACGAGTTACTTCAAAAGGAGCACAATCAACTAGCCTTTAGTTTTTCACACCACTAAACTTCAAAAATAAGAGATCGCCTACATAACTTACAACCTGCCAATCACTTGCAAAGAAAAGGCTTCCTCAGATGGCTAAGGACCCATTACTGCCTTTCGCATTCACCTCCTGAAGAACTTAGACCTGTACGCAAACTGGTCGAGATATCGAATAAAAAAAATGAACGATTAGAAATAGAGAAGTCAGGAAGAAAAGATACTAGATGACCTCTCATATCTTTTAAACACATGGATTCGGCAATCGGAGAAATATTCCATTATAGTTTCCTACAGGAATGTGTCGTAATTTAATCATCCCCACTATCTTCCCCGTGGGCGCTTCTTGTATTTTGCTCTTTAAAATGCTTGTGAAGTATGCTTTTGACAATTTTGTACATTTTTCGAGGAATTGGTTCTCAATTTGGGGTGATTTTGCCCCACAGGGCAAGACATTTGGCAAGATCTAGAGCCATTTTTGATGGTCTCGACTTGGGTGGTTGCTACTGGCATCTAGAAGGTAGAGGTGGAGATTCTTCTAGAAATTCTACAGTGCACAGGGCAGCCCTTCACAACAAAGCATTGCCTGGCCCGAAGTGTCAGCAATGCTGGGGCTGAGCCGCCCTGCCACTTATCCTCAATGCACTTACTTATTGGTTTAATACTCTAAGTCACATTGTATAGCACCAAGCTCGCTAAACCACCGCAACTGGAATTTAAACCTACTAACTAGAGTTCAGTATTTGCTTACGGTTCTTTTTCTCTTTAGCTTGCTAAAGTATCATCCAATACCGTGTTTAAAGGTAGAGGGGCTTTTAGGTTGTTTTTTTCCCTTCCTTTAATGTGATTATGTTATTCACGTGACATATGGTTAGGTCTATTTGTTTCTTCTCGTATTCCATTTTTTTCCTTCTAGTCTTGTTAATTTTATTGCTCTGAGTATGTAAAATATTACCGTAGTTTGAAGAGCCAGGCTATACAAAGTCATACTCTGTGAGGGCGCCTTCTCTCTCATCCTTTCTCTCCGTTCCTGTATCTCTATCCGCCTCTCTCTTTCCCATCCACCTCTACAAGGCGGATCCTGTCATTTGCCACGTACGTGCCCACGTGTGGCATAATGAGCAGATATATTTAGATTTTATCCCCTCTTTCTTCTTACGCAATCGATAGCATACGATATATACTTTTTTCACTTAAAAAAAATCTAACACTATATCCAAGAAATCACTCAATGTCGTTTTACACAGATCTTCGTCACATGTTTCTAAAGCTGCGAAGTACTCCTTCGTAGATGTCTCATGGTTTGTCCAACGACACTCCTACATCCTAAGTACGGGCAATTCAGGTTGGTTGCAATATTTTGTGATTGCAAACAATTTTGCAATGAATAACATTTTGCATATGTATGTCTGTACTTTTGGAAGGATGTTGTTTTTATTTTGCACACGAGAAAATGTAAGCTCAGAGAGGTTGAATTTAGAACATAGCACTGAAATCGATTTCGTTCCAAAGATCATCTTTTTCTGATTAATTTTTCCGCAGTGGTATCAAGGTTGAAATTTTGGACAACGGTAAATAAGAGGATGCTTCACTAGTACAGAGTCGGTGACTCGGTCATTAAAATAAGCCACAGCTTAGGCACCGAGCGAATTTAAAGGGATACTGGAGCCAGAATAATATTAATTCATTGAACAAATATTTATTGAGATGTGTCAAGCATTTTTCTAGAACTGATGCATTGAACGATCAGAAGAAAGTAAACTAATAAACCCCACTCTCACATAACGCATGTTTTAATAAGAGAAAGAATAAACAAAATAAGTAACCAATTAGATATCGCATATTAAAAGACAATTAAGTCCCGTGGAGGCAAATAAAGTAGGGAAGGTGGAGAGGCGGTTACCTTATCTGTAGCCAGAGGTTCCAGTCTTAAATTTGATGGCCAGGGAGACCCTTATTGAGAAGATGATATTTGAGTAAAGACCTGTAATTGATGAGAGCCTGCTTACTGGGGACATCTTGGGCACAGTATGCCAGGCAGAGGGAGCGGCAAAAACTCTGGCGGCCCAAACTCTCCTGATGGGTTTAAAAGGAGCAAGGAAGCCATCAATCCTGGAGCAGAGGCGGGGACGAGGAGAGCGGGAGAGGCAGGAACAGAGAAGAGCCGGGACCAGAGCATGTGGAACTTTTTAAGAAAGTGAAAAACCCTCTAAGCGAAGCAGAAAACTATTGGAAAGTTTTGAGCAGTGGGGGATAAGATTGGGCTACTCTGCTGAGAATCGTCTGTAGGACAAAAAGGACATAGACAGAGAGACCAGTTAGAATATTGCGGAATTCTGTGTGAGAGATGGTGGTAGCCTGGGCAATGATGGTGGTGGTGCACGTGGCATTTCTAATGCACTTTTGGGGTATATTTTGAATGTCTTTTGAAAGGCAAACGTTGCACTAGTTTGCTTCCTGTCC
>NW_006434835.1:6348377-6349636 GCF_000325575.1 Pteropus alecto
CCTCATCTGGGTGTGCGGTACCCAGCCAGGCCCATCTGAGTCGCCCCTAGAGGAACTGTGGAAGAAAGAGGACCTGAGCAGCTATGAAGTTCACGCTGTCTTGTGAAAACAAAGCCCTCTGTCTCTGACCCAGGGGTCCCATTTCTTCTGCCAGCATCCATGAAACCTTGGCGGTGAACCTGTTAGCTTGCAAAGAGGATAAAACCTCAGACTTTTCGTGGGTTGTGGCATTTCCCCGCAGAGCCATGCAGCTTCTCACCGCTGTGCCTTGGTATGAGTGACAGTCCCAACTGAATCCGCTTAGCCCTTTGACCTCCGATAGACACTCCCGAGTGGCTCTCAGGCGTCGCTTTTTCCTTGGGAACTTTCTTTACTCATGACCTCTCTCCTCTAGAAAAAGTCACACTTTCTTCTGTATCACCTTTTAATTTATGCTTACTTACCACAAATGCCAGGTTAAGAGGCAAAATATCTTCCCCCAAAAATATCCTTTAGAAAGTAAGGACTTGCATTATATCTAGTTCTGTACAAAGTCTATTGGGGGGACTGACTCCCTTCCATATTTTATTTTCCGAATCAGAGTAGTATTTGGAGAAGAGACATTAGCGTGAAGCAAGCTCGGTTACGGTCCCCGTTGGTGTTGGATCCCCCTGGGAGTCACCTAATAGGATTGTTGACAAAGGCAGCAAAGACATTTAATTTAGGTGTAATTATTTTTTTCGGATAGAGGGAGGCTTTGACCTCTCAGAGCCATTCCTGGCATATTGTCACAGGCATGGCTTTTTTTTTTTAAAATTTAATCACTTTCAAAAAGCAATAGAGCAAGAAATGTATGTTCTGAAGATCATGAATGGTGATTGGAAGCTCGCGGCTTGAGATAAAATGGCCGGTAACAGCACCTTCTAAGGATCCAGGAGGAGCTGCCTTTCCAACAGGTGGGAGCGGCGATGTCACGTGACAGTGACTGAAGGAACAGTTCTGCGGACGAGGGGATCCGGGCACTGAGGAGCCCTGTGAAGAGTCTGAGTAAACTTGCATTGTGAAATGAGGGTAGGAGACTTTAACAGAACTTATAAATTATGTAATTTTAATTGTGTTGCTTATTTGAAATTTAAATATTTTGGTCGGCTTAGCTACTTGTATACGTATTGTGAATGATTGTGTGTGTGTGTGTAACCCCATATTAGACCTTCTAATTGGAAATATGGGGCTTTCATTATATTCACAGCCACTCTGTATTTGGTCGTAAATGGCGAACG
>NW_006434835.1:6349649-6368640 GCF_000325575.1 Pteropus alecto
GACAGGCCCCTCTTCTGAACAAGGTGAAGTTAGAAATCATTGCACCCTCAGCGTCTCGTAGTGTCTGACACATGGCGGATGTAAATGTTCATGTCGCCAACTCAAACCCTCAGCGGAGATGTTGACCTCCTTCTCTGTGAGATAGGGTGCCTTGACTCACTCACCTCTGCTGGCCTTGGACGGTCCAGGAGCCCTTGGCCCAGTGGCTGCTGGCTTAGATGCTGTAACTGTCTGCTCATTCTGTGGGAAGGCTTAGTCAAAGTCTCCCCTCAGAGGCCTAATCAAGAAAGCATTGCCAGGGCTGAATGGTGCCTTTGTGACAGTCCCCCTCCCCCTCGCAATGGGGCCAGGGTCCGTGGGAAGAGGGGGAAGCTCATGCTTTATGGCATGTTTTGCTAATGTGAGAATCAAAGTCTTTCCAGGTGTTAATGGTGGCAATGGTGCAGAAAGCCCGGAGTGACATAACTTGGTTCTGGTCTGTGTTGGTGTGATTGCCTTTCTTGGCTCAGCTAACTCTTCGTTTCCTCTTACCTTTTGGTTGGAATGAACCTGGGGAGCTGAGGCAAAGTTTCCTAGGGATTAGGTCGTAAACCTGATCTTCCTGCACCCCAGATCCCGGGTCGGGAGGCAGCTGGCTGAGGACTACGCACTCGGTGGACGCTAAAGCTCTGCGTGTTCAGGAGAAGTGGAAAAGCAGATGCGTCCCACGGTGTCCCCTTCATTAGGGACCAGAGCCCATCTTTGCTCTTTCACGTTAATTAACGCTCTTGCCTTGCCCTGCCTGCTCACAAGTTCAACGTCTTATTCTTCCTTATTCGTGAAACTCTCCATTTAAAGAGCTCGGCCTGGCTCCCTCTGGTGCCTGGTGGCGTGGGGACAGCCCTTCTCAATTATCACCTCCAGAATAAACCTATTCAGTTCTCTGCAAAAACAAATGACGTCACCAACAATAACCTTGCACTCACGTGGCATTTGCTTCTTTCTGAGGACTCATACTTCTAGTCCCAAGTAGCCCAGGGAGGCAGGCAGGGAAGGGATTACTGCTCGCGCTGGCCCACGGGGACATGAAGGGCCACAGAGGCCATGCAGACTTCTTCAGGATGACAAGTGCAAGTGGATCAGGCTGACTTGACCCAGGTCCTGGCTCTAAAGCTTCAGCAGAAAGAGCACCTTTAGAAAAACCACTTCACACAGGTTCACCCCAGAATGGATTTTTTCTTCCACAGCCAAAGGGCTGACGTTATGAGGCATGCGGTTGAGAGCAAGGCAGTTTCAGATAATGCTATATTCAAATACCAGTTCTGTAGTGTATTAACTGTGTTATTTAACATCAACAGAGCTCAGTTCATTTATTCATGAAATGAGAATGATAATGCTTTTCTCCTGGGTTTTTGGATGATAGAAATGCCTAAACATAAATAAAGTACCCCGACAGGAACCCCACACATATGAGTTCCTTTCTTCTTTTCTTTGAGACACATCCCTTTCCCATGAGGAATTTTACCTGCAGATCTCCCAATTGGCCAGGGCTACAGAGAGACAAATGGAAGAGAGTAGATCAAACGGTAGAGCAGACGTCATCGCAAGGGTTTCACGGGAGGGAAGACTGAACGATTTGGAGTTTTCAGCCCACTCAGCCCACAGGGAAGACGAGCCCCTGTCTCGGCACGTGCCAGCTTCCCTTAGGCTGTCCCGTCTCACGGCCTCAGTCGCGCCTGAGAACAGGATCTCAGACATCAGCAAACGTACTGACTGTTGCTTTGAAACTCTCTAAACAAAATGGTGCGTGACAAGGGGAACCGACGACACGTTTCTAGTCTACATACCCGTGCGAGCTGGAGCTCAGGCCCCCAGACGCTTCTCCTGCACTGCGGGGACCTCAGTTCCCAGCCTCCGCTCTCCAATTCCTCGCTCCGAGGGGAATGTGGGCCTCGTCAGCAACGCTCCCCGGACTCGTAGAGTCATAAAGCTGCAGGGTTGGAAGGTACTGGCTTATTTTGAGGCAAACACATCCAGCTGAGGAATGAGGAGCACACTTACTCCACAGGGGAAAATAATTTGGGCAAGGTACTCAGAATCTAAGACTAGAGAGATGGAGGAGAAGCAGAAGAACTTCTTTGGAGCCAAGTTTGTAAATTTGTTCAAATCCTTGCCGGTCAACTTAACTTTTAGCGTGTTCACACAGGGTCCTCTTTTGCTGCCATTTTTTAAGGCTCGAGCAGAGTCCATTTTAACACATGTTTCTGATTCAGTCACACTTAGTTCATCCATGTGTTGTTTTGTCTACGTAATTTAATATTGGAAAAGTCTTCCAGAATCCTGAGTCTTTTTCGGAGAAAGAAGAGACACAGGACCAACTACATAATGTGCAAGAACCATGTTATGACAGTTAAGAATTTCAAGAGGGTGACAAAAGGTCATTAAATCAAGCATGAGGCCTTTTTCTTAAGTGACTATACAGGTCACAGACCCATGAAGATGGCCCTAAAGAGACATTTCAAAAAACTCAAAGGCAATCGTTAAAACAAGGCCTACGGAACTGAGTGTTTTCTCCTGATTCTTTCAAATATGCATTCAAAATTGATGAAACAGGGATCTCTAAATGCAGTGGAGTCAGCAGTTGGGAGGAAGACCTAGAATCCCAGACTCTAATGACAAATACTTACATACTGTGTTTTCTATGTGCGGAAGCCTATAAAACATATTGCTGAGAGGAGATTACACAATGCCTGTATACACACACTATTTACATCCTACTCCAAAACCTAACATCCATTCATTCATTCGTTCGTTCGTTCATCCATCGAACGTGGCCAAGTTTCTACTGTTTCAGGCACATGCCAGGTCCTGGGGAGAAAAAAGATGAGCAATGCACAAAATAAAACCGAACAAGGCAGGTAGATGCAGACGAAGCAGTTACAAAAACGATCACATCCGGTGACGGTATTGGAAGGAAGAATGCACGAAATGAAACTAGAGGGCACCTAGAAGTTATTAGGATAAAGAGGGGATAAGTTGGGAGGAGAGAAGCCTATGCACAGGGACAGGAAAGAGCACAGCACACAGTAGGTGCAAGAAATAAAACATCCCTATGGCCAGGGCTGAAAGAACAAGTGATGTGAGGTGCAGTACATGGAATTTCCCACACCATTTAAACTTTTTGTAAAATATCATTTTGAATGTCGGGTGCAGGTCTTAACTATAAAACGTGAAAATGTGGGGTTCGGTCTTGCCTGCGGGCTTTCACGCTGGGGAGCTTGCTCTCCCTGTAGAGAGAGTGGGTCCAAGCTTCCGTGGGCTTCATTGTCATCCCTCTGTTCCCGAGAAATCAGAAAATGCTGCCTAAAACTACTGTGCTAAAATGTAAATATTTATATGAACACCTTTGATTTACCTGCCATGTGTCTCTGGCTCTCCTCCATCTCCAGATGCTTTCAAATCTCAACTTTAAGGATTCGCCTGTCTTTTTTCATGATGGGAAGGTTGCGATTCACCGCCTGCTCTATCTTCGAAGATTCTGTCTTAGGCTCTTAAAGGAGACGAGATGGAGCCACGTACACGGGGTCTGAGGGCCGCTCCTGACACTGAGTGCATGGTTTGGGGCATCGTTTAACCTCTGTGAGTCTCAGTTTCCTCCTGGGTGAAAGAGGGTGAATGGAGGGTGTGAGGATTAACGCGTTAACGGGTGAGGAGGCGTGTAGCGCTGGCACTGGGGAGGTGTCCAGTAAACGGGGTTGTTGTGACTGGCAGTCTGCAGCCTAAGGCCTCGGGGGAGGAAACGACAGGGCTGCTCTGTGGACGGGTTTCCTGACGGGGCTGGGTCTAACAAATGCTGGATTGATAGGCTCCTTTTTCACAGCTGTCCTTCAGTGACGACTGGGTCTGCACATCAGGGTAATTGGTGTTTGCATTCTGTATATGCACCCTCACATAATTTCCCATTTTATAAGAACGCCCTCGATGAATGACTAATTAAAATCCCATAATATATGAGTTTTTAAATCCATGCATTATTCAACAAGGAAACCTAAGAAGTTGGTGCTTTTTTGTGTGGATTTTCGCCACACTTGGGATCAATTATTTATCAGTTCTCAAAGCAGCCCGTTTTCTCATCATCTATAGTGTGCCCGACCTGTGTTAGGTATCAAAGCCAGAAGGGCGAGGGAAAGAATCTAACTTATACGGAGGACACACTAAATGGCAGATGCTATTTCATTGAAATTCTCCCCAGGACCATATGATACAGAGGCTATCGTCCTCCTTTCATAGAAAAGAAAATTGAAGTTCAGATTTCTAGGTGGCGTTGACGAGGTTACATGGCCAGGAAATGTCGGCACTTTTGGCTTGAAGCCATTTGGTTCCCAAATCCCTGGTCTCTTGACTCACTCATACGCTATCTCCAAAGATGAGTGAGAAGTGTCCCCTGTCCTTCATGGCCTCGGTTACGCTGAACATAAGAGGATTTAAACTGAGGGGAGGCTGTGAAGAGCCCAAGCTTCCTACGTTTTGAGTGTCTATGCTAAAAAGTGAGGGTGGAGGTCATAAGCTTAGTAGACTCACTCTCATGGCAAACCAGGATGAGCAAGAGGAACATGGGTGCTCAGGAGAGGCTGCAGCTCTGCTTTCTAGAAGGGTGAGGCATAAGAGGTGGGGAGACGCCAAAAGCTCTGTCAACCCAAGTCCCCTCGACAAGGTACTAGCGATGGGCTAATGGACCCAGAGGCCAATTCAAAATTTCAAAGGTAAGTTTCAGTGATTCTCTTTGGAGAAATGTCTGTTTAATCTTTTGGCCCTTTTAAAGTCAAGTTATTATTATTATATTTTTGCTACTGAGTATGTCGTTCTTTATATATTTTGGATACTAACCTCTTATCGGATATTCGGTTTGCAAATATAGTCTCTCGTTTTCTAGGTTGCCCATTTCACGCTGTTCATCGCTCTCTCTGCTGTGCAGAAGTTTTTAGTTTAATGTAGTCTCACTTGTCTTTCACTGTTGTTGCTTTTGCTTATGGTGTCATATTCAAGAAATTTGCCTAGACCAATGTTATGAAGCTCTTCATTTGTTTTCTTCTAGGAATTTTACAGTTTTGGGTCTTATGTTTAAATCTTAATCCATTTTGAGTTGATTTTTGTGTATGGTGAAAGATAAGGGCTCAATATTAAAAGACATACAAATGGCCAACAGGAATATAAAAATACACATCACTCATCATCAGGGAAATGCAAATCAAAAGCACGATGAGGTAGATATCACTTCATGGTCGTTAGGATGGCTATTATTTTTTAAAAAATGATAAGTGCTGGCGAGGGTATAGAGAAATTGTTTCATTTTGGAGGGAAGTTAAAAGGCTACAACCATGGTAGAAAGCAGTATGGAGGTTCATAGAAATTTAAAGTAAAGCTACTATGTGATCTAGCAACCCCACTTCTGGGTATCCATCCAAAAAATTAAAATCAGGTTCTCAAAGCATTATCTGCACTCCCATGTTCTCTTCAGCACAATTCACAATAGCCCAAGATATAGAAACAACCAACTGAATAAATGCATAAAAAATGTGGTATATACATACAATGAAATATTATTATTCAACCTTACAAAAAGAAGAAAATTCTGCCATATGCAACAAGAAGGATGAACCTAGTGGACGTTATATTGAATTAAATAAGTTACAAAAGAATGAATCCTGCAAGATGCCTCTTATGCGAGGTATCTAAAATAGTCAAACGTAGCAGCAGAGAGTAGACCAGTGGTAGCCAGCTGCTCAGGGGAGGGGCAACGGGGAGCTGCTATTCAATGCGTGTAAAGTTCCGGTTATGCAAAATGAGTACAAGCAGAGACCCGCTCCACAGTGCTAGTCCACAGCTAACAATGTATTGTGTGCATAGAAATGTAAGAGAGTAGATCTCATGTGAAGTATTTTTATTATCACAATAAAAATAAATGATCTTCAGTTCCCACGAAGAGGTATTGAGTCCCTCATCATCGCTAGTTTGAGGTTTCCCATCAATGGTTCTCCCCTTGCCCCGCTCATTAGAATGATTTGGAGAAGTTTTCATTAATCCCGATGCCTGCCTTTCACGCCCAAAGTAGCTAGGTCACAGTCGAAGATGCGTCCCAGGCACTGATTTTTTTTTTTTTTTTAATCTCTGCAAATGAATCCAAAAGGCAGGAAATTTTGAAAATCCCTGACTTTGAAAATTCGCTTATCTTTCACGGAACCCATTTGCCCAGGAGCAATTTAAAAGATGAGTCGCATAGCGTCACTTTGCTCTTTTGCCTCTCTCAATTTCGACGGCTTTTCTGACGTACCATTTAGCGCCAAAGCCGCTGCTAGAGGTCCATACTGATTGATTCAACTCAACTCACAGAACATTTCCATTTTGGAAAATAGATATCAGCGCATAAACAACAACAATAAAAATCCCAGGAGGTCCAAGGGGCCTTCTGTAGGCTTCTGAAGGTGGCTGCTTGGGCAGCTTTGTGCTGTTATTGTTATTTAAGTCAACCTGAAACCTTCTTACAAACCGCTGTCGGATTCTAAGTCAAATCCCATTCTTGGGCCTTGAATGAATTGATCTTTGGACTTACAGAGGGATTTATTTTTCTTTAGAGGTAAGGCAACCTCACAAATCCTAGCTGGCTGTGACATTTCCAAAATTCCAAAGGAACTATGGCAGGTAAGGCAGTAGATCTAGAACTTTCAACATAATTTGAAGTTCTCTGTGCAGTTCCATGGGTGGATTTCCCTTCTCTGAGTCCCGCTGTCCAGCTATAAAATAAAAAAGCAGTAGGTGACCTTCTCTCTCCCCAGTTTCCCATTATTCCCAGGGAAGGAAGACTTCCTGGCCACTGTCCCATGCAAAGCGGAGAGTTTCATCGGCCCGGTGATTTTCAGTTCTTTCCGTCATGGGCCAGGTGACACCCTTTCCGTTCACCCACCACTGCACCAGCCAGAAAAAGGCGTCAACGGAAATGAAAACAAGTCTTGTGTGACAAACCAAAACGCACAGTGTCTAGTGCCCGTGGTGTGGCATGGCACCTCCGCCTGGCCTCGGGTCTGTCCTGGGCAACATGCTTGGTTGGACTCGTGCAGGGAAGTGACAGCCAAAGAACAGCCACTGCGTCCTGCAAGGGCAGAGGCACCAGGGCTGACTCCAGCCTGGGCCCGAGGTACAAACTAGCCGTGCACCTGGCCGTGGTTAACGGACCTGGGTTTATAGTTTCCCAAGGGCGGGGGGCCGGGGGGAGTGGGGAGGGTCCGTAGAGCTGTTTTTCTTTGATTTCCTGCCTCTTCTTTCTTCTGGAAAAAAATTAAATAAAATTGTCTTAGAATCCAAAGACAACAGTGTCTGTGGCTGGCAGAAGGCAGGTCTCCTACTTGGCTGTCCTGTTGCTCATTACACTACTATTTAATGTAATTCAGTTTATTTTATTTATATTTTTTATTTTATTTTATTCTATTCTATTTTATTTTATTACTTTAATTTATTATTTTATTGTTTTATTTTATTTTATTATTTTATTTTATTATTATTTTTGACCATTCAGGGCATATTACTGAGTGGATCAAACATGTATCATTGCAAATCACATAATTTTGTTTAGTTACCTGATATCACCTTCTGCAAATTTATTCTATAATTTGCTTTGAAAAAATGTGTGGTTTAATTTTACATATTGACCTTACCTAATTCTCTTTTCACAGGAGAAACTGCATTGATCTATTTCTTTTTGTTTTCTTTTCCTTTTTCTTTTTTTACTTTATTTTATTTTATTTTATTTTATTTATTTTATTTTATTTTATTTTATTTATTTTTTTAACTGTACTGAACCCTGCCGATGCTTTGGCTCTGCAGCTTAAGCCCTCAGGGAGGTCTCAGACCCTACTGCTCGCAGGCTGCACACCTCCATCACTGCTTTACCAACGGCTGGCCACCTGGCTTTGAGCGCAAAGGCGGGAGGCTGACCCTTATCGAAGGCCTGCTCAGGTCAATCCCTTCAGACGAGTTAACCGTTTCATCCCACGTGTGATATAAACATCGCTGTTTCTGTCATTATATCATCATGCCCGTTTCACCACCAGCTCCCCCTTTATCCGTTGGCTTAAACTGCCTTGGTACAGGGCTTGTCTGAACCGGAAACGGTTCTACAGACACCTGTGCCCCTCGTCAGACCTGCCCGCAAGGGGAGGAGCTTGGAAGCCGGGGTGGATGCAGCCCCACACCCAGCAACGACACCACCACAGAAATGAGACAGCACCCAGTGTGTCTGCGGAATTCAAAGATCTTTCTGCTTCAGTTAAATCCTCATCATAGGGCTGAGGAAACAGAACAGCTCCCTGTCACTGGTAGACGGCGCCGGAATCATTGGTTCAGAGACGATGCTCTCTCTCTATTGCCACGGACGCTTCCAAAGCACGCCAGCCCCGTAAGGACCAGTGTAAATGCTCCCCTCCCCGGAACCTCTCCCGGCTCCCTGGTGATGGGCGGGATCGTGTTCCCCAAACTTCTGTGCCCTACCCCAGAATCTGAGTGTATTTAGAGATAGGGCTTTTAAAGAGGTGATTAAGATGAAGTGAAATTATATAGGTGGACCCTAATCTAACATGGCTGGTGTCCGTCTAAGAACAGATTAGGATGCACTGACACGAAGAGAGAAAGAACATGTGACGTCGACAGGGAGGAGGAGAAACCAGCCCGACTGACGCCTTGATCTTGGATTTCTAGCCTCTAGAACTGCGAGAAAATAAGTTTCTATAGTTTAAACCCTCCGTGTGTGGTTTTGTTGTGGCAGTCCCAGCCGACTCGGATTCCCCATAGCCAAACCCTCTCCTCACCCCAAGTGGACGTAATTTTCCCTCCACCAAATACTCACGTTATTGCACTTACGGATGTGTATGTCTTTTCCTGCAAGGGAGAGAGAATGTAATGGGCGTGTATAGCACAGACAAAAGGAGAGGTGGGTGGGCGCATTAGCTTTGAAAGGCTAGGAGTATGTTTTCATATTGACTTATTTTCACATAGGTAAGATTGCAGAAGTCTCACTTCAACGGATCCATTTGAAAAGACCTTGTTGCTCAGCCTGGAAGCTGAGTGACGGGATGGGACAGGTTGGACTGGGCAGGCAGGCAGAGTAGAAAGCCGGAAGGATCTAGCAGTGTCCAAATGCGTACCTCATGCGTAGAGAACACCAGAATGTTCTTCATTGTTAGGCCTGGGGATAACGCTGATGGTTGCCTTTCCGATCATGTCTTCTCTCATCTCTCTCTCTCTTTCTCTGTCATCTCTCTCTCTCTCTCTCTCTCTCTCTAGCCTTTAATCCAATTATCAAAACAAAACTGATTTGTGCCAGGCTCAATCTTATAGGAAACAGAACAAAATGACTACTTAGGATAAAATCTAAACTGGAAGCAGCTCGATTACAGAGCAAAGGTAAGACATAAGTTTCAGGAGCACAAATGTCTCTGAGGGAAATACACAGTAATGGAGATTATCATAAAATTTTGTAACCAGCATGTAAGAGAAGATGTAATCCAGCTCCTTTATTTTATAGATGACGAGACCGAGGCCAAGAGAGTGAGAACCGGCAGCTTACTCAAGGTCACACAAACAAATATTAAATATTTGGGGCAGAAACAAGGTCTCCTGCTTTCCAGACTAGAGTTTTCCAAAATATCATCTGGACGAGAGATGCCCAGATAAAAATAAAACATGAGCGTGATTCATTTTATTGTGCTCCAGTAGCCTTGGCGCGTAGATTCCTTAGCTTTTAATACAAGAAGAGCAGCATTTGGGGGCTGTCAGAAGGTAGCGGGCAGAGCCTGTTCAAAGGCAGAAGAGAGAGCCATTGGTGACAAAGAGTTCAACATGGCATAAGAGAATGACAGAGGGACTGGGAAGAGGGTCCCAGTTAGGAACCTAGTTCAAGCTCAGGTAAGAATGGAAGAAGGCTAGTCAAGCATGGGAGTGAGTCATGGGATTGAACAATGCATCATTGAACAATGGTTTCCCACCCTGCATATAAAAAGGATTGACTCAAAAAATTTTTTATTTTAAATATTAGTACCCAAATTCTGCCCCCAACTACCAATAAATCTAATTGATCAGAAATGGAGGTCAGAAATCGTTATATTTTAAAACATCCATTGTGAAAGGCCAATCATAGTCTGAGAGAGAAACAATGAGGGAAGAGCCGACGTCGTGACAGAGAGCGTGCAGTGGAGAAGGGGCAGGGGACAGACACACAAGAGGGAATCAAAGGAATTTGGTGACCAGTTGGTTAAGGGGCGAGAGAAGGACGTGTCTGGCTTTGGTGGCTTGACAGACGATGGGTCTACTCATGGGGCGATGGGGATCCCGGGATCGGAGGCTGGTTTGATGGGGTGTTAATAGATTCATGTTTAAACCTGTCGAGTTTGAGATGCCCATGAAATGTCCAGGTAGAGTTTACAGCAGTCGACTCTGTGAAGGGGACTGGAGGTCAGCAAGTAGTTCTGTGTTGGAGACTGCTATATGTTAATATTTACGAACTCTACCCCTTAATCGAGGTGACAAATACATCTTCTAGCCGAGAGATGGGCAGCAACAAGGTCACTGCAAGCCCTGGAAATGTGGGCACACTCACTGCCACCCCTACCTCGCCCTCTGTCGGATGACAACTCTAAGACGCACTGCACCCCACTCCAGCTGGCCTGACGCCCCAGGAGTTAGCCATGATGTGGGATGCATCAGGTTGCTAAGAACGTGCCACTTCTCATCAGTGAGGGTCTGTCCCAAACCTGGAGACCTGAATGTGTGGGGAGAGTGGGGGACGACAGAGGTGTGAGGTGGCGGGAAGGGGTGCAGGGAGTCCCTGTGAAAGCATTTCCTTGCATGAAGGTGGCTCTGAAGCGAGGAACAGAGACATCAGCAGCCGGAGAAGGATAGAAGCCGAGCCTCAGACACCGGTCTCACCGAAAAGCTAAGCAAACGACTGAGTCTTACATCATGCCCTGGATATCGCCATACGTGGCTGTGGCCAGGCCACCAATGAGGGGTCTCCCCAGGCTCTGGTTGACCTCCTGTGTGCAATGCAGGAGAAGCTGTCCCACTTGGTTTGGGGTGTACGGCTCTGCACAAGAACAGGGGAGCTAGCTCAGGTACCATCTTCCGAGTCCCTCAGGTAGAAGAGGTGGTTACTTACTGGGAAAGGCACAGCCATTTGCAATTTGTTCTCTCTGCATGTGGCCGCAAGAGACAAATGTCCCTGATGGAGTCTGACCTCCACACACCCCGGGAGAAAGTTTGTTGGGAGGTTCCAGAGAATGAGGGCTTCTGCACTCTTGGACTCTCCTCTGAAAGCTACACCAGGTCAAAACACCCTGTTTTACAATACACAGGCACCATGCTAGATACTTGACATCTATTTTCTTATGTAATCTCATGGTTTAGTTAATCACCTTTGACTTAGGTGACCTAACCAATGAATGGTGAAGAGGCATGGGACGTAGCTCTGTCTAGATCCCTCCCGCTCATCGTCCGCTGTCATCTGTTTCTTCCCACTTCTGTTACTATATGGACACATTTGTAACCTCAGGCATTTCCGGGACTGGGCGGGCAGTCTGCCCTGCTTCAGCTGTTACCTTGAACTTATTATTAGGAGATATTTGGTGGCTTGTCAAGGAATGTGAAAAGTTACATGCCAATTGCCAGAAGCTAGATTGAAGTTTGAGCTTTGGTGTTCGCTAGCCTTATAATTACCCAGCATACCCTACACCCTTTGAAAATGGCAGTTTCCTCTTCTATGTCGTAGGGATAATGATACCTAACTCATATATTTTTTTAGATTAAACACCCAAATTGTTCCCAATATGTTCCATCTGCTAGCTGAGTCTCACCATCTTCAGCATTAAGTAGGAAATGAAGAAACTGCTGGAATATTGAACTCGAGCCAAGATTCCAGCAGTTTCTTCCTTTTGAGTCGGTTTTGATGATATTCTCTGGGAATCCTTGTATTTGGGTATCTTTAAGCTTTAACGATCTAATTCGATGGTAATTCACTCCACTGTGGTGCTGTGACAGCACCATCAACTACTACAACGGAAAAATAAGATCATCCTTTTACACTTGAACCTCGATGACAATTTGGCAGGCATTTCCTCACGTGCTTGCCCCTGGGCTGAGAGAAGCAAAAAAATGCCAAACGATGAAGGCAATAGGATATATCGGTGAGGCCCACAGTCTTTTGAGCAAGGCAGAAAAAAACGCACTCTATAATTCCAGTGTAGACAACGATTCGTGTCTCGTGCTCAGGTCCGCGGTGGAAACTGTGGGAGCCAGCGTTTGAAGGCCCTCCCACGCTAACCGACCGCAGGTCTCCTGCCATGGGCCCAGAGGCTTCATTTATAATGTCATTTTTCTTGGACCTTCATACTTCATCTCAATCTGGTCTAGATATTTCATAATAACAACTATATTTAGAGCGAGAGGCAGCCCCGATTTGATCTGAAAAGGTGCGTGGTTTGCAAAACCAGACTTTTCTAAATCTGGGTCAGGAGGGGGAGACAGAAGCTGATGGGGCTGAGGCTTGCTTCCTCTGCTTCCCCCCGCCGACTTGTGGTGCGGGCGCCCTTCAAGCCCAACTCCCTGTCCCCTTGGGGAACAATGCCACCATTGTGGGGATCACAGCCTTCCGGATCCTGGGCCGGCTGCATGAGTCCAAGTGCACCTGGTGAGCGAGGAGGCCCAGGCATTCATGGAAATGAGACTGTTTGCTCCAGTGTTTTCTGTAGCTCCTCTCCCTTCCTGTCTGAAGGAGTCTAATTGGATGCAGCTGGGTCATCCCAGCTCGCGAGCTGAATTTGCTTGAGAAAGAGGTGTGGGAAAAGCAGTCCTCACTGCCTTCTGAGCCCACAGGCCACAGAAGAGACCCCCGAGATAAAGACTCAGAATCTCACTAAAGTCACTGTGTGTGTATTTTCTCAACTGCCAGCACCCAGCTACACAAAACCAAAGTCACTCTTTAAGAATGCCTGCAGATTAAATTTATCTCCAGCTTGAAACACTGGGAATGAAAATTAATAAGAAGAATAATAGTAATAATTTGTATCGTTACTTAAGTCCCCAAATATTTTTGCTTATATTATTAGTTGATTGACTAACACTAACTTTGTTCTGAAAACAAGATATTTTTAGACTAAGGTATATATAAAAAAAAAAAAGTGGTTATGGTGGGGAGAGTGCGATTTGGGTTCAAAATCCAGGTCCATGGATTACCAGTTACGTGACTGAGCAAGTCCCTTAAAACTTGTCTGAATCTGTTTCCTCAGGTTCCATATACTCATATATACATGAATATATGTAAAAGCATATTACAAATGAAAACAAAGGGATTATAAAAGGTGTGATCAAATAGTAATAAAATTAAGTTTTACCATTTCTTTACTTTTCATTTTATTTTATTTTACTTTACTTTTTTATTTATTTTATTTTATTTATTTATTTTACTTTATTTTGTTAGACCAGAAGGCATCAATCTACATAAATGCATTTCCTTTTAAGAGGTTCCTCGAAGATGATAGCGTAATGTTCAGAACACTTTGGCTTCCCAACAGAGAAAATCACTAAGTCTCTTCCCCTACCTCTTAAATCAGTCCCTTACATATTGTTAGCAATAACTATGCAAAGTTCTGCCTCCCCCAATGGGCTACTCTGCAGGAGAGAGAGGGTTCATGAATTTGATGCCTCATGAATATTGTGTTCTGTGTTAGGTGATCTCACGCATATCTGATTTTCTCTTCAAAACAATATTGCAAGACAGGTAATGTTAACTCGAGTCTAAAGATGAAGACACTGAAACTTAGATATTTTAACCTGTTCTCACTTATCTGGTAAATAAGGGAGCGGGGAGCTAGAATTAAACCCAAACTTCTCTGAGTCCAAAGTCTATGCTCTCCTTCCAGCCCACCAGGCTTCTTCTCCATCCATGTGGATATGTACACTAAATAATCAGCCTCATCATTTTATAATCATCCTTCCTTTATTTGTTCATTTGACCATATTTATTGAGTGCCTCCTATGAGTGTGACCCTGAAGCCTGTGACAGATCAAGGTCTCCACGAAACATTGACTTCTCTGACTCTGTATCTCCAAAGTGTTCCATTCCCTTAGTGACTCAAACAAAGTACCACAATAGCATCACATGTTTAATGGTTGTCAGTGCCAAATATGATACAAAATTATCCCCCAGTTGACTTATAAATTCGAGTCAAGTCAAAACTCAAGCAGAAATGTTATTAATAATCAACACATTGATTTGAAAATTTATGTGAAATCATGCAGGACCTATGGTAGCTAAATTAAATTTGGAAACAAATAACAAGGTTGGAAGACTATATTATAAATACTCCCTGGCATTAAGATTTGTTCTAAAGGTGCAGTTATGAGGACAGTGTGGTATAGTGCGAGTATAAAAAGACAGATCAATAGAATCAATAGAATGGAATAGAGTCAGAGAAATTGACCTACACATATTTAGATAATGGATTTTCAACAAAGTTGCAAAAGCAATTCAGTAGGAAAATGATAGTTTTTCAATAAATGATGCTGCATCAATTTGATATCCGTGAAAAGAAAAAATGAAATAAAATAAACCTAGACCCATGTCTTACACCATATATGAAAATAACTCAAAATATCAATTTCAATGTAAAATCTAAAATTATGAAACTTCTAGAAGTAAACCTTTGTGAGCTTGGGTTAGGAAAAGATACAACACATACAAAAAAAAAAAAACCAGGATCTATAGGATAACAAATTGAAAAATTGAACTTTATCAAAATTAAAAACTTCTGCTCTTAAAGGACACTGTTAAGAAAATGAAAAACCCCCAGAATAGAGAAAAACATATTTATAAAGCATTGATCTGACAAAGGACTGTATCTAGAATATATAAACCTTCAAAACTCAAGAACAAAACAACCCGAAACAAGAACAAAAAATGAACAAAACATATGAACAGATACTCCACTAAAGATAAAAAAGCACGTGGAAAATCACTGCATAAAAAGCTCTATATCATTAATCATTAGGGAAATGCAAATTAAAACTACACTGCACTCTACGCTAAAATTAGCTAGAATGGCTAAAATGAAAAAGAATGACCGTTTTAAGCATTGGTGAGAATATAGTCCTGTCATGCTCTGCTACTCTGATGCGAAATGACAGAACCACTTGAGGAGGTAGTTTGCAGTTTCGGAAAAAGTGAAACATGCATCTACCACATCACCCATTCTAGTCCTACGTATTACCTGAGAGAAAAGAAAGCCTATGTCTGTACAAAGAGTTGTTCAAAAATGCTCATAGCAGCTTCCGTCGTAATAAACTAAACCCTGGAAATAACCCAAAGGCCAATGGCAGGTGAATGAATAAACAAATTGTGGTATAAACATGCAGTGGAATAAAAAGGACCAAAATATTGCTATACTGGGGATGAATCTGAAAATAAATAATTATGCTGAGTGGAAGAAGGTAGACGAGAGAGCACATATTGTATGATTCCATTTAGACAGAATTCTAGGAATTGTGAAGTAATGTATGGTGAGAGAAAGCATATTGGTTGTGGGGGTACAAAGAGCAGCAGAAAGGAGAGATCACAGAGGGACGCAGGCAACTTGCGGGGTGATGGATGCGTTCATTATCTCGATTGTGGTGATGGTTTCACAAGAATATACATACGCCAGAACTTACCGAATTTTATCTTTCGAACCTGTTTACCTTATTGTAAATAATTTGTATGGTTTTAAAAAGAAGAGTTCTACTTAAAAATACAATCAATCTTTTAAAGATCACATTTCCAAAGGACTAAAAAAACAATTTTCTGATGAAATATTGATTAAATTGTCCAAAATAAGCCACAGGATATGAATGTGAAACAGCCATGCTTGTTCTGGTTGGCATAACGGGTAGACAGCCTGAAGGGAAAACAGTGACAGCTTAGCTGAACACAACTCAGTGGAGCAAAGAGTCCCTCCCAACGTCCCAGTGTCCCTCCTATTTTACAGAGGGCGTGGGCGGGGGGGGGGGGCAGGGCGGGACGGGAAGGCAGCTCTTTCTAGTGCCTCGGTATGGATTTCTCATTGCTTTGAAGACCCCGTGGGCTTCTAGAAACACACAGGTGGAACTGGCTTAAGGGTATGGGCCAGCTGGAGAGCTGCAGAAACAGAAAAGCCATCATAAATCCAACAGTAAAGCACCAACTGGGGAAAGGGAATGGGCTGGTTATGTCTCCCTCAGCCACACAGTTCAGCAGTCCCCACGCAACGTGCAGATGACTTCGGGTCTGATAGTAGGTGGGATGCTGAGCCTGGAAAGGCTGGGAGGCTGCTCAGTTTTTCTCTTCCGTTCTCTCTCATCTCCCTCTCTCATTCTTCACATTTCCTCCTTCCTGAACAAAACAGAAGACACATAAAATAAGTATGTGAAGATCATTTTTTTTCAGCTAATATTTGCTAAGTAGCTTCTTTGTCCAGGAAACTGTGATGGGCTCCGTGGTGAGCAAATGAAGAAGGAACGAAGCCCTTGACAACCTCGCTGGGAAACCAAAGGGATGAATATGAAATGATGCATCGCAAAATAATCTTTTGACATATCCAGGGATCAAGAAGGGTGATCTAAAAGTTAACGTCTTCGACAAACTGCAGTTAAAGAAAATAATAGATCGGCATCCACACAACCTTGCCAGCGCCGTTAAATGCTGTGCATAAGGCCACCGACATACAATGTAGATGACCATTCACTCTGCACGTCCTCCATCAGCCTTGTTCTCAAGGACAACGGAAGACCCGCAAAGGACTGTGTGCTGGTCAACGGCGTTATCTCTGGGGTCGTGCTCACTTCTGACAATCCATCCTGTGGTCAGTCCCCACCACCCAGCCTGCCCTACTGTGACGCAGAATTGATCATGTTATAATTAGCGGTTCCAAACTCCCATTTTACAGAAAAGAAACCTTTTTAAGAAACAGGTTGCAGACTGAGTCATGAAGCGAACTGTAGCCTCTTGTAACTCTGAGCTTCTTCTAAGCATCAGCGTGAGAGATACAAGAGCAGGGGTCACGGCATCAGTCAGAGGCAGGCTAGAAGTCCAGTCCCGACCTTTCCTGGCTCAGTATTCCTTAATAGGGTGATTGCGTCCTCTGCATTTCCTCTTCACGTAGGAATGATAATACCCAGTGCAAAGGATTACTGGAAGGATTGGTGGAAAGGCATGTGAAGGGCTTGGCAAGGGGTGCGGTCCATGTCAGGGATTTACTAAGTGAGATCCAGGAGAATATATCCTTGCATGAGGCCTGCTCTGTGTCCCTCTGGTGACATATAATAAAGGCATTTATCATGCGGCGGTAGGGTTATGAAATTAATACAGGTAGACAGTGAAATATAGTCAAACTGCCCTTGAAAATCACTTAGGGAGGTGCCACGGCAGAAGCCAATTTATTCTTTAGGAACTTCAACAAGGCCAGTGTTCCCCCTCCCACCCTCCGCCAATCCAGCAATGTCACGGAACGCTATTTTATTTAGTTGACCACCAGATGAAGCAATTGTTTCGTTTTGAGACAATATTCTGCCATTTTTAAAGAGGCATGCCATTAAGGCAGCTGGCAGAGGCACTAGTTTCCTCTTCTGTCAAAAGATAATAAAAACAATGCAGTATTAGGCGTCCTGACCTCTTTACGACTTTGTTATGGGGGTAAAATCAGAAAGTAAAAGGAAAAACAAAACTTTTTTTAGGCTATAAGATACTTATAAATGAAAAATACTAAAAAGCACCCCGGAAATTTCAGATTGCAATAAAGAAGATTGTAATAAAAAAGGTTTAAAATTTAATGGGTGATATCAGTCACCTCTAGCTGTAGCCTGTTTGGTTTTGTAAATAAAAGACCAAGAGGATTTAGAGATACCCAGGGTGACCACAGATACCCAGGTGTGATTTTGCCTAAGGAAAGTGACACTGAACTATTTGTACTGATCCCTTCTCTATGGACAGAACTGAGAGGTGTCTGCCTTGAGGTTGACCCCAAAGAGAATCCAAACAAGGTCAAGTTTGTGCTACACAAATTATCTCTAGCTGATGAGAAACTTAAAGAAGCTGTTCCTACCTCTTGAAGCTACCATTTTCCATCAGGTCTAATAAGCATTTTTTTTTTTTCTTTTAAATCATTTAACAGCTCTAAATTTCAGACGCATCTTAAGTGAGATTCTTAAAATCACTGTCAGCAATGCAGTATTAATGTGTAGTTGTCCCTAATGGTGAATTCATGAACTTGATCTTAGCTGTTCATATCGTTTGTACTTCTGTGCAAACACATAAAATAGCTTTTTCAATGAGTTTAAAATAAAAATGCGATAAAATAAAAATTCGAAGTCAGAAAGAAGCATTGTATGGTGTAATGACGGCATTTTCTCCTCCCCCCTCCTCCTCTTCCTTCTTGGTGATTCATAAAATGATGGTGTTTCTCACACTTGGTAGTGTCTTAGGTTAAGATGAACCACAGTAATCCCGCAGAGGAGATGTCACTGAATTACATTAAAGTTTAAGATTCTTCAGTTTCCTCCTCAACCTGGTTCTAGACTGATGAAACAGCTTCTAATTATAACTTAGCTTCCCAAATACTTGTCACTAAAGGGAAAAACTAGATAAACATTAGACGTGAGTCTCTTAGGAAGGTATTTCTCACTGTCCATCAATAATAGAGAGTCTGGTTTTGATTACTATCGCCCGAAGGTCTGATCGGCAGGGTTGGGAACCCCCGAGTCTGATCACTTAAGGGTGTTTTGGCAAAATGCAATCTCTCAGCTGGAAAGTCTGTGGGGAAGATGCCAAACCACAGTGATTTCATCGTGTTTCTGTCCCTTTGCAGAGCTTTGCCTGGGCAGCCAGCCTGGCTCCTACAGGACGTCACTGTCCCCTAACACTCTGTCTCTCTCTCTCTCTCTCTGTTTCCCTCCCTCTCTCCCT
>NW_006434835.1:6368669-6374100 GCF_000325575.1 Pteropus alecto
CTTTCCCTCTCTCCGTCCTCCTCTCTGCCTATACACCTGTCTCAGCACTCACTGCAGCCTTCCTGCAGTAAAGCTCCCTTACGTGTCAGGCCTGCCATGTGCCTTCGGTCCTTACCCTCTCCTTGCTCCGTTTTTTCGTGTGGCTGCCCCGACTCAGGCTCCATTTCCCAGGTTCTCGTTCAGCTGTTTCAGCCAACACGAGGCACTGACAAGGGATGGGAGGGTGAGAGGCAGGACAAAGCCAGAATGAGTTTCTCCTTCTGTCTCTCCGCTTCAAAAAGCGTCCGCAGCAGCAGCTCCCTCCGTCCGTTCTGTGTCTCAAGCTCTCCTGGGGAACCTCATAGTGGTTTCATTGTGCCAGGTGACCCCAGCCCCTGGCTTCTGGTCAAACCATCTCCTCCCTTTGTCCTTCCAGCTGAGGGGTGGGAGCAGTTAACGGCTGTCCCCACTTCCTGTATCACCAATCTGGTCTCTGGTTGGCTTCTCGGCCTTTCATCCCTGTGTGACCAATTTCCGGTCACAGCCCGGCTGATGAGTTTCCTTGGTTGGACCGTGACTAACACATAAGGGTCTGCACCCTCGATATGGTTACAACATGTGTATGATGTGCTGGAAGTCAAGGGTCCCATCCACATTTTTGTACACGGAAACTGGAATGGGTGCTTGATAAATTGGTGTCCAATCGAACTGAAAATATGTCACGTAGAATCTAAGCTGACGAAATTGATGGACTTGAAAAGTCACGGTTCATTCTAAACGGCGACATTTGTCACTAGAGTTAAAGTAAGACTTGGCTTAAGAAAAGCATATGCTCGTGCATTTCCAGGAGACCAGGCACCACAAATCGTTTTTTTTTTTGAGACAATCACTGAAGATTAACCGAGCAGTTTGTAGGCACCTTACAGAGATGACTCGTAATCCTCCCCGTTAATCTCTGTGGCGTGTAGTACTGGTCCTATGTTACAGTTAAAGGAATTGAGGTTCAGAGATGTTGAGTAACTACTCCACATTTACACACTTAAGCTTGTAACTTAGTCAACGTGGGATCCGGTAATAAGCATTAAGCACTATGAGAATTAAAAATGGAAAGTTTAAGGTCCACACCCCAAAAATCTAATTTAGCAGGTCAGAGGTATAGCCCACTTATAATACTTTCAATAGTGATATTCATTTATACCACCCCCCCTTGGTTCTGATATTTCCAGTCACACTTTGAGAAATATTGCACTACAAGATAAGGAAAATGTATCTGTATTAAATTAGTTCACTGATACATCCCCAGAGCCTAGACAAGAGCCTGGCACTTAGCCAGTGATCAGGAAATAATTGCAGAATTCATAAATAAACGAATGTGTGAACGACCATTTCTGCCTGAATTCAAATCCTGAACATTTGCTGTTACTATTCACTAGCTCTCATTTTAGACATCATGCCATAGCTTGTTTATTCATTCGCTCATTCAATAAACATTTGCTTCAGTCTTACCGAAGCCCGGCCAGTGCTAGATACTGGGGAATATACAGATATTCATTGAATATTTAAGACACGGGCTCTGTCTCTCAGAGTTCCAATTATTGCGGTGGCAGGAACCAAGAGAGTTAGTACAATAGAGACCTCTGACGATGCGGTAAAGAGATGTTATTACAGAGTTCACAGAGGTCAGTCGGGGTCAGGGAGAAGGGAAGGAGGGAAGGCAGTTGGAAGAAAGATTCTGCCGAAGGTGAATCTCGAAAGACAGCTGTTCGCCAGTCACGCACAGGCTCGGGCAGCCTTGAAGGTGGAGTTTCATAGCTGGAAGTGACACTGGCTCTGCCGGGCTTGGGGTCGCAGTGTGAACCAGACTCATGGAGAGATATGGCTCTAACGTAGACTAGTCCAAATAGCAAAAAAGATCCCCCAGTCAGTTTTGGATGGGAAGGAGGAGAGCTCCTCTGTTATAAACTCTCCCTTTTCTCTCCCCGCCCCTTGAAACATGCAAACTTGAAGGGGGAGCGGGGGTTTTGTTTCTATGGACCTTTAATGGTTAGAGCTTGGACTGCAGGCCAGGGGTGTCTAAGGCCAGAGGCCGAGCTCTTAACCACCCACCCTCACTCGGTTTCCAAGAAACTAGGAAATGAAAGATGAAGGAGGAAGAAGACTCTTGATCCAGCCTTTCCAGCATGTGGTCCCTGGGCTCTGCCTTTAACGCAAGCCCAGACCTTCATCGGGGAAAGGTCACGGGGGTGACCCCGAGCTAGGCTTTTTTATCCTCGTTGCCTCATTTTGTCCTCAACATGTTTTTGAAATCTGCATTATTTTTCTCGCCTTGTGCACCGGGAAACCGAAGCTCAAAGGAGGCAAAATATCTTGTCCAGGACCATCCAGCTGGTCAGCAGCTCATCTCTACCTATCGCAGGACTTAAGCTACTCATAATCATTCTTTTTCTGCTGCTGCTCTTGATGGAGCCTGGAATAGTCAGTTAATGATGAAAATACATATACTGGTAGACTGCTTTTAACTACAAAGCAATTGGCATCATCTCAGTATCCTAATCTTACAGCAAAAATTATTGAAAATTAAATGTCTGGGACGTTTAATTTAACTCACCTCCGACTTTAGCCTGAATTCTCCATATTTGGAAGAAATCCGTTTGTTTCTGGATTGTCCTTATTTGCCCAGAGTCCTTTTTGAAGTATAACTAATATAGAAAACTAGTATCATTCACTCTAGAGTTAAAAGAAAAGGGAGAGAGATGTAGGACGTTTGATGGGTTAAATATTAGTTCAGCTGTAATTCAAGATATTATTTTTATTCCCTTAATTAGTAAGCAGACTCCTAAACCATGCCAGAGTTGACTTTTGTTGAGGAACAAAAATATTTAAAACGACCACAATACTAAATTTTCAAAACGTTTGCAGCAACATTTTTCTATAAGCTTTAGTATTATCACATTTGACATAATTACATCTTACAAACACCTCAAACTTGTAATGACATCCTTTCAAGAATTATTACTAATTATTGTACTTGACACGACAAATTAAACATGTTGTTTGACGTAATTACACTAAATAATTCAAAATGCTAATTATGCTTAGAAATAGCAATTAGCATAATTAAGTAAGAAAAAAAACACTGTAAATTTCACTACTGATTCAGTATCTCAAACTGGAATTTTCTGGAAGATTTTAATAAAGATTGACTGATATGACTTATAAAATTATATCTTTAATCGAGAATGCTAAAACATTTCTAATGGATTTCTAAGTCCTCGAAGAGATCATAAAAGAATGAAAGATGCTGTGTGAAGGGCAGTTTTGAGAGGCAGCCAGACTTGAGGGTACATTTTGACCGGGCCACCATCAAGGAGCTAACACGAGGCTAGCGATGTTGTCTTTTTGAATATATTTGTGTTATATTTGTCCTTTGACCTGATGTTGAAGTCAGCATCTTGAAGAAACTTTAGCACGTCTATGTATCATGGCAGCACTACTCACAATAGTCAAGACACGGGGACAAATTAAGTGTCTCCCAAAGGGTGAATGGATAAGGAAAATGCAGTCTATCCGTACGATGGAAGATAATTCAGGCATAAAGAAGGAGGAAATTCTGCCGTTTGCGACAACATGGATGGACCTCGAGAACATTATGCCAGTCACAGAAAGCCAAATCCCGCTGTAGGATTTCATTTACATGAGGAATCTAAAAGTGTCAAGTGCATAGGATCAAAGAATAGAATGGTGGTTGCCAGGGGCTGGGGGAGGAGAAAACAGTTGCTAATCTATGAGCGTGAAGTTCTAGTTCAGCAAAATACATAAGGCCTAGAGGCCTAGTACACACTCTACCACGGTAAACAATGACGGATCCTACTTAACAGTTAAGAGAATGCATCTCATGTGAATGTTTTCACCACAGTAAAATAGAATTTTTTAAGAAAAGAATAAACTAAGGATATAAAGATACAAAGTACCTGACACAGTGCGTGACACCTAGGAAGGGCTCAGTAGATTCAGGTTCCCTAAACCCTGCCCATTATAGACAGAAATATGTTGGATGTCAAATCGTAGGCTACTTGGAGAATAAAGGAGGGAGGTATGACTATCTATCTATCTATCTATCTATCTATCTACTAGGCTACTTGGAGAATAAAGGAGGGAGGTATGAGGTAGTTATCAAAAAAATATATCTATATCTATATCTATATCTATCTATCATACGGGAGGTATGACTATCTATCTATCTATCTATCTATCTATCTATCTATCTATCTATCTGAAAATGAGAGCAAATAATCTCTGATTTGTATGTTTGTGAGAATATGGTGAGGCAATATTTATAAACCAATAGCTACCAGACTGCCTGGCACGTCGTCAGCTCTTCATAAATGATGGTTTCTTTTCCCTTTTAGAAGAATAGATTTTTAAACAGAGGCTGAAAGTTTAGCAACTTGCCCCAGGTTACTGTATTGAACCAGAATCTGAACACAAGCCTGTGACTGATATAGTTTCTTGTCATTCATTATGCTCTTCTGTCTTGAAGGAGGGATGGCTGGCACTCCAGCGGCCCCCTGTTAGGGCCATGCCTCGACTTACTCTCCTGGCTGTGCTCCCTGGGCCTCTGTCCTGGCTCCAGCTACGCCGACCACTGCCATGAAATATCAGAGCAGGAGAAGCAGACACACCACCTTTATTTAGATTTTGACAACTTTCTCCTTATTTGTAAAACACTGTGATAAAGTAACTTTTTGTCTGAGAGAGACAGCTTATCCGACATCTCATCAGGGAAGAATGACTGTCAACCTGCGCACTCATATATATATATATTTTTCAAAATGAAAAGAGACAGAATCTTATTATGATGTAAATGAACAGACAGCAAGAACTTGCTTCCTGGGGAGGTGGGGGAAGGGCCTGACTACAGGGCCCAGGAGGTAGAGGCGGGAGACACAGGTTTTGGTTTCTGCTCCAGGTGAACGGGTAGGTAGGCCAGTGATTAAAGACTAGACCATGCATCCTACCTGAGACCCTGAAACTCCACAGTGCAGATGGATTTCTGCAACCAAGTGAGAAAAGCATTGTTAGAAGCAGATGTAAAGGCATCTTGCTGCAGCTCCTCGGGCATCCTTGAGGAATTGACCTGCAATGCCTTCCTGAGGGCGCGTCATAGCTCCATTTCCTCTTAAGCTCCATCATTTATTCAGCAACCTAAATGAATACACTCAGTGTTTATTCTTCAATTGTATAAGGTGGCCACCTCTTCCGGTGTAGATGCATACCACATGAAACATCTCAAGGACAGAAATGTTAAGTATAAGACGTAGAATCAGAAGGCAGAAGAAGACTCAAGTTTGAGTCTGGCTTTGCCAACTACATGATGTGTGGCCATGAAAACATGGCTAAACTTCCCTGAGCTTGAGTTCCATCATTTGTAGAATGTCATTTTGTTACATCA
>NW_006434835.1:6374118-6391875 GCF_000325575.1 Pteropus alecto
CACAAAAAAAGTGCAAGAGACCACTACGTGTGTCCAGTTGAGAAATAAAGCAGAGGCAGTGGGGATGGAGAAGAGATGACAAACGCGAAAAGATCGGACAAGACCAGTCCGCCGTTTCACCTGAGGACCTGGGCAGTGGCAGAAGTCGAGTTTGGTCACATGAACAGAGGAGGGGAGATGTTTGGGGACAGAGACAGGGTTTCATGTTAGATGTGTAGTGGGGTGACCAGGGGATGTGAATCCTCTAGGCCGGCTTGGTATTAGAGAAGTAAACATAGAACATATTTCCATAGAGGTGACGGCTTGAATGAGCTCCCCACAGCAGAGTCCGGGGAAGGAAAGGGGATCGCAGAGTTCTGGTGTCCATCGTGATGGGATGAGGGAAGAAGGGAGCCAGTGAAAGTACAACGAAGAGAACGCGAAGTGACCAGGGTGGCACATGGCCCCAAAGCCTTGCGGCCAAAGCAGGGACGTAGAGGACGGCAAATGTAGGGGAGGGGACGTGGTGAGAAGGTGTTAAAAGCAGTAGCGATCTGAAGGACGAGACAAGAATGATGCCTGGGCGAGCCATGGAGAGATGCTTCTAAGACTCTCTTCTTTCTGCCAGCCGGCCAAGGTCTGCACACCCAGAGTCAACAGAAACAGCCCCTACCGGCTTTGCATACTGAGTTTTCCATAAGCTTTTACTTTCAAAAAGGATCCATTTTCCTGATAATAAAAAAACAGGTAGAAAATGACTCCTTCAGGCACCTGCTTAGTATCGACTGCCCTCACTGAATTCCCATGTAAATACACAAGCCAGCTCTCCCTGTTCTCATCCATTCTCTCTGTTCTTAACCCAGTGTAAACGGCGCCTCCTGCTTTCTCAGATTGTGCTTCCTTCAGATTTTCCTTTTTTGGCATTTTGGGGCATGGCTTTTGTTGCTCCTGGGCAACGAAGGTCAAGATGGTGTCTCTTCTGGGTCTAGCTGGGGCGGTGGCTGATATACACGAATATATCTTCAGTTCAGTGAGGAATCCGTGTGCAGGAGGTTTGGGAACGGGTGAGGAATGGTGTTCGGAGGACAGGTATTAACACTGCAGTGCTCACGACAATGGCACGGAGAGAGAACGTGGTGCCACGGCAGCAAAATTAAGGAACATCAGGTTTGTTTGGACTTGTCTTTTCTAGATCGGAGGAAACATGAGCGTGTTATAAGGTCAGAAAAAAAACCTGTCGGAGGAAATAAAGAGCTTAGAGAGCTGGAGAAAGAGAGTAGGCAGCAGAATGCCTGCGAGCGTGTCAGCCAAGGAGGGTCTTAAAGGAGGACACGCCATCTTCTAGAAGGTAGTAAATGCTAATTATCACTTGGAGGTCGCTGAAGGAGAAGGGGAGGATGGGAAGAGAGAGGAATTATCGAGATGCGGGAGGAATTTGGGTTCCTTCAGCCTCCACCTGGGATATATCAAATACGGAAGAAGCAGGGAAGAATAAACGGAGGCAAGAAAGGAGAAAGTTATTTGAAACTTTCGGCACTTATATTCATTAGCATATTTAATTATTATAGGATTAAGCCGAGTATGTTTACATTTCTGAGAGAAGTTAAATGAACTATCCTCTGAGTCGAATTTTAGTTTGTGGTCCACCCAGGATTTGAATCGGGATCTATTCGTAGATCGCACTTTTCCATTTAGATTTTTTTTCTTTCTCCCTGTAGATCCACCCTTCTTTTGCCTACTATCAACAATTTTTGTTGTTGTCACCATTGTTAGTGAATTTCTATAAGGCTAAGTGCTTTTCTCCGGTCTCATGAGCTACCGGCCAAGGAAAGTCTTTATTTTTTTTTTTTTTTTAACATCTACAAATAAATAAGAATGATTTTATTTCTTGGGATCAAAAATATATGTATAAATGAAAATTTCTTCCTCTTACATGTTCTTCCTCAGCTGAGTGCCATTCCTGTCCAGCAGATCAAGTTCGAAATCTGAGAGCCGTCCCGGACCCCGCCTTCAACCCCCAAACACGCCCATCACGTTCCCTTCTAAATGTCTCTTAACTCCATCTCTGCTCTCTTTCTTGGTTCTCGTTTCCAGTTTCACTTGCTCAAAAGACCTTCATTTCTCCAGCTTTTCCCTTCGCCAATCTCCTCCACTGCTCCTCCTCATCCTATACCGCCTTGGACATTAGGATCTGTCTCTTGTTCCCAACATTCTTTTGTATTCTCATGTCCATGATCACACTTGTCCCACTTCCTGAGAGACCCCCTATCTCCCTCGTCTACCCTGGGACACTTGTCCGGCAAATATCTATTCGGCCTTCAATCTCTTCTAAGGAGCCTTTCCTGACCTAGCATCTCCTCCCTTCCATCCTATCCCCTCTGCAGAATTGCATTAGAGAACCTATAACATGCCTCTGTATTTACTGGCCTGTGAGCACCTCGTGCGCAGAAGCATTCTAATTCATTTTTGCATCTCAGGGCATGGCACATGTGTGCTGAATGAATGAAAGAATCATTCAATCGAGACTGACCTTTGGCTAAACAACCATATAATTTTTTTCTGGCCTATTGGCATTTGTCATAAAGTCAACTGGAATTAAAGCCTTTGTAAATATAAACCTAAAAATTCTCTCCCAAACTCCCTTTTGTTTTTTTTGTTTTTTGTTTTTGTTTTTGTTTTTTTTTGTTTTTTTTTTAGATGCTTTGCTCTCCCCCTCAGAGTTTACGTTGGAGACTTGAATGGGCAGTTAGTGTGACAGCCCCAATGATCGCTCCTCGGAACTGCAGTCCCTAGGTGGTGGGAAAGAGAGGCCTTGGGTAGACTTTGAGTATATTTCCTTATTAGGAAATTACAGTGATTTCATGAAAGTCACAGAGGAAATGTTTTGACCGAGAAATCGCATGCTGTAACTAATGAGGAAAGGAAAAAAATATGTATTTTTAAATCCCACGTACTAATACTATGCCTAACAGTGAAATTATATATCCAGGAACTTCTAAGCTTACATTTGGCCTAGTTGAGCAGAAACTTGTTGATTTATCTGAACCCTCAGTGCATTAAGAAAAAAAACAAAACACATGTGACATGATAATGGCTTGCAACAGTGAGCCTCTTGTCAGTTGCAGAGGCCCTGTCTCAGGCACCGTCTTGTGTAATCCTCGCAATGGGTAGGTAGTTTTTACATGTTTAACAGAAATGGAAACTGAGGCTCTGACTTGTTTGGTGACTTGTCTGAGAACACGAGGTAGTCAGAGAGCCAAGATGTAAGCCCAGGTCTGTCTGACTCCCACTGCTTCGGAGCTGTGCCCTTTGGTGACCCGCAGATCAACTATTGCAATCCAAATAAAAAACTTAGAGGTTAGTATAAAATCACTAGCATAATTCTTGAAAAACATGATAGAGGCTCCTTGACTTTCTTTGAACCTCTCTTCACTAAATCCTTCAACAAATATTTTGAAGGAAAAAAGTAGAGAAACAAAGCTTAGAACACAAACTACTCTGGTTTTGATGACAAAATCACTATTTGACCTTGAGTGGGTCATTCTTTTCTAACTTGATCGCAATCAAATAAAGTATTTGTACTTAATAATGTCAACAGTACACTCATCTCTGACTATCTTATATTATGGGAAAGCAGATTACAAAACAAACAAAACAAAAAAAGATTCAAGATACCCTCTTATTGCCTTAGACTGAATAGAATACTCAGGCAGCATTGCTAAAAGCTGATCGATGCTCAGAACCCACTAATATTCATTTTTAAATAACTAAAGGATTTAATGAATGAATGATCTATTCTTGTATTTTTCCTTGGGTTTGGTTTTCAAGGATTTTGTCTTTCTGTGGATGCGCCGTACAAATCCTATACATGTCCTAGTCTCTAAGACCTTAGGCGATGCAAATTGCTGGTATCAGGATGACGTTAGAACAAAGCAAGATAAGTTTTACAAAGGGGCCCAGAATTAACAGCACATATCAGTGAGTGACAACTTGGCTCAGCCAAGACGGAAGGGTGAGTATCAGGAGAGCGATCATGAATCACGGACTCCAGAAGAGTTGATACCTTTTTATTATGTCTTTTATGTACAGTCAAATCTCTTCTTCCTTTAAAGGCAAGGATGTCGTGAATGTTACTTTTCTTCTTAAATACCGTAAAGGAGAAATGAATCCGCATGGTCTAGGATTTTAATGGAAAAGTCTTTTGAATGGCCGGATACTGACGCTGATACTGACCACTATGCACCATAATTTCTCAGTACTATGCACCATTCCATTCTGTCCTATCGAGGCGTCAAGCTCTATTTATTTCTATAATGCATACCATCCTGATCTTAGTTCGATAATTGACTCCTCTCTCTGATCTTAGGTATTGATAATAATATCTTCAATTCCTATTAATTCAATTAATCAGTACGTAAGCAAGATTTGTGAGTCAAGGGCATGATTCAGTGCATTCAGAAGACATGTTCTAAGTGTCTGGCTGTCCTGGGCACTGGAGACACAGCGGTAAACAAGCACTCAATCTCTTGACCTTGAGGGCTTCTCCCGCCAGCAGGGAGGGCAAGTATGTAGAAAGCAAATGACGTTTCATGTGATAAGCGCTATATAAAAATAGCACGCATGACGCAGTGAACCCAATTAATTGGCCTAAGCAAGTCACGTGGACAAGCCTGACATCCAAGACTGGGTTTGGTTAATGCTCCACGTGGAGGGGCCCGATAAGGACTGGCACTGAATATTTTGAAAATTAATGCCAACCTATCACTGAGGAAAATGCCTGTGGTTTATTATGGCTATGGCATCAAGGAAGATGGAGGGTCAATGAGAAATGAAACTTATGATTAAGGCAGAAAATAGATAAAGGGGGACTTTATAGTACAATGAAGCTTGGACTTGATTCTATGAACAATCATAAAATCGGTAGGTTTTTGCCTGGAAATGAGAGTAGTGCAGTCAGATTTTCAGTGTAAACACATCCTCCTGTCTTCGTTGTGGAAAATGGTTTGTAAGCAAAGCAGTGCTGGCAGGCGCGGGGGAAGAGAGTGCTTTTGAGAGCTGAGGGAAGCGTGAGCTCAGGGGGTGAGACAGGAATGGAGAGCGAAAGAGCTTGAAGAGGCGGCCTTCACCGCCCCGTGTGCACTAGGCCCACGGTGAGAACGCAGTTCTCTGGACGTCTGCTTGACTTGCAAAATGCACCAGAAGAGAAACAATCAACGCTTGGCGTCAGGCTCCGTGAGGCCCCGAAGGTCTGAGAGAGTCTTTGGCTGTCTTGCTGAAGCTCTCCCAGGTAAGGTGCTGACAAGGAGAGACGAGAAACCACAGCCAGATCTGCTCTGTGATCCACAGGCTGCCGGAGTGACTCGCTTTTTCGCTAAGTGGAACAGGAAGCTGTGGAGGCTTTGGAATTCAGTTCCCGTCTGGCTGCTAGCAAGCCAGTAGACTTTGGGCGACTTACTTCATCTCCCTGAGCCAATTTCCTCATCTATAAGGAAGGAAGGAAAGAGGGAAGGGAAAGAGGAAAATAAAGAAGAAAGGTAGGTATATTCTCCAGAGAAACAGTCCAACAGGAGAGAGACGGAGGTTTATTTTAAGGAATTGGCTTACGTGATTATGGAGGCTTGGCAAATCCAGAGTCTGATGAAGTGGGCCAGAGACTCGGGGAAGAGTTGCACTTCAATTTCAAAGGCAATCTGTTGCAGAATTCCTTCTCGTTCGGGGGGAAGTCAGTCTTGTTCTATCCAGGCTGTCAGCTAATTGGATGAGTCTCATCTACATTGGATGAGGACAATCTACTTCACTCCAAGTTCAGCCATGTAAATGTTAGTCTCATCCCAAACCACCCTCGCAGAAATATCCAGAATACTATTTCGCCAAATATCTGGATAATGTGGTACAGCCAAGTTGACACATACAATTAACCTTCACAGGAGGAAAAGGAGAGAAAAGAAAGAGAAGGAAAAGAAAAATAAGAAAAAAATGTGATACTCTATGTGAGAGGCCCAGGACCTGGTGGTAAATAACCAAAATGTAGCTGCTGCTACTTATTTTTATGCTATTATTATTATTATTATTATTTTTAATCTGTTTATCCTTATTTTACAGATGATGATAGTGAGATTTGGAGATTTTTAAGTCCCCTGACCAAAGACACCCGGGCTTTTTTTTTTCCATTCTGTCCTATCGAGGCCATCCAATCAATCATTAGATGTGCTCGCCCATTCATCGGCCCGTGTCTAATTCTGAGATGGACAGAAGACTCAGGTTTTGTATGTCACTGACTTTATTCCCCACTCAGCAAGACCAATCAGAACCATCCGTTGAGAGTACAATTGAATTCATTTACAAACAACAGAAACAAAAACCGACCTAGTTTAAAGCTGTGGCGCTGGGTCCCGGAGCTTTCGTCTGCATCAGGGGAGCTAAGGGCGCCAATGAGCTTTGTTCCACGCGACATCATCAGTCTATTTGCTGATTTAACGAGACATGATGAACATATAGTAAATATCCTGTACGCCTAGAACAGTGCTAGGTTTTGGAGGGACCCAGAGAAATGAGAACACAACATGTATCCGGTTCTTAAATTTCTGGCATTTCGTGCACATGTGTGACTTAATTTTATAATTTTATTTTGAGCTGGATTCAACTCTGGGAGATATCAGCCTTCCTGGTTTTGTTTATTTATTTCTTTTAACTGATAAATGGGTTGTAAGAGGCAGGATGTTGCAGTCCTGCCTCGAAATTACAATATCGATAACCTGAAACATCAATAGAAGAGCTAAGTTGCTGCCTGGACAAGCCGTGAGGAGCGGGAGGTGCGGGAGGGTCACAGAGGTAAGTACTCAGGAACGAGGCGAGGTGGGGAAGGATGCGGCACTATGTGTAAAGACGATGCCATGAGCACTAGCCCCTCTGCAGGCCAGAGGGTCCAGAGAGGAGCCCAGTTTGTACAGTTCGCGAGTAGCAAAGCCAAAGCAGAAGATCTGCAGATGCCAGTGTGATACGCTCCCCCGGGGTTCTGCCCTGGCACCCCTCCTCACCAGGTCAGCCCTGTCCTGGGGCTGTCCACTGAAGACAGCAGGGCACAGCTATGGCATGAGATGAGCTTTGTGTCAGGGAAAAAAAAGAGAGAGAAAGAAGAAAGGCCTTTGGTCCTAGCGCTGCCATACATTCTCTGTGGGATCTTCGGTAAGTGACTTGCCCGTCCTCTGAGACGGGGGGCGAGAACGCTGACTTCGCCAGGCTCACCCTGCCGGCTGACGCACGTGACTGTGCGGGAGGCGCTCAGCCTCATGCCCCGCGCATCTTAGGTTCTCCAGATGGGGTGCTTATGCTTAGTCCTTTCTCACTCCCGTTAAGTACAGCATTATGCACAAGGAGCTGTGGAAATGAAATTTCTGCTTTACCAAGAGTTCAGCTATCATCTTTCTCTCTGGAAAAAGCCATCCTCTTCCGACGTGAGGCTATCCCGAGAGGGAATAACTGTAGCATTCGTTCAGTGCGTGCCTCTCTCTCGCACGCACACAGTTATTGGAGCTGTAACGTGACACGTAGCCAGCCTTGCCGGGTGGCCCCAAACCTCCGACATCTGTTGGCAGTGGTCGCCCAGAGCAGCAGCGAGGACAGGGCAGCTGTGAGGATGGACGTTCCTTACGCCGTCTGTGTTCAGTTTTGTTCGTGAACTCTTTTTGTCTCTACGTATATGCTCGTGGGAGGGAGAATGGAGCTGACAGCGGGGAAGTCGTGTGGGGAGTAATCCCTAAAAAATAGCCTGGCTGGGGAACCTTCTTTTGCCCACTTCTTTGCAAATGTGTGTGTAGGTCGTGGAGACCCCAGCTTCGTCTCGCTCCAGGTCACACTACTCTGTTTCTAGGAAGGGATCTAATGTCCACTGGGGCTGCAGGACTGTGACGTCGGAGAGCAGCGAGGCCGATAGAGGAGGCTGTGGGGTCACCCAGAAATTCCCTCCACGGAGAGACCAAAGTCACGATGATTAACAAACCCAAGGGAGCTTGCAGTGGGAGCTGGGATGGTCCAGGATTTAGCATCTCTGTATAAAGAGCTAATAATCAGGGCTTTGTGTCGTCGGACCACCAATTCACAGAGCCCGTGGGGATTTATCAGGAGCTTGTCCCAGTGGCCTAGCTTTAGGGACCCCCCACACCTGTCAGTGTCTCAGGTCTCAGCACTTTCATCCAACAGGTGGGAACAGTTTTTATCCTGCCGAGTTCCCCTAAGGGATGGATCACTGCAATGTAGAAAATGCCTGGCACAACGTGTGGCTTCGCGTGGCACTCAACAAACGCAAATTCTGTCCCTTTAAGAGGCTACACTGTGATGGAGCGGTGTACATCACCTGAGAGCCAGAGAAAATTTCCCACCCACCTTTCTTGCTCACCCTACATGGGTGGTTCCCATCAGTTCCCTTCCAGACTTTGCCGCTTCCTGGCTACATGAGGACCCAGGTGAGTCCTCGTGTCTTCTGAGACATTTCCTGGTTCGTAAACGGAGCTAAGGAGACCCCGTCCTGCAGGCTGAAGCTTCCTGAGGACTGGATGCGATGACCCGCAGAGCAGATGACCCTCTCCCCGGCGGTGAGGGTCATTCCCCTCGGTAGGGCCAGCGCTCCAGCAATGACATTGTATCTAAAACTGGGATACAGCCTTCAGGGAATCTACCATGCCCAGTCCTGGTGGTGACTGAGAGTGGAGACGGAGAAAGACACCGAGGTTGCTGAACCCAACGCAACAATCCACACAAGTCATGCCACATCTGAGGACCGCCGAAGCGAATCTGAAACATTTTGAAATCACTTTTTTTCATAAAGCTCTGATAGCACTCTTGGATTGACGTTGTACTTCCCTTATTAAAAGAAAAAAAAACAACAACAACTATGTATTTTAAAGGAAAATCAAAGAAAATCACAAAGCCAATGTCTTATGATTGTCAAGAAAATAAAGATGGATAGACCCAAGCCCCTGGCCAGACGCAGGAGTCCTCCTGCATCTTCTGACCTTCCGGGGGCCCGACCTCATCCTCCCGCTCCTGTGGACAGGCCTCTTCCGGCACCTCCTTTCGGAATTCAGCTCCCTGAGGACATGCTGTCACTCTCCTCCCATCATTTCTTCCTTTGGCTCCAATCTCAAATTACATCGTAAGTACACAAACGCAGAGCCCACACCGCACGGTTCTCGGCGATGCTCCAGTGCCTCGAATAGTGTCTACACGCGATAGAGGATGAAAACTCTGCATCGGACTGGGGGGAAACGCTTTATAACTTAATATTTAATGACTGTTTCTCCTCCCAAGAGTTAGAGAGAGAGAGAAAAAAAAAACATTTCCAGGAAAGAAGTAGAATGGGGACACGGATAGGACGGAGGTGCCAGGCAGACCCGGGGCCAGTGACTTCGCACGCCAGCCGCAGCAACTCACTCAAGCTCTCTGATAAAGTCGGTTTTCTCATCAGGGAACTGGGCTGACAGCAATGTCCGTCTTGGGGGCGGCTGTGTATGGCACATTTACCGAGGGGACTTGGGGGTGCCTCCTGCCCTTCCCCACTTTTATAGCCACAGTAGAGAACGCATTGTAGGAACTTGGCCTGGTGCCCAGCGTTTGGACCGTCCCCACTAAGGAAAGCCACTGTGGGGTGTAGCCTGCTTTCGCTCGCCCCGCTGTCACCAGAAGGTTGCTATCAAATCCATGGGAATGTGCGGTCTCGGGGGACGCCTTCCCGGAATCTGGTCCATGACTGTGACCGAAGCACCGATTCTGTGGCCCTCCGAGGATGCACTTGCCCTGTGGGCCCCCCGCCTTTCTACAGGCTCTGAGATGCCCTGGTTGGCTCTCTGTCCCCACACCCCGTCACCGCCACCTTTTTGCTTCGGGGACCCTGGCATATTTTCTTCTAACATCTGGATCCACATGGATGAGGAAGGTGTCCACGCCTCATCCCCTCTCTCTCTCTGCCCTCCCTTTCTTCTTCAAGCACATACTGATCACCTACTGTGTGCAGACCCCGTGCTAAGCAACGTGGCCACAAAAAAGAATCAGCCCCTGTCTTGGCTGTTGAGATATAACTGAGGAACGAAATACATTGCGATGGAGACTCAAGTGATTCAGCGTGATGGGGGTGTGGAAGTTAGTAGAAAGGATCCTGAAAAATTGACCGAAGGCAGGGATAGAGGGAGAAGGTCACGTCAGGCAGAGCAGATGATGATGTGGATAAACGCACAGAAAACTTTCCCGTAAGGAGGCAATTATGGTTAAAGTATGTCAGAAAGGATTTTCATTCTTGGAAAAAGATCAAGTTATCTTTATAAAGACCGAATATCTGTGCAACGATAGTACCTATTAAATCATCATTATTCTTATATCGTTTGAATGGAATAGTACCCTTTATTCAAAATACTCCAAGATCCAAATCCTAACGTTGCATCACGGGGAAAAAAAATAAACAGGCTAGGAATTAGCTCCACCCCTTACCACCTGTGAGTACGGTCAAACTTACCTCTCAGACTCCATTTATTTACCTGCCAAATAGGAAAAACACCAAGGCCTCCCTTGGAGGGCTCCTGTGAAGATTCCAGGAGGGATGCAGATAAGGTGTAGCATGTGGCACGCGTGGAGGCAGCCCTACCCCTTCCTGGGCTGAGCAGTCACGCAGTGCGAATGGACCACGCGCCGACACCGGTTTCTGAGACGTATCAGGTTATGGTTGAAAGACCTCCATCAGAACGCTGCCCGGGCCCCGCTCCTTATTATAGAACAGTCGATGACACCGCCACCTGCATCAGCGGCACTATTTTTCCAAGGAGATTACTCTTCAATCGATTTCACGGTCCTGCCTGGTATATAATCCCCCCCAGCTACGACAGCACGCAGGCTCTCATGCAGACATCCAATACCGCGATCAGATGAAACTGTAGCGCTTCAATCCGAAGTTGAAATATGCACTGTTTTGGGAGGTTAGAGAAAAAATGGAACCCCACCCCCTGGAATAAAGCTATACTCAGCATGAACTGTAGCCTTTAATGGCCTGAGAAGGTGAGATGTATTCTTTAAAATGAAACACTAGACGATAGTGATCATTCATACAAGAACATCCTCCCGTGAAAGCAGACAAGGAAATGCACCCAGGAAAGATGATAACAAGTTTTAAAATATCGATTAGGAAGAATAACCTAAGAAGGAAGAAAAATAAGTGTGAATTATAAGCGCTGGTATTTACAGTCATTGATAAACACACACTTCTTTATCTTCTCATATTTGAGGGTGTGCTTCTTTGGATAAACAAATGTGACTCTCCCCCTTCGGCAACTCTCAGAGAAAAGTATGTTATTATCGGCATTTTATAGGAAGGAAAACTGAGGCTTGAAAGGGAGAACTGACTTGACGAAAATTACCCTGGTGATCAGAGCTGCTCCAAATTCAAGGTCTCATTGACTCCGCATTTGGTATTCAGTTCACGGCCAACCCCAGATTTTAGAGAGGGTCTGCCCAGTTTGTTCTCTCAAATACGTGCATGTGCAAATGCTGGGATTAGTGTTTGGGGTGTCAGTTATGGTGCCAGTCAGATATTTCATTTTTTTTTCTCATTTAATCTTCACAATGAGCCAGTGTACCTACAGACACTGTCCCTGTTTCATAGACGAAGAAATTTAAGCTCCCAGGAGGTACATTTAACTACTAAGTGGAGAACACAAACCTCTGTATTTATTCTTCCTTCTGCTGAAGATGCTCTGTGCCTGTATGTCCCCCTAGATGCTACCTCTCCATCCTCAGGTCACAAGTCTAAAGATACTGCCTCAGAGGTGAGGAGCCTGGACCACCTGGACCATTCCCACTAAGGTAGCCGTCTCTCTACCAGGTTACGTTATCTTCCTAGTCTCGTCAGTGTATCGCCTCTTTCTCTCACTTATGGGTTTGTCTTCCCTCCCTAGAATCAAGTCTCCATCGAGACGAGGACTCTGTCTCATTCGCTGCTCTCTCCCCAGCATCTGGACGATGCTGGCTGTACCAACAGGGTTTGATGAATACGCACAGACTGACCGCCTCGACTCCAGGTGGCTTTTTTGTTCCTCAGGCCTCACTTTGTGTCTCGTAAGCTTCAAGGACCTGTCTGCTGTCAGGGACCTGAAGCGGATGCAAAGTTAATGCTTCTGCTGCTTAGACACAGAGGGAAATTGCTGTGATTTGCAAATCCTCTGACGACGAAAATTATAACTTGCTCATCCCATTGTCTAACTGCCCCGCCAGGAAATTCTTCTACAAATCTGACCTAAATTTGTCCAGCTGTGCCTGAAACCTACTTTGTCCTGGGTGGTCCTCAGTGGGGGCAGCTGGTGAAAGAACTCTTTGTGTCAAATGACACAACACCCCACCAGACTTCTCCGTGAGAGGGGAGATGGGGCTTAACGCACGGTTACAGCCGGGCTGAGTCAGCAGACCCCAGGGAGACAGCCAAGGTGCAAGAGGCGAGGCCCCAGAGAAGATGCAGAAGGTCTGCACTTCAATTCCAGCCCTTTACCTACCTGCCGGGTGACCGGGGCCAAACCATTTAACCCCTAGGAGCTTCAGTTCGTCATCAGAGATGCGCATGACCCCTGTCTTACAGGCGTGTGAGATGATGATGGTGAGCTGTTGTTTCTCTGTTCGTTTCTTCACTTATTTAGAAAATTCTACCAACTCATAAGAGTTATGAGTCCAGATAAGGACCAGGACCAGCGCGGGCTCACGGAGCAAAGTAACAGTAGCGTTCAGAACGTCTCTTTCATTAAAGCCACGGCATGACTTTTGTAATCCTCCCTCAGGCCTCACTCAGATCGGAAGCTCCCTTTGACATTTTTCAGACAATAAGGGGAAAGGTTTTTGTTAGAGAGAAAGCCCCAAAGCAATATCATTTTAAGCCCCGGGATGTGCTCCCAGGGGACACTGCAGGCCTCGGGGCTCCCTGGCTGAAACGCGTTTGGCTCCTCACCGCTCCAAACAGCCCCGTCTCCTTGCGCTGAACCTGCTTAAAGCCATTCGTCCCCGTCACTCTCACACTGACAGCCTGGGAAGCAGGGACGGCCCAAGCTGCAGACGCGGCTGTCTCGGCCTCCGTCGTGGGTATATGCAGTCATTTCTGACATCTTCCAGTGAAGCAAAGCCAACTGTGACTGGTTGTATCACAGTTTCCACCTGAAATAAGCTCTTTTTTTTTTCTTCTTCAAAATTTTACCTGCAGGCGTGAGGCACAGCATAAATTCCCAGGGCCAGATGGCACCTTCGCATGACATGCAGATGTGGAAGCTGAAAGGCACAAGAGGGAGGAGTCTGGCCCATTGATTCGTGACTGTCCAGGGCTAGAACCCAGGCCCCTGGCGCCCAGCACCGTGTCCTTCCCACAGCGCTGCACTCGGGCCAGTCGATGAATCCGACTCAGCACATCTCACAGCACGTAAATATGCTCCTGCTCCCCATTAGTTTGGAATCATGAAATTCTCGAACCATCGGATTCTAGTCATCGGCGTGGCACCTTCTTATACTCCAGTTTGTCCCATGTTGCTGACACCACCGCAGCCGAGAACATGGGCTCTAGAGACAGATAAACGAAGTTTGTAACCTGGGCGTGACACTCACTAGGGCTGTGTCCTTGGGGGGACTTCTTCTCTGTCTCAATTTCCCATCTACGACATAGCGACAATAAAACCTAAGTGGCCTCACACAGTTGATGAATTAAACGAGCGATTAGATGTTCATTGCTTAAAATGCCTGGCTTTTAGTAAGCACCGAGGAAACGTTAACTATTATTTCACTATTTCGATGTAATAGATCGGGAAGCCGAGATGCCGAGATGCAGCGTCAGAGGGAGAATTCACAAACAAGTATACGTGTGAGCATCAGGCTTTCCTGACTTTCGGAGCAATGTCTTTTCCTCCATATCGGTTAAATTCATAGAATCACAAAGTATAAAAGATACAAAGGGCTTTAGTCTTCCACTTTTGACCGGTTTCTCCCTTATACAGCGAGGAAGCTGAGACCAGGAGGCAGCACAGCTGGCTCTGTACTCAGAGTTCTGGACCCTGCTCCGAACCTGTGGCACTCTCGGAGGCGACGACCTGAATTTTTTTTTTTTTTTTTGACAGTATTCTCATGAAGCCAGATCAAAGCAGATTCGTACAATGGTGTTTGAGAGTCAGTAGATTAGAGCATTGCGGTCTGGCTGACGTAGAATGCTCCGGTTGGTTGATTGGACCCGTATCTCTAGGCCAGTGATCTGCAGATGGTTTTAGTTGACCTCTCTTACACATAAATTTACCTGTGTATGTGTTATAGACTCGAGCTACCGCACTCAGAGTATCGTGTTCATCATGGAACCGATGCAAAAAGTACAAACATTTCTAAGAGGAGGAGGTAGAAAAGAAGCACACATGCAAGTCCCCACGCAGCTTTTCCGTCACCTCGGGCATCTCGAGTGCCACCTGGGTGAGCACGCCGCGTGCTCTGGACCACGGCTCTAGGGACCAAGGTCTTGTCTGTTGCGGGCGCCGAGGGCGGGTGATCCCACACTGTTGCCCACCTTCCTGTCTCATTCTGTCATTTGCGACTGCACGGTCAGGAAGGGGAGCCTGGTGTCGGACCCCGGACACATGGGCTTCCCAAACCGAAGGAACCGCCGAACTGGTCATTGGAGTCCAACGTGTGTTGGGGAAACTCCCCAGATGTCTCCTTTATGCCCTACTTCCTGTCTCTCCCCCAGGGAGGGGCATGAATCCCATTGGTCGTGTCTACTAGTGGGGAGGGGTCCCTGTGCGTAGAGAGGTCATACGCACAGGTGTGGCTCTTCCTGCTTTGTCCACGTCTGGCTAGAGAGGTCACCTGACCTAGGGGTAGGTGGACCCCAGACCGGTACCTTTCTCCCTTCCTTCTCTGACTCTAGATATGCAGATTTGGGCTCAAGGACATAAAAATACACATCTTAGGCCACAGGCTTACTTGTGACTCGAATCTGTACCCAGCCTAGCTGACTCTGCACTGTCAGCAGAGCTTCGCTTTGTCCCTTGTGTTCTCACTGGAAAGAGGGGCGGCTGGGTCAGACGTGGGCCCCCCAGCCCCACCATCAGCTACTCCCTGGGCATCCCCCAGATGGGTATCCGGACTGTATGCTCTGTACTCACCACAGGTCAGTGTGATGCTAGTAACATTTTCCCAGTATACTTTTTAACGAGTAACTTAAATTCCAAACTTGGGTAGTGCAAACGCTGCTGACTTTGAGTCAGATAATGTGGGTTTCACCACTGCATGCTTGGGTGACCTTGAATAAGTCAATTGATCTAACTAGGTCCATGTTCTCATCTGTAAAATGAAGACACTAATAACCGCCCTGCCTACCTCATTTGACTGGTATGTGAGATGACATTTGTGAATGTGTTTTGTAGACTAAAAAGTCTCGTCCAAATGAAGGGGACATGGGGCCACCAATGGAAAAAAAGGAAAAAAAAACACGACCAACTTTTTTGTTTTGTTTTAAGGCAATGCAATCTGAAACTCGGCGAACATTTTCTCTTTAAACATTTTCTTTTTAAAACAATTCTCACGGGAATCAGCATACTTAGGAAATTTGGTAAAGACCATGAGGGATAGGAAAACTTTATATAAGTAGTAATCATGTATTCTTTATTTCATGGTAACTATATACTGAACCATCTTGTACGTGAGACACACTTTCCCAAGTATTAGAGAAAGAACGTAAGACATGGTATAATCTGACGGGGGAGAGAGAGAGATAACCATGCAGTCACAGTGCGGCATGATGGGGCTGGCAACCCAGCCATGAACATGGGAGTCCCCGAACCTGTGGTCTTTTTGCATCTTCCACATGTTTTGGTTGTCATTTCATCCCTTGAGTTGTAGCAGATCGTCTATTCTTTCAGATTCTTGAACTTGACATTGAAAGACCAACGTCACGCTCTTCGACAGTACCTCCTGTACCCTGGTTTCCAGTTGCCACCTGATCCAGTCTCTCTTCTCTGGAGACACTCCACTCATCAGTGCCCCTACAGAAGTACGGGATTCTGATCCGCATCCAATCATCCAAAACTTTATTGACCAATGCAGAGCTAAGCTAAACTGTTGCTGTCTTTGCTTGAGTGGCTAACCCTAACTCAGGCCAAGAGGATTCTGGGAAGATAGACTTTTAGTCTAAATATCCCCTTCCTTTATGCATAAGTACCTCCCTCGTCCTCACTAGGTCTCATAGTGAGAATGGGAATGAGGCACACTGAAATAGAAGAGAATCATCAGATGTGAAAATTATCCCAAGCTTCGACACCCACAGACATCTGAATGTTTTTTTCCATCAGCTCAATTCACTGAGCTGCACAGTCCTCACTCTGCTGTTTTATTAGAACTTCCTCCAAACACTTCAGTAAATCCCAGTGGAGTGCTCCCCGAGAAGCCCAAACATTCATGGAAGAGATGCTTAATCATGGTGCTCTACGTTTTTCAATAAAATGAGGCAAGTGAAGGCAAGTATTCCATAATTCATGGTGTGCACTCTTTTAGAAAACTTTTTTATTAAGATTTGATTAATATTCTAATCATATTGCACACATGGGTGACTCAGAAGCTAGAAGATGTATAGCCGTTCTAAGGGGAAAGCTCAGACACTGTCAGATGACTTATCCCCACCCGGCACGGGGTGGCCTAGAAATTAGACTGTAAAGGCAGGCAGCACACTCTCATCAGTCGCCTGTGAAGAGCAACATTTTCTGAGGAGCCTGAATTAGTTGAGCATTAGGTCTGTTCAAGGAGTTATTTCTTTAATTGGGGAAAACAGCCTGGTAAACCACAACCAGCAGGCTACCGGTCTGGGAGTGACTCCAGGCTCTGCCACTCACAGGGTATGCCCACACGAAGGACTGAGCCTCTCTGAGCCTCAGTTTCTCATTTCACTGTGGCAAGGATTCAGTCAGGCGGTGTGTGCACGATTTCAGCTTCAAAGTAGCTGTTCGATAAATGGCAGCTGCTTCTAAGTTCAACATCAGCCAAGTTATCCAGGTAGAAAATTATTTTCAACTTTCAAAGAAAAACGGGCAACTCAACTTTTTGCTAAACGCCTGGCCAGGAGACCATCGCCATTTGCGGAGCCCCTATCTCTGCGTGCCAGACACTAGGCTCTCGCGTATAATCCTCACACTCCCTGCAGTGGGTTCAGCGGTGGGCTTCTAAAACGACACGCTCATATCCAAACCCCTAGAACCCGTGGATGTTACTTTCCTTGGGAAAAGGGTCTTTGCCAAAGTAATTCAGTTACGGATCTTGAGATGAGTTGATCCTCCTACAGTATCTAAGGGGTCTTCAAGCCAGCGAAATCATCCTTACAACAGACACACAGAGACGAAGGGAAAAGCCATGTGAAGATGGAGACAGAGATTGGAGTGATGTGACCACAGCTCGGGGACGCAGGGGAAGCCACCAGAAGCCAGCAGAGACCAGAGACGGATCCTGTCCTCGAGCTTCAGGAGGGAGAACGTCCCCACTTAATTTCGGACGTATAGTCTCCAGAAGAATAAGTTTGTGTTGTTATGAGCCCCGAAATTGATGATAATTTCTTAAAACAGACTAAGGAAACTAATATACCATTCTTGCTCTGTATACATTTTTGAGCCAAAAAAAAAAAAAAAACAAACAAAAAACAAAACAACAACTCAGAGAGTTTAGTGAATAGTGGAGTTCACCTAAGTTCAGACAAATAGTAAATAGTGGGGCCAAGATGCACATTTCGGCCTCCCTCCCCTC
>NW_006434835.1:6392086-6407693 GCF_000325575.1 Pteropus alecto
CTCTCATAGATATAAACATAGATCGTTATTTGGAAGAACAAACATTTGGATACTCCATCTCTAATTTTAGTCCAGAGCAGCCAATAAAAGCAAAAGCTAGGCAATAAGGCAAAGTGGGATAATCAAACACACACTAAACTGGGAGCCCAAAGACCTGGATGTTACCAGATGCTCATAACCTATATGGGTCAAATTCCTGTGTGATCCAGAAAGAATCACTAACTTTTCCTGGACTTATTTTCTTCACCAAAAAATATTGAGGCTGAAATACATGTTTAGAATCTCTTCCAACGGGATTTCTGAGTACTACCATTAGGATCATTTCTTGGATATATCTGGAGCTCAAAATTTGCACCAAGTTGTGCTTCGTTTCTATGGCTATCTTGCCAAAAATCATTGGCTAATACAAAGTCCGATCGAAACTTTAAAAATACCACTCTACAGAAGATTGAACTAGATATGAAATCTAGGTCCATTTTGAATCCTGGCCACCAGGGAAAGATTCGTTTTCTAGATATCGATCTGTCCTCTACTATCGGCAGGCTTTTCCTATATAAATAATCCTTGACATTTGACGTCACTTTGCAGCTGACGAGGTGCTTTCACGTCCACATAGTCATCAGCGTTCATCTTGTGAGGTAGATAGCAGTCATCGGCAACTGACAGAGGGAGAAGCCTGTCAGAGCCCTCAAGCCTTGTTCAAGGTCACGTTGCTGGTAGAGGTTAGTCCAGGACTAAACTCAGGCACTCTTGTCACAAAGCTTCTCTCCTTTCCACAGTATTCAGTGCCTGCTGATGACCCATGGACCTAAGACATTATAACATCGTCCATCTTTTGATTCCATGAATTGGAGAAGTGACTCTCAGGCTCACAGTTACTGCCTCCCATTTAACAATTAAAGGTCACCATCATCCCCTGCCTTTGAAGGGAGTAGCTTTTTTCCCCAAATCAGTTTGTGAATTTGGGTGTTGAAATCTGGAGATGGAAAAGAACTTGACTAGCATCACCCACCCAGTTAATAGCGCCAGGACAAAATATATTTCTAGATGCCTTATTGTGAGTGCAATATGTAACCAAATCTCTTTTTTTAAAGCTTCCCCCACCCCCACTATGTTAAATGGTGGAAAACGTATCCTGCATAATGGCTTGGACAACTTAAATGATAAAATTTTGTATTATAAATTAAAGATGTGTGGCATAAGCTCAAAATCCCTGTTTTTGTATTCTTGGAATAAGGCAATGGGGTATGACAGAAGAACGTGTTTGGATAAGCTGGAAAGTTTCCTAAAAACATATTTGTGTTATGCCGTGGATGCTGGGTCCACAGCGTAATGTGCGTAATCTCTCCGTTGTGCTCATTGCTTTCTCTCTGTTCCGGGCTGCAGGCCCATCTCCTCATGTGTTCGTTCCCTCCAGCATAACTGCTCCAGTTATGTAATTGTTCCCTTCACCATGAGACCTCAGAGGTCACTTCCTATAGCATGACATCGAGACAAGGGCATCCCGTGCAAATCAGACAGAGGCAAAGAGCAGGCACGAGCCATGCCTTCCGCGGGACACTTGGGCACTCCTACTTCTCGTCCCTGCTCAGGAGGCTGGCACTGAGCATCGTAAGAGCATGGAAAATGAAATGTGTCCTTGTAGAAGCTAGGGAGGAGATGCTGCTGGCTCTCTGCATTTCCCAGGGGAGTATCGAAGTGGGGCAACAGGGAGCCCTTGGGTGGCATCTGAGGCCCATCCTCCAGGAGGCTGAGATTCGAGGAGCCTGGGGTAAAAGAGAAAATGAGGTTCATGGAATTCACTAGCTATGCTTAGCCTGACCATCCTGTCCAGAAACAATGAGAATATTCCAGAGATGAATAGGTCCCAAGGGACCAGTTTAGTCCTTTCATTTCCTTTGCCAAGAAGGAAGGAAGGAAATACCTAAGGTCACCCGTGAATTCGTGGCAGAGTTCAGTCCAGCCCTATTTGCCTGGAGTTCAAGACTGATGCATATCTTCCCCAACTACAGAAAATAACAGGGCATCGGGACTAGACAATCAAATATGCAGCGCCCTATAGAATCAGGCTTCTTCTTCCTTCCTATCGATAACAAAGTTGGCAAATGGCAGGTGCATAATGTGTTGACTCATCTCTGCATGTTCTGCCATGTTGATATTTAAAATGGAAAAGAGCGTCCGGGCACACAGGCGCCGTTCAGAGTCTCCATACCTGCTCCTCCACTCCACTCACCACCACCTTCTACCTTCTTCACCTCATTTTCCCAAACTACAGTCCTCACCTGGCTTTTCCGATTTAACAATCCTGCCGTTTCCCCACTTGGACCTTGATCTCTACCAATTTTGACCTCATTGGTTCCAATTTCTTTATTTTCCAGACCTCAGAAACCCCTGGTTCTACTCAATGAGCAGACTTGGCAGCTACATCTGGGTGCGACTATATTAGATTGAAATCATTGCAAACCATTTTACTGATTTAAAGAATCATCAAAGAGAATTAGACCAGTAGCCAGGAAATTCAGGTTCTAGCCTCATTGATTTATTCTGTAGCCCTTCTATTTTGGTATACGTTTTCTTTATCTTTGAAGAAAGGAGGCAGTGTTTCAGTGTCGTATAAGCTTATGACTAGGAAGAGATCAGACAGGTGAAGAAAAAGGCCTTTCTGAATTAATGATGTCTCCTGTCAAATCCATCAAGAAGAAATGCACTCTCTGGAGGATTTATTCAGCTAAGCAAATGCTATGTAAACATGAGGGATAGCATCAATTTTCTTAATGTCACGAGCTGTAAACTAATTTATAAGAAAAAGAAAAATGAATTATCCTAGTCCACTGGGAGGCATTTCTCTTGCGATTTTTTTCTTCTTCCTGCGAATGGAGCATCTCAGACTGGAATAGTCTGAAGAACTTCTGAAAAATCCAGGTTCCGCCGTTAGCAGAACAGGTGAAGTAGAACATCGTCCCCAGCCCTTCTCACTCGGTGCCACTTTGCCGAGCTGCAGGCTTCCCCTGGCTTAGCTCTTGGTGTTCACGCAGCCCCATAGCTCAGAGGAAGAGGTGGGATATTCCTGTCTGAGCCCGACCTGGCCTCTTCCCTCTAATCCCTCTGTCATTAATTACCCACCTTTCTGTCTAGTTCTTCTGACAGCTTCCTCTTAATTGATTCCTCTCGAATCCCTCCTTCTGCTTCGCAAGAAACTCCAGTCTCCTCGACATGCAACAGACCAACTCTCTCCTTCGCTAATTTATAAAAACATATATTTAAAACAAACGGGTCTCCTTCTTCTGAAGCAGGGACCCCCCGCCCCTGCATGGCATCTGGCCCCTTTCATTTCTTTCCTGGATTCTGTGTAACCTGGGGCTCATCACCCAACCTTGGCACCTGCTCATATCCTCCCCTTCTTCCTTCTCCACGGCACGGCCCGCAGGGAATAAAGTTTCCTCCACTCACTCCCTGCATACTAGTCCCCAGAGTCGCCTCATTGTCTCCGAAGGCCCGTACGTACTGGCCTCCATCACATCATCTGACACTACCCACTGACTCTCCCGCCGAACGCCTGTGGACCTCCGTCCATTTGCACCTGCCTTCCCTGACTTCAGGGCGGAAATGTCTGGGGAACCTCATTCTTCAGGTGGCTTAAGTAAGAAGGGCACCTTTAGCCCACCTCCCACCAGCCTCTTGCCCCACGAATGGGAGTACCCAGCGCATCTCAGGAAAACACAGCAGACTCCAGAGGACTTTTCCACACAAACTGCCCCCACCTCCAAGCACATATTGGGAATGTCATCCGAAGGCCAGGCAATGCCATCTGTATTTTTAATTCTTTCTCATTCTTTACTTAATGTATACTGTCTCTTTCATATTAATTGTACTAGCAACAGTACTAAAAGTAAAGCCTATACTTAATATTCATATCACAATATGTAAAATTTCACATCACATTCATCCATTGGATTCTTTTTAATTTAACTTTTTATTTGAGATCATTGTAGAGTCACACGCAGTTATAAGAAATGATATGGAGAAATCTCATGTACCCTCACCGACACCCCGCAATGATGTTACAATTTTACAATGATATTGCAAAACAATAGTGTAATATCACAATACAGATATTGATACTGATACAGTCAAAACAGAGAACATTTTTATCACCACGGGATTCCCTTATGTTACCCCTTTCCAGCCGTACCCACATTCTACCCAGCCCACCCCCTCCTGAACCCCTGGCACACTTATCTGTTCTCCAGTTCTAAAACGTCATTTTAAGAACTTTTATTAAAAAAAAAAAAAGAATCTTTTATGAACGGAATCATACAATACAATCTTGTCCTATTTGCATTGGGAATTCGCTGTTTTTACTTCACACAATTCTCTACAGATTCTTCCAGGGCGTTGAGTGTATCGGGAGTCCCTTTTAGTGCTGGTTAGTATGCGATGGCCGGCATGGACCACAGTTTGTACAAATCATTCACCTATTGAAAGGCATCTGAGTTCGTTCCGTTCTGTAGCTATTACCACTGCAGCTGCTATAGTAGTTACACATTTAGTTTGCAAAGGAACCGTCAAACTGTGTTTTGGGGCAACTACACTAATATACGTCCTTGCAGGCATTTGGTGTTATCATTCCTTTTTAAAGATTTTAACTATTTTGACAGCTATGTGGTAATAGTTCGCGTGGTTTTTCGCCAAGGTTCATGTTCATGCGAAGCGGTTATAGAGTCACTAGCATGTTACGGATGCTAAATAGAAAGTGCCTTTTACTCATATAACTCCCTCAACATACATTAAATCACGATCATCTTCATAAAAGAGAGTAGATCACTGAAAAAATTAGTAGTACATTTTAAAAGGTGTATGTTTGGTTTCATGTAGGCAGCTTTTCCTAGTTTTACTCAGAAATGTCCCCTCAATCCACAGTCAAAGTCATGTCCGTTCCCACTTGGATGTCTCTAAATAATTCATACTCTAGGAACCTCAGCCAATAGCCAGTCGCAGATGGATGAGAGGCACTGTTCATTTTTCTCTGGGCAACTCTGTTTTTTGACTTTTTAAATGAAAACATTCTTTTGAAAATAAGTCTTGCCGGTTGGCTGCTTGAGAGTGAAATATCTTTATGAAAAATTTTAAGCTGTCGGCTTCATGAGGGCTGAAGATAATGCAAGGTCTCAATACTGCTATGATCTCTCTTGGCTTCCATTGACCAGTTTTCTTCTGAGTTCTGATTTAAAACCTGTGCTCTGTCTAGGTCATAGCATGCTAGTCCAGACAGGAGAAAATTCAGAGAAGATACCAAAGCCAGATGTGCCATATGACAGCCTCATCGCATCTGAACTTGTCTGAGTGGAAAACACAGCGGCCTCACCCATGACTGTAGACCCCAAAGCAGCAGGTGGTTGAGAAAATGTCACCAAATAGAGAATTAGGACTTGCACGTAAGCCTGGGCTGTAACCTTTCCTTCTAGAAGCCTCAGCCCCAGCCCTATGACAGAAGAGGCTTCACAAACGAATCTCTAAAATTGCTTCAAGATTTACATTTCTCCGAACTTCTCAATGCCGCGAGGTCTTCATTTCTCTCGTTCTTCTGGCACATGAGGCCCAGCACTGCGTGAAGTCACGTAGAGTTTCGCAGGAAACCAGTGAATCCTAACGTTGGGAGATGAAAGGAAGGAAATGAGGGTTGAATTCCCTTGTCATTAAAATTTCTTCCTCGACTATTGAGTTCCTGTGCGTTTGAATGAATTATCTAAGAAGCCGTATTAGTGTTTAATTGGAAGACAGAGAAAACCGCAGAGTCTGACAAGACGAAGCAGATGAAACAGAACTATGTCTCCAGGCGTTGAAAAGTTTGACAAGCAGAAGAGCTTGTGATTTGAAAGACAGCTAACGGAGAACATGAGTCAGCAGGAGATAACTTTAAAAAGTTAAATAATTAAGCTTACATAATAGGTATCTGATTGAATCTCTAGATTCGGATGGAATTGACATTTCTAACCTCTCTTTTTCAGTAACTATACATTATTCAATTTAAAAGTGGGGAACTTTCACTGCTTAAAAAAAAAAAAAGTAATTTGTCTACAGCACGTCTGTAAACTTATTTCCAAATTTAGCAAAGAAGCCATTGTCCTTCCAATGTCCCTCCCTCCACCAACACACAGAGAACCTTTCAATTAGTTTTCTAAAAGGAGAAGATATTGAGGCGGTGGCTCCCCCATCATAATTTCTCTTAGGTAAATTGCAATGGAAGTAATATCATGAAGTTAATTCATTAGCGTTTTTGCTGGATGGCAGACCCCTTCCCAAGCAGGTGGGTGTGTATGGGGGGGGCAGGGGGTGTTGCAAAGCTTAATTAGACTGAGTCTCTGCCACCTTTGAGAGGCTCCCTGGCAATGAAAAAGACAGATCATTAAATAAATGCCATTCAGGGGGAAGTAAAAGGTCTTTGAAGAAGGATGGGAAGATTTTCCCCAGGGCGGAACAGAGCAGCTGGAGAGGAAGTGAGGGAGGGTGCTCTGCAGTTGGGTCCCCAGGGCCCAGTAAGGTGTGTCATGAACAGCATGACAGAAGAAATATCAAGCTACCTCACCCTGAAGTTAATTCCAAATCCTACCTTAGCGTGTACTTTTAATCAACACGCTACTTTAGGAAGCGTGGCTACATGTAAAACAATCGTCAGAGGGCAAATAAAGTATAAACCTAAGTTACGGTAGAATAAGATAAAACTTCAAAGTGCCGCGGGCATGAAGTGGGAGAAGACAAGCATGGCGTTAACCTTGAACTGGACCTTGAGGGATGGACCGAATTTTAAAGCAGGGAAAAGGAGCGTTTGGAGGTGCTAGGTGTACAGTTTTGCTTGTGCAGAGCCTGGGAAGAGAGAAGCTACAGGCAGAGGGCCAGAGGGCGGAAGACCTTGAATCCCAGGCTAAGGAATTCGGATTTTATTTGTTGAATTTTTACAAAGCTACATCAAGCATGTACCAAATAAGCAAGTGTGCCCGAATAAAAAAATATATATATGTATGTGTTTCTATTTTCTTTATCCTACTCCGATGAGCCGGTCCGGTGACCTTCAGACCCGGTGCTTGCTGTTCTGATAGGCAGACGCACATCTGCATTTCTGCCTGTTTGTCAGCACAGTTACTCACGGTATTCCCTTTCCCTTTCAGAGGTGTCCTGGGTTGAACGATAAATGACTTTACTCTTTGGGCTTGAACCCCAGTTGCTCTGAAAAAGGCTCTGTCAATAACCAAACCTTACTGAGAGGGGCCCCAGTCCGAGCTGATAATAAATGTCCCAACAAGCGGGCCGAGCACTAGCAAGCTCGTAGCAAAACAGTAAAATTTTCTTAAAAAGTTGGATTTTTGATGGTTTTTATAAAGCATTCATCAAGTCAATTTAGCTGAATTCATTTTTATTTTACAGCTCGGTTTTGTTTTGTTTCGTCTTTTGTTTTAATTCAAGATGAGGACATGATCATGTTTACAATGCAGGTGACCTCTAAAAATCCGCTCTCCTTCCCCTCCCCCGCCCCCCGCCCACTTCCTCCCATCCCATCCTCAACACTGCTTATCCCGTACTTCCGAGGCGGGGCCCGGGCTGGCCCTGACTTCTGTATAAAATAAGAGAAGCAAACAAAGATATCAGTAAGGCCGAAAAAATATCAGTCCGCTGGGAAGGGTTGAGGATCTTGGAAGGCGCCGTTAGACTTGAGCGAGGCCAGGGGAGGTAGGGTCTGAGTCGTAAGTAAGGGCTGGTGTTCCAGATGAGGAATAGAAGGAAAGCACCATCTGCTTTGGGAATCGGGATTCTTCTGGAAAGGAATTCTGTACTCTCAGTGGTCCTGCCATCTCTACTCCTCCAAGCTCTGGATGGCGTCTCGGCCCTTGGCCCATATTGTCCCTGGCTATGTCCCTCGTAATGTCTCCTCACCTGTGGACTTTCTTAGAGGATAAAGCTCTTCGGAAATCAACTCACATATCCCATTTCCTGAGAACCTTTCCCTAAGGATTCTCATCAGACCACTGTTGCATGCCTTGTGTTAAACTGCCCTCTACTCTATTTGGACCACGTATTTTAACACTTGAGTGTGCTAGGAGCAGGAGGTATTACACAGAATAGGAAATGCGAAGTTCTCATTCACTATTTATTTTTTCAAGGAATAGTCATCGTGAGCTGACTAGGATCCAGTTCCTGCCTTCGATCCCAAGAACATAAATGCAAAGATTTGAGTGGTGGCTTCCAGGGACTTAGAGTTGGTTTAATGACTTTAGAAAGGTGTGTCGCACAATTTAACAAGACGGAATTCTGCTGATGGGGACCGTGAGCTATATTTCTCAACTAGCTCACAGCAGTTCTCACTTTGCCGGGACTCAGAGGGTGTGCAGACAGTCCTCGTCACCCAGGAGTCCTGCTCTGCTGCTGGGCCGATTTGGTGGCCGTGCGGAAAAAAGGAAGGAGAATTAGCTGTGGTCTGGAACATAATCACCACAGGGACTTTTCTTGGATACATTTGGGGATGAAGTATTTAGTGAAAGAACGGAAGGATAAATTTCACGTGGTATCCCCAAGCTCTCACCGAATGAAACGTCGCCCGTCGCCACTCTCGTGGTGTCCCTAGGGGTATTCCTGTCTCATGGGTTGGGGTGTAACATAATTTTGAAAAATGTCCAGCATTTCCATCTCAGCAAGCATATATATGTGCTCAACACGAGTGAGAAAAGGAGAAAAAGTCAAAACAAAACACTTTTTAAAGGAAAAATAAAGACTCATTTCTCTGTGCGCTCAGAAACGCAATTCTGGGTAAAGTGCGTTTCCTGTCGGTCTGGAAGCAGGAAAATCGGTGCCTTGTGCATCGATTCGTGCAGCTGGGCCTGAGGGCGTGGCCTCTGCCACGCGACACAGGCGAGAGCCTCTCCTCTCACTCCCTTGGGACATTTGCCCGTTCTGCAGAATCTCTGGATCCAGCACAGATCTTGGCTGAAGGGACTCCGGCCATTTTCACAGTCTTGGTGGTGGTGACTCCAGAGGAAGCCAGGCTCCAGCTGTGACAATCCAGGAGGGATGATCCCATAGCTGACTTGGCACAGCTTTTGCTGCTTCTGAATCAAACCATGAGCTTCCAGAACGAGACAGACCTCGCCAAGAGAATACCTGCCCCCAAGCAAGGCAACATGTCTTCTCTAGAAAGTAAACATTAAAAATTGTAGAGCCCAGGGAGACGACGTTTCCCAGGGCTCACCCTCTCCGACAGGGGAGACGACCACTGGTCCACAGCGGCCTTCGCTCTCTGCGCCAGCTGCTGGAACTGGTGTCATGGCAGCTGACTTGTAAAGATGACATCTGCCGGCAAAATCCGCAAGTCTTTCGCGAATCTCTCTCTGCCACAGGGGTCTCTCAAAACTTTGGTGATATCAACATGACTTTGAAACAGAGAGGCAGCCAGCTACCCAGCCAGGGCAAGAGGCTAACAGGTGGACCATTGCTACTAACCAGTCAATCACTTCACATCTGGGGGCCTCACTGTCCCCATCTGTGAAATGGAGATGATGCGCACCCTCCAGCTTTGCTCTGAGATGACGTCCTCGTTTGCGACCTTTACAGTGCTGGTTATCGTTGTCACTGACATAGACAACAGTCGCCACTTGGCATGTCATCTCTTATCCATTCCAGGTTTCTTTGTCCCTGCTTGCTCTGCCTTCCTGCCAGAGGCCCGTGCGATTCTCAGAGGGATCCACGACACAAGGCCGGTCAGAGAGCACGGTGTTGGGTCCTCGGTCACCAAGCACAGTCCGGGCAGGTTGCGTTCGAGGTTTTATTCTGTAAAACGTGGTAGGAAGACTCTCATCTCTGGCCAGCACAGTTGCCTCATGTTAGCCTCTCGGTTTGGTTAGCTCTCCAAATCCCTGAGTAGCGTCTCTCGTGTTTACTGCTTGACTCCCAGCACCCGCTTCGTGCCTGCGGATACTCAGTGCATGTTGATTGATTAATAAATGCGTTTTGGAGAAATCCTAAAGCATTACTTCTCGTATCAATAGCTTTTTAGCGAATCTGCTTTATGTAAGACCGGGCTCTCTTCAAGCTCTCTTTTGATGGTAAATATTTCCTTGATGATCGTTGATTTTCACTTAATTGACGTTTCCACTCTACTTCCTTCTTTAAGGGAAGCTATCAAGCACACACACACACACACACACACACACACGCGCGCGCGCGCGCACGCACACACACACACACGCGCGCACACGCGCGCGCACACACACACACACACTAGACAACAAAACCCTGAGCGGTAAGGGCAGTAAGTATCAATGCAGGCCCTGCTTCTCGTTCCGGGTTTAAGTCCTGCCTTCAGTCTAAGTTGACTGACTTTGGACAAGTTAATTCATTTCTCTGAGCCTTGGTTTCCTTAATCTATAAAACGGAAATAACGTGAGTATCTGCCTTTTGGAGAGCAGTCGACGAGCGCAATGCGAAAGTTGATGTCAAGTTCACGAGACAGTGTCTGGCACATGGTTAATGCTCTAGGAAGTGCTGTTGAGAGTGTAACACCTGAACCTTTAAGGTCACCCGCCTCGGTCTCCATTTCATGGCAAGGCAGCGCACACAGGGCCTTCGCCACTGGCTCGCCGGGCCAATCTGCTTCTGTTGGGCGCAGGGACACACCCAGTGTCCGATGCTGCTGCTGAAACGAGCTCCATACTCACATCCACAGCTGTCTTCACCTGCCTGGCAGATGTCCCCGGAGGATTTCAAAATCAGCACGTCCAAATTAGAACTCATAATCTGTGGGAGTCCCCATCGTGGCAGTGACGTCGTGGTCCCACCGGTCGCCCCTGTCAGAAGCCCGAGACACTTCCCGGCCTCTTCCCCCATGCTCCCAGGCAAGCGATCACCTCCTGCTGACCTTATGACGATTCTAGAATAGAGCATGAACTCATAAGCCCCTCTGCCTGGCAGGCGTCCTAAGCCCTCACATTGTCATCTGGTCTCACCTCTAGTCCTGCGGGCCGGGGCTGCTAGAAATCCAGTCCTCCCCAGTCCACAGCCATGAGAATGGTCATTCTAACAAACAGGATCACACCCCACTCTTGCTCAAAACCCTTGTGACCCCTGCCAACTCCAGGAAAAATGTCACAGCCTTAGTCACAGCATGCAAGGCCCCGTGTGCTCTGGCCCCCATGTCCCCCACACTTTTTCCTACCACACCCCTCCTTCCGTCCTTTGCTCCAGCCCCCAGAGGCATCACTGTGCTCATCACTGGTCACTGAGTGTACATGGTCCTCTGCCTGGATGCCCTCCCTCTTGGTCCTCCTCGTAAAATCTCCTTCATTTCTTAAGACTCATTTGTCACTTTTCCGAGACTCTTCTCCAGGCCTGAGGCCCTGACCCTCTCTCTCTTCCCTTGGGTATCTAGGAATTTCTCCCTTTGTTCCTGTAGTTCCCTGAGCCATAGCTTCATCGTTCAGTGTGGCCATTGTGGGTTTACTTTCCATTTCTCTGGTTACACTGTGACACAATAATTGCCAGGATGACACATCATTCATCTGAAGCCACAGCACCCAGGACAGGGCTCAGAGCAAAGCAGATAGTCATAAAATGTTTAATAAATGAATCAGATCTGTTACTTAATGAAGCACATGATTTCTCAGAAAAATCAAGAAGTCATAAGAGGACACACGAGGCTGCGATGTGGGGGAGTCAGGATTCACGCTAGGTCGAGGAAAAGCGACCGTTGGCACAAAGGGCTTGCATTCGAGTCCTGCCTCTGACGGATGAGTCACGTGAGCAAGTAACTTAATCTTTGACGCTTCCCTGACCTCAGCGGTATAGTGTAGACAGTTGGGCCCATTCTTACGGTTGATGAGAAGCTGAAAAGCAATTACAAATGAAAGGGCTATCGAAACGTGAGCTCATGTTACTCATCGGGTAATATGGTTACATTCATGCTCCCATCCCATTCCTTACTATGACATTATTACATTATCACGTTCCTCTCATTCTGGGAGATAAACACTGCTACCATTTGCCATGGATTCACATAACCTGGTGTGTTTGCTACAAGCTGTTACTAACTGTTCTTCATGAACCAAAGCCATCTGCACACTCAAGCTGAGTCTTTTACGGGGAGATAGAGGCACGCTCTCTGGCCACAGCCGAGCCAAATGCTTCATGGTCTCTCTTCATTGTCACAGCGAAAGAACCTGGCTGTCCGCATCGCGAGGCCCGATTGAAGAAGCCCTCTGCTCAAACGAGTCCCGCCTCGGGGCCTCCCACCTGCTCGTCCCTCTACCTGAAATGTTCTCCCCTTCCCTCTTTGAATCAGTTAGTTCTGACTTCAGGTGCCGCTTCCTCAGAGAACCTTCCAGAACTGTGCCAGGCCCCCTGCCGTGCCCGCCGTCACCCCATGCACGCCCATGGCACTGCCTTAGTGGTAATGAAGTCATCATTCACATAGTCAGTCAATGTCTTCTCCACTGGAACCTAAGTGTGATGAGGTTGGGGACAACCTCTGTCCTTTCCAGCACTGAAACCCAGGGTCTGTCGCAGCTACAACACCTTGCATGCAGAAGGTGCTCATTACAAGATTTTGAATGAAAGTAAAAAGCAGAAGACACCAGTTTGGGCACCTGAGGAAGCCTCAAGCTCCCTGAGCCTCGGTTTCCATGTGTGTGAAGGACCTCCCTGGGGAATGGCATCATTGCAGTGAGGACACTCTTATACGGCAAACACTGACACACAGTCAGGTTGTGAGGTGCCATGTGGCATGGTTTCTGTGCGACGCCTCTTAGGAGGTGAGAAATGCATTTGAAGATATTAATGGACGTACCTATCAGGCATTTGGGTTAATTCGGAGTCAAAGCAGCCAGGAGGAAAAAGTGGACACGTGTTGATTTTGAGCACAGAAGAAATTCCGAACTCCGAAGTATCTTAGGAATCACTGGGGCCCTTTCGGTGCGGATCAGGTCGCGCTGGGGATGTATCTGGGTCTTGCCACCTGCTCGCAGTGCCTCTCATGGGCCATGGAGATGCATTCTAACTTACCGTAAATAGAATGGAGAGAGCTCTGTCGCTAAATTATTTATCACACGTTACATCCGGTCCCAAGCAATGATGTTTTTAGGTTCCACAAAGGTAGCTGTGTATAGTCTATTGTCATTACATAAAGAAAACTCTGACAGTTCACATTGTAACATATAAATCATCCATTCATTAACCACCGAATAACACATGAGACTTCTCTTTTGGGCAGTGTGGGAGACTAGAAATAGAATTCTGCCTCTTCTTTACAGCGCTGCGTCCAAAATCGCCATAAAGATCCACCAATCTATTTTTCTTTTCAATTCTGCAGAATATGTGAAAAGCAGGCTCTCTTCAGCTCTGCCCAGTGAACCTCACACAGCTTCCCTGTGCCTCTGGAAAGAGTCAGGCTCAGAGGAAGCTTTTTCACAGGAGTTAAATACAGAATAAGCCCCTTATAAAGCTGCATGCTAGGAAAGATCAGCCTTTCACATTCCTTTCTCCAATTTCAATGATTTTGGGTTGAGAGACTCCAAATAGGAAAATATCCGGTATCTTTACCTCTTTTTCTCAAGGTGTAGATTTTTTTTTTTTTCCTGAAAAGGCATCTCGCCGCATCTCAATTTTTATTTCTTTTCTTCATTTCCACTGCCTTAGATCTTTTTCTCTTGTCATTTAAATGATGGATCGATTCATTTGGCCATTCTTTTAGCAAACATTAACAATCCCTCTTATGAGCAAAATTCACTGCATATGCAGAGAACCCCACTGGCTGTCCTTCGGCGACTCGGGGGCCCCAAGCAGGGGCCAGGGTGAGTGGAAAATGTAGGGGTGCCGACTGCTCGCGAGAGCACTGTCTGTCCCCTTCACGGGCATCATCTGAGAGGGTGGTGAAGACTGTGATAGGTGAAGACAGTTTGCCCATAAGCCAACAGCATGCACGAGGGCTCAGGGAGGGGAAAAAATAAAAATAGGTCAATAATATCTAAGAAAATATAATGATTTGGAGAGAATTGTAATAAATCTAGAGATATCTTACAAGAGGTCTTTATAAGGTATCTCTGGATTTCTCTCTTTCTTTATTGCTAATTATTCTGTAGAGGGACGAAGTTGAGCTGGGACCTTGGTCATCTCCACACCCTGTTATCCCTCCACGAGCTTAGTAAAAATGCCACATGAAGTGCCGTAGAAAGACGGGGCCCGCACGAAGGGGGCGGAGGCCTGACGACTCTGCTGAGAGCCCTCCCTCAAAAGATGTCCCGCGGAAGTCCTCTCGCTTGGCTTTCCCTCACGCGTGAGTTTAGTCTCTCACGTTATTAATCCGCTGCCTCCAGCCTGACAATGGGGACAGACGTGTGAAGGGAAATAACAGGTGTGATGCACCTGCCGAGCAGATGGCTCCTCAAAATGTGCGCATGGGCTAGCACGGTCAAGGGTAAATTCCGAAGGCAAGTCGAGTCCATCCAGACCAACGTTTTCATGAGAACGATGAGGACACAGGAGCCCGGAGAGGGTCCTGCTCCCTGTGTGGCAAGAAAAGAATTAGAACCGCAGCCTGTCGCCAGCTGAAATTCACACGAGCGGAATCGTACGGAAGCACGAAGGAATCACCGAGAATGTCAGAGGATGCTAAAGGCTGTGGAAGGAGGAGGAGTTTAAAGGATGAAGGAGGATTAGAAATGCCAGCTGCTGGGCAGGTGAAGGGGTGGGGTGCAGTTTTAAATAAATGAGTCTCAGTAACAAGGTGACCTTTGAGCAAAGGCTTGAAGGAGATGAGGGGTTTGCTGTGTGGGCGCGGGGGACGGGCAGGGAAGAGGGTACCGGGACAGCCAGTGCCAAGGCTCTAAGGCGGGACCAAGTCTGGCCGGGGAGGAGGGAGCCTGGCCGGGGAGGAGGGAGCCTGGCCGGGGAGGCCATAGTGGCCAGGACCAGCGCATGAGCAGCAGAGACAGAGGAGTCAGGGTGAGTGCCATCATAGGAACAGGCTGACACACGGTGCTGTAGGTCACTAAAAGGCTCTCATTCCGAGTGTAATGGGTGCTACTGCCAGACGACAGTGAGGTGTGACATGGAGATCCAGCTTATGTTTCAAAAGGGTCACTCTGGCTGTTCCGCTGAGAAGAGGGGAGACCTCGGGGAGGTTATCGGGGTGACCCAGGCAAGAGTGCTGCATTAAAAATGATTGACAGTCGAAACTGTGCCGCTCCGGGCAGATGCTGTGCAGACTGCATAAATTATTCATATAAAACTACTGGGAGTTCACAGTAAGCCCCCCCCCCCCACACACACACGTTCCACTGGCAGACTGCATAAATTATTCATATAAAACTACTGAGAGTCCACAGTAAGCCCCCCCAACACACACATTCCACTTCTCAGATGAGAAAGCCGATTTCAGAGAAATTAAGACCTTCCCCGGTGTCACATATTTGGTTAATGGAAGAGACAGGTTTCCAATCCTAGCTCTAAAGCGTGGGCACCTACTATGTGCAGCCCGCCGTGCGTACAGAGGAGTCCCAGCTCTCAGGAGCCACAGGCTGGCAGCCGTGGAGAAGGGAGGTGCGTCTGAGCACAGAGACGCATGACGGGG
>NW_006434835.1:6408052-6438105 GCF_000325575.1 Pteropus alecto
TGACAGGCCATGCAGATCCCAGGTCCTTTTGACCATCTGTCTGTTCCTGACCTGTTCTCTGCGACAGCTACATTGCACCGAGGTTGACACAAGTTCTCAGATGCCCATCTTGGCTGGTTTGGGCATCTACAGTTGGCCGAAGTGTGTCTTGAATGAGAAACAGAAATGCCCCAGCAAGGGCAAGGCTGCGTTGCTGTCCCTCTTTGTATTCATTTCCAGCCTCGGCGTGTCCTTCCAGCCTGGCTGCTGACCTGGCCCTCGGGAAGTGCAGCCTGGACTCTGCCATCCAGTTTGGGGCCGTCCTGGCTTTCGTTCCTTTGCTGATGTGAGGGTTGCTTTGTTGCATTCTTTATTTATTCTGTTTGGGTTCTCAGATCTTCCACCACCCGTGTAGCCGATTCTCTGGATTAAATTCCTCCTGCTTTTTAAATACTTAAGTCATTTCTGCTTTTTCTAGAATGACTTACAAACGTACTCCCATGCTCTCATAGATGTGCCACTTTATAAACGATACGAGATTCAGATTTTAAAGTTACTGCTTTCAGATGAGTTCCGTCACAGATTTATAATGTAACAGTAAAAATTTCATTTGAATAAAAATCGAAGTGTTTACAGCCAGAAAGGTAACTTTGAAAGAATAATCATCAGTTTCTTTAAAAGTTTTATGATGAATTAAGACACATTATCATCCACAAATTTTCTAAAAGGTTCATCAATATTTCATTTTCTTCTAAAAACCACATTTGGATTAACATTACAAAGACAATAAGCTTTTGTTCCAAGGAAAAATATATCTCCGTGATGCACTGGCTTTATCTGAAATCTTCGTTAGCATACTACAGTGGAGGGAAGTGTGTTTATACTAACAACAGAACCTTTTTTCTGAGTTTCTGCCTCTTGCTACTTTTCCCAACGAAGCATCGTTTTGCCAGCAGGAAGGCAAAGTACATAAAACTTTGCAACAGCAGGACATGTTTGGCTAATCTTTGGGTGAGCTCGAGAGAAGGTAGTGGAAGAATGTTAATAGTTAGCGGGGGCGAGGTGAACTTCTTTTATTACCTGGGTCAGCTAGCACTTTGCGAGACGTTATGGCACGAGAGCCTAATGAGTATGTCCAGAATCTCCTCACTGTTCTATCCAGAACCGATTTGTCGCTGGTTCCTAAGTGCTAAGCTTTAATAGATGTGCTCTTAATAATTAATCCTTTCCTTAAAGTGCTTTGATTTTTCTGATTCATATTCAGCTGAGTATATATTTGGCAACTCTAAGCCTATTGTGCCAGAACGAAGCTGTAACGTTGGAGGGGGTCACGTTATGTTCTGGTCCCCACGAGATGCTAGTGGAAAAGGCTAGGAAGATGAGCTGTCTTAACCCTTGAAGAGAAGCTGGGGTGTTATTCACCTCACCAGAAGAGGCATATTTAGCCTGAAATAAAATAGTCATGCGTGCTGGTCACCATGCGTGCTGGTCACCACGCGTGTGGGTCACCATGCGTACGGGTCACCACGCGTGCTGTTCTGCATCTGTGCGCCTTCATTCGCTGCCTCCTTCACTTTACGCCGGTACTCCACTGTACTTATCTCTGAAGATTTGGCCATCACCTCCTCCAAGAAGCCCTCTTTGACTCCACCCCCTCCCAGCCTTGCTCCCGACCCTCCCCTCAGCACTCCCGCAGCTCCTCTGCCCATTTCCAAGGTGATGATCTCTCTGCGTGTCTGCAGCCCTGCAGGCTCCAGGCTCCCACAGAGCGCGGACTGTCTCCATGTGCAAGGAGCAGCCTAGACAGCTTCCCAGTACATGCTTCTCGGACACAGCTGCACTGAGCCGAGCAGGGCGGCTGACCGTTTATGAATCTAGCTCGCGCCTCCGGCACAGCCGCAAAAGGCAGGCTCCTCCCGCCCGGTGCTCCCTGACCATCTCAGGGCCCAGCCGAGCACTCCTCCGGTTTCTGCAGAGCCGGCCGCCTGTGTGCGATGCAGCCCGCATCCTCCTTTCATTTTTTTTGGCTTTCTTCCTGCCATGAATTACGCAACCTCCTGTCCTCCCCCTCCCTCCTCCTCCTGCTCTGTACTGTACTCGCCGCTCTGAAAAGCTATGAATAAAGAGAGACAGCTGGTGCTCCAGGATCAATTCAATACGTGCGCATCTTTCCCCTGAGCCCGGCAGAGCCGCAGTTTCTTGAGAATGGCAAAGCCGCATAAGCCTTTCCCTCTTCCCCGACAGAAGAATACAGATCTCCGAAATCGGAAAGGGCTTCACGTGCTCAGCCAGGCTGGCCCCGTCCTTTATGGGAATGTAATGGACACTAAGCCAAGGGCCTGGTCGGAAAAGGTTCCACCATTTGCCTCTTCGTGACCCCGGGCGGCTTCTACACCTCTGTGCTGCTCGGCCTTTTCATTTCTAAAATAAGGTCAATGCGATTTATTGCATTCTGTTGCAGGGAGGGTTAATAAGGTAATATTATGCAGAGTCTGGCACCTAATGTTCGAAAATGAGTAGAAACAATCACAATAGTAATAAAATTGTTATTCCGACTTGTTATAGGCTGAATTGCATGCTCCCAAATTCGCACACTGAAGTCTTCACCCAAGAATGTGACTTTATTTGGAGATGGGGGGCTTTCACAGAGATGATCAAATTAAAGTGAGGCCATTAAGGTGGGCCCTAATCCAATATGACCGTGTCATTATTAAAAACGGACGTTTGGACACAGTCGCAGACCAGAGAAAAGCCATGTGATGATGAAGGCAGAGGTTGGGGTGGTGCCTCTACATGCCAAGGAACCCCGAAGATGGCAGACAAATCACCAGCAGCTGGGGGAGAGGCCTGTAGCAGATTCTCCCTCAGAGCCCCGGAAGGGACCAGCCCTTCCGCACATTGATCTTGGACTTCCTGTCTCCAGAACTGTGAGAGATTAAATGTCTGTCATTGAGCCCCCATGTTTGTGGCAGTTTACCTTTGAGGGCACTGAGGACAGAGATGGCAGATGACTGCCTAAGGTGACGGCTCCGCGAAGCAAGAGAACTCGAACAAAGTTGCAGACTTCGGGCTCAGAGCATGTTCGGGGAGCACCCTTTGCAGTCCAGGCACCGTGGGGTGGTTTTCACAGTCTCTGTCCACACCCCCATGCGCCACCTCCTCCCCTGACCCTCCCAAGCCCACTTCCTCTGCGCACTCAGAACATGTCACCTCATGCTCTCTAATAACTTTGGGCACATTGCATGTCCTCCCTCGCACTTCAGTTAGGAATGACATCTTTCTGCAAGAGAGCCTGATTGAATTGGTCTAGGAGGGGGCTCAGTCATCACGTTTTTTAAAAGCTTTCCAGATGATTCTCACGTGCAGCCGGGATGAGGAACCGATGCATGGGACCACACCCCCCACCCCCTGGAGCAGGGTCACGCTGCCTAACCTGCTCTCCCCTCTGTGTCACGCAGTGAGGGCTCCGGACGTTGCGAATCGAGTCTCAGGTCATAGATCTTACGCAATGACAATGCCCAGTCCATACCATCCCCTTTTGTGACTCCTGTGAACTTAAACCGTCACGAAAACGGCGGCACGGCTCGCCCCCCGCCGCCCCCCGTCTCCCCTCGCCACCACCTGCGCTCCGTGCTGCTGCAGGTCCCGCCTTCCCTGCTCGGGGCAGAAATCACTGCGCTCCACGCCATGAGGTTCCAATTCTGCACGCCCCAGGTGGTCACCAGCCAGGTGCTGTATCTTTCAAGGTCCGCAGTCCATTTTCACACCCATCCAAAGTAAGAACCCTCTGGTATGATAGGAGGGTTTTTTTTCTGAAAAAAATAATAGCAATGATAACAGCAATAATAATAATAAAATAATAATATAGCAATCAAGGGTCCAAAAAAGGAAAAGCCACTGGTGTACTTCTCTATCACTGATTTCACTTAGTCCAGAGTCCTTTTGTGACCCATCGTGGCCTGTTGCCGTCCTCACCCCTAAACACACTGACCCCTTTCTTCGTCCCTGCTCTGCTCGAGGCCGAGATATGCCGACCTCGATCTGCCGACCCCCAAACCAGCCTTCTCCTGCCTCGGGGCTTTTGCTCCTGCTGTTCCTTCTGCCTAGAAGGTCTCCTGGCACACGAGCCGACTCGGACCACTTTTTGACACTTAGCTCAGAATCTCTTGCCTTGAACCCGCTCCGCTTAAAATTCTGTGTTGCCTGCTGGCCCCAGGAAGGGCTAGGCCTCTGGGCTCCCATTAGAACTCTTGGTTTGCTTCGGGGTGAGTGACTTTGTTTGTGATAATGTGCTGACGTCATATCGCTCCCCACTCCCTGTAGTCCCGAGAACAGAAACTGCATCTTCCGTCTTATTCATCATCTTATGTCACCAGCACTTAGCCCAGCATCTGGTACATATTAGATGCCCAGCAAATATTTGTTGAATGAATGAGTAAATCACATTAATTGATATTTACTAGTGCTTTACGGTTTACAAAGTGTTGCAAATGGCAGATAGCACGGGTGAAAGGGAAAGAAAAATTATGCAGATCTAGTGGCCGGTCCTCCGAGGGGTCCTGCCAACACTGACTCAATTTTAAATGAGTTATTGCTCTCCAAGGGCCTGAAATACAGCTGTTCGGGGAGTGCGTTGTTTGGACTTGAGCAAAGGAGGGTAAGTTCAGACATCCTGGGGCAGAGGGGGATGGGCTTCATCCCACTGCAATGTGATTGACACCATGACCCCTGGCCACTCCATACTCCATGCAAGAACCCTGAGGGCTGGCTTCCACGTGGGCAGGTCTGCGCAGTTAACAGATGTGCCTATTGCCAGGCGAAGTGACAGGTATGGTCTGCGATCACAGGACCCTCCCCCAAAGAGGCCACCTCCTCAAAGCAAAAGGCTCTTTTCTTCCTGCTTATTTGGGCCCAGAGCTCTCAGGGGGATTCAGTCTCCATTTTTAGTGAAAAGCTCGTTGCCGAGGCTTCTAGTGAAGCCATTTGGGAGGGTGACAGACAGGGGTCCGTCTGTCACACAGGAGGGCTGGTTTTGAGGCTGCTCCTTGCCCAGGGCCCCAGAGAGACCAGCGGACCAACGGAGACAGAGCGGGTGCATTGCCAGGCCTGTCTCCTGCTCACCTGATCCAGACCCTTAAATCCCCCCAGTCTACGTGGTGACAGCGTTAAAAGACATCGCCGTCACCCAGGTCCGGACTCTGGCGTGGTTCCGGGCCGTCTCGTCTACCTGCTTGGCTCCGGCTCCCTCTCTCATTCTTCCCCGGTCTCCTCACGGCTTTGCCCTCATCTCCTTGGGCTCCGACTCTGTGGCATCAGCCACGGATCGACGACTTCATTTCAAATGAACAGTCCCAGCTTCTCAGCCACCACCCACCCTCTGCGCCCACCAGCCCTGCCTCCCACCTCTGCCGCCGGCAACCCCAAGGCTGTATCTGCCAGTCTCTGCCTCATGGCTTCACAGGCTGTAAGAGGCTGTCCAAGCTCCACTGAGCTGTGGGTCTTGGCTGGTTTATCTCAGCCCAATCTGTCCTTTGCCCGGTGGGGAGACAGGTCTGGCCCGAGGTCGTCATCGGCCCACCAGGTAGCGTCAAGCCCAGGGTCACTGCCTCGCTCCGGGCACACTTCCGTGTCGGATCACAACCACGTGTATGAAACTGGACCACTCGTGTGTCCGTTAGAAAAGCGAATGACCGAGAAAGCCACAGGCAGGCGAGACCCCGCTCCGCCACAGCGTTCAGCTCGCAGGTGTCTGGGTTATTGACTTCCCCCCGATTTCATTTTCCTTTGCCCTGCTGTTATTTTTTGTTTCTCTCAATTTTTAAATTCTCAAACCCTCAGGAGGGAAGGATGAAAATTAGCGAATAAATAAGATTATTACCTTCACTAAAACAGAGACTACCCAGGACAGGGCCCATCTCCTGTGTTCTCTGAGATGAGAATTGATTTGGGAGTTTGCCTGCTCTCGAAATTACTCAGATCATCGAACACCAAAATGATTCTTAGAATCACGGACGGTGATTCCTGATATAACACGCACATTTTAAAGATGGGAATATGAAAACTAGGAAAGAGTTTCACCCAAAAGTCAGGAGGGAAATGTATGTTAAACATAACATTCTTTTTCAACAGCCATGTGTTTATCGGGCACCTGCTGCGTACCCAAAGGGACAGTGTAGAAGGGGTTCGAGGAGATGGACTTTGTACGGGGACAGCCCCGAATATAAATACCGGATCCACCACGTCCTGTTAAGTCGCCACGGCAAACTACGTGATCACAGACGTAGATCCTTCTCCCTGAGATGTGGATAGCAGCAGTTGCTTCAGAGGACCGCCCCGATGACAAAATGAGACCTTACACATGACGCCTTCGGTCCAATACATGGCTCAGGCTGAACAAGCGTCGGCTGCACCTGTGCTATTTCTGGGCTCCCGGCATGGCCCCCGCCCCCCGCCCTTCCTATTATGAAGCAGTAGAATGTGACATAATGGCCATGGAGATGTTTGAATTACAAATCCAGGTGGCTGTTCCGACTCCTTCAGACCCTACACGGAGGTCCTGAATGAATTGCTGTCCGAAAAACTCTTTCCATACTATGGAACAGTGATTAACCCAGGACAAATTTATTTAAAATAAGCAAACAAACAAACAGAAAGCTAAGACATAAAACTCGGCTCAGAGCTGAAGAATCAATGACTCCGTTACAGAGAAAAGCCATAGGACAGACTGGGCCCAGTGGGGACCCACCCATGACAGGGCAAGAGGTCAATATAGGTGGTTAAAACGCTCCTGTTTGCCCCAGGAATAGCTACATATATTTCAGACATGGCCACCAAACTATTGAAATGCTGTGCAAGTAGCCTCGAATTTAATATTCTATTTTTTCGCTCTACCTGCTGTAGAAAATCTACTGTAAACAGCGCAAAAGTAACTGCTTTTTTCAGACATCGTAAACGGGAAGCTCTGGTTCTGCCAAGAGTACGTCCTGAGCTCCGGGTCCGAGAGGGCCTGCCTCTTGCTGGCTGGCAGGCTGGAAACTCAGCGGGATCTTTATGTGGTCATCTTCAGGCAGAATGTCTTCTTTCCCAAGAAACTGCACTTTTTGCTCGTTAAGATCTTCAGCTGGTCAGATGAGGTCCACTCGCTTTATGGAGGGTCATCTCCTCTACTGAAAGTCACTTTGGAACTTAAAGTCAGTTTTGTAGATGATCACCACATCTACAAAACACCTTCAGAGCAACGCCCGGACGAGGGTTTGACCAAACCATTGGCAACGTGGCACCGAAATCTAATTAAGCTGACACCCAAAATTACCCATCACGCGGGGCTAGCAGTGGTGGCGAAGTTTGGCCATTACTGTTCACTTACGTGGAATCATTACCAATTCGCGTGGGCTTTCATTGACTCAACCATAAAAAGAAAAGTTTGGAGCGGACTCTAAGGTCCCGGCATGATCCAAATTCTGTAGTTTATGAACTGTAGGTTCTTGGTTGTCCTGACTCGCTTCCCTTCCTACGGGAATGCGTCTGTCCACCAACAATCGATTTCCCTGCCAGTCCTGCTCAGGTTCCCACCCTTGAACCCACTCCCTCCTCTAAGCTCACTCCCAAGTTGGCATCATTGATCTCAGAGGCCTGGGGTGGGGAGCTTTGATGTTCATTATAATAAACATGCTACTCTCAATAGAAAGAAAATATGTCTGGGGAAGGTATTTATTTGGTTAGCCAGAAGGAGGAATACTGTCTGCTTGTATGATACAAAGTAAAATACTAAACAGCTTTGCTAGGCATAAGCTGGAAGCAAACAGAGGGCCTCGGCATGCCTTAGTTCCAACCCCATGAGCCTTTTGAGTTACCTGGTGAACAAATTAGACAGACACAGAGTGATGGGGTGTAATGAGCACACACAGATGCCACTTGAATCCTGTACATATGGCAGCTTTTTGCCAGACATTTTGTTTTCCTCAGCCTCAAATTTTTCCTGATATTTCAGATTCACGCTGTGATTTTTTAGTAGAATAAAATTACAGCAGCTCAAAATCATATCAATAATTGTATTCTGCTCTGACGAGAACGATTCTGTGTTCCAGGTTGCTAGCAGGAACTCTAGCAACAGTCAGGAAAGCGATTTCTTTGTGCCAAATACTGAGATGGAGCATTTGAGCAAAAGAGGAGGACAGGCTGTGAGATCACTGAGACCTGAGAAGTTTCGTCTCTGTCATCCACTAGCCAAGAGCTAAATCCTCAGAGCCTCGTTTTTCTTATTTGCAAATTATAAATAATAATATAGCCTCCTCATATAAGTATGACCATCGAATGAGAGATATATTTTTACATATATCACAAAAAGATGGTGCATAAGAAATAGCCACAAAATGAAAGATGAAAGCTCTCAATTCGGGGCTTTCTGAAGGCCTTGTAGGTGGGAAGTTAGTTAGTGTCCAAGAATATTAACTTGGGTCTTCCCATTTCGAGGAGAAGACTGCCGTTCTACGCCGTGACTCCGGAATCAGCCGCACGACTTGCCTTCGGCCACGTGATGTTAGTGGATGTGACGTAGGTTTGGGAAGCGGTTTGCAAGGTTCCTCTTGCCTTCTTCTGCTTCTCTCATTGCTTTGAGCAAAACCTCCCAGGCTGCCCTGCTGCGTGCGATGCCCAGCAGAATTCAGCCCACCCAAGAGCCACGAGAATAAACGCTCGCTGTGTTAGGCCACTGGTCTGGGGAGTGGTTCGGTAAACAGTAATTTTGCGACGTGCACTCATGTATCCCCTCTTTATGCGGTGCGACCGTGTATCTCAGTTTGCCCAGCACAGGCTCAGTTTATACCTATTGCTTCAGTGTCATATCTGTTTTACCTTTTCCTAGATTTTCCTTATTTCGTTCTTGAACAAAAACATTATAATTATTAGTGGCACTGAAATGAGCTAGAATGGGTGCGGTGGACCTTCGTATTGCACTTGAAGCCATGACCTGTCTAATGGGGTTGAAATGAGTGAACTCAAGAGAGACCCGTGTTCACAGACGGTTAGATCCGAAAGATGGCTGAAAACAACACCGCTTTCCTCTTGCCTCTTTCTAGACAGAATGCAACGAACACCTCTCTTTCGACGAAACATGCCGGGGACTTGAAAAATAAAACAAAATGTGCCCAGGCACTAGCAACGAGGGAAGGCCAAGTCATCCCATTTTTGAGTGGGAGAAATTTGTGAAGCTGCTTCTGACGGTCACCTGGCATGCCATTCAGTTGTGCTAGGGACACTACAGAGCTCACGAGGTTCACAATGCTCCTCGGCCACCAGTCTGCGTTCGCCAGTACGATATAGGTTAGATGTATATGAAAAACATGCAGGAGATAGTCTGAGAATCCTGTCTCGGAATGTTTAAAAAGAAGAGGATGTCATTTATTATTTAATATAAATCCACAACTACTGTTAACGATTCTACTTGATAACTTTTTTCTTTTGCAATTAATTATATTGGCATCGAAGAGCTAAAAAAGTTCCTAATTAACGAAAAATAAAGTATCATTTTCTGTTTTTCAAGAAAGTTATTTATGACATGTCAAAATGCTTGTCAAAACTTATCTTTCACTGTGGAGGCTGTTGCCATATCACTAACCACTTGGAAACTAGAAGACCAACTGTACCAAAGAAGCAACAGTATCTAATTTAAAGTTATTTTAGGAAGACAGTACTGGACAACCATGATTTAACACAAGAAGTGAGAGAAGGTATGTTATTATAATCACTCTACAGAGCATGTCTTTGAATTTAGATCGTCTCTGTTCAAATTAAGTTGACTCATTTTTGACTCTGAGTTTTCTCGTGCATGCACCAAATGTGAAATCATGACTGTTATTGCACTGGTTCTATTAGAAGAAGTTCACAAAGAGTTAAATGATTTTGGTTTTGTCTAAAAAGATACTTCAGATAGAAAGTCTGTTAGACTGATTCAGTAAATAATCTTTTTTTTAAATTCATGAAATCAAAATAAACCTATTTGAATGTTACTGTGAATTCCATTTAAGAGTTCAAAATTAAAGATCAAATTATTTGCTTTTATAATACGGTGGAAGCATAAAATTTAGAAACCTATGTCACAGAACTGGGCTGGGAACTGGTTGTGAGGCGAATATAACAGTAGCAATTCAGACAAGCTGCAGTACTCTACCAATCAAAATAAAAGCTGCAGTCGTCTAAATGTATAGACACACACGCACACACACACGTGCAACACACACACACACACACACACAGATAAGCACTCCAAGTAACTAAACTACAAAATTGTTGATAGAACTAATATTGAATTTTTTTTTTTTAAATCAGTGTCTACATTATTTGTTCCCTTTCTTTAATCAGATTTTAGAAATGTTTGATTCTTGGAAAACTACTCTCTAAATCAACCTAATGCTCTATAATGCCATTAAACATTGTATAAACAGGCCTCTAGATTTTGGTTCTGTTCTGTTCAAAACTAGACAGAAATCTTTAAAGTCTTTAATAAAAAGTATTCAATAAACGGAATACACTTCCCCTCAACCAAAAAAAAAATAAACAGCAAATAATCCCTCTAGTTTCTGAAGCTCTTAAAGAGTGACAATTATTAAGACAAGGCCTGCAAGCAAGAAGATGGTAAACTTTAACCTTATAAAAGCAAGGGAGGAACTGAATAATAATGAAAGTGTAAATGATGTACCAGTCTGAATTCTGAAATTGCTTCATATGTTCGACAAAGTATTCTAAGACCTATGAATAGAAATAACTTATTTGAAGAGTTTTGTAATAAAGCACTGGAGGAAGAAAGAAGCTTTGAGTGGAGGCAATGATGGGACCTGGGACATTATTTGGCATGAAATCTTCCCATTGCCAGCATGAAGGAAATGCTTGATAATGTCCTCTACCCGAGAAATTTATTCTAGGCCCACCAAATACCCAGCATCTGTGAGAGTTTTCACAATGAAAAATGTGGCCTAGAGAAATGAGTCAGTTGAAGGTGTCGTATTTCAAATTTATTAATTTTTAATTGACATTTTGAAAAAGATCGGGACATCGTATTAAAATTAAAGATAGAGAGACTACTGAAAAAAATTTCTGGAAATATTGGGACATAATTTTGGAGACATAAATAGCTAAAAGGTATAGAAATTACTCTAAGACTACTTATTCAGCTTAAACTGTATTTTGTTTCAGATAATCAGCATGAACAAGTTTTGACATTTGTTTTCATGTACGTGGATATATGTTGTTTTTCATGGGTATGCTATTTTTAAAAAAAGAATTCTATTTTTAAATAGAGTTTTGAATAGAACTCTATTATAGGTCATCGACATTATATACAAAATTAATTTTTCAGTCAATAAAAAAAAATTTAAATTATCTAATTTCAATTCTTTTAGTTTCAAAATATATCCTGGACTGAACAATGAATCAGAAAGTCACTCTCTTTTAATGTCTCTCCCCATGCAGTATCGTCATTTATTTTTTCATTCTAAGCAGAACCAATTAAAAAACGCTTCAACATTTCCATTTAAATTGTGTAAATCTAAGCATTACAGAGAAGTGTCTGGTGTCTAGCTGACCTGGGCCCAGTAACTCCGAATCATGCATGTTCCTGGATGATGAAGGGAATGCTGCGGGCTCCTGAGAGTCTTTCTCGTGTCTCTTTTTTGGGGGGGCCTTTTTATCTCCTTTTCTCCACCCCTCACCCCCCTGCAATTTGCCGTTAATCTGTGACTCTTCAGTCTAATTTGGGTCAATAGAGTTCCAGGTGAATATTTTTAATGGCGATTTGTGATAGTGCAGGCTTTTGATATTCTGACTAGGCACTGCTGACGTTCTTTTAAATGCCCTTAAAAATCACTATTCATCTTTACTTAGGAGAATGTCTCTATTAAGTAGCAAAAAACGTCAAAGTTCTGGTTAAAAATAAGATGGTCTCTTATTGCCACAAACTAAAACAATTTTAAAACCGTAGTTTAAGGCTATATCTTTATGCTAGCTGCCAGCTAACTGGAATGCTTTAAAATGACATCACCAGTGACAACTCTGTGTCATCCTTGTTCTTACCATATTTCACTGGCCAAGGGGAACGGTGATATGTTTCAGTGTCTCTGCTACCCCCATGCAGCTGGAGAATGTCACAGAGAAATGGTCACAAAGAATTTTCGAGAATGTTATAATTAGCTTCTGGCACAAAGAACATGAGATTTCAGTGCTTCCTCATTGTTCAAAGTGAACCCGAGTCCTCACAGCAAATAAACATGTTGCAAAGTGTTTTCTATAAGTCATGAGTCAGAAGAGTACGAGAATGGACTTCTCTGCTGCACACTTTATTAATCATTTCTATCTTTATTAGGGGTTTAACCATGAATGCTTCAGGGTTAATATCTTTTAAAAATAACTCAGAGTAGAATGCTGAGACCGATTCAATGTGACAATGCGTGAGTCGTCACGTATGGCTCTTTGGATCCTGAGATCTATGTCCCAGTTATACGACACACACGTTCTGAAGGTCACGGATATTCTCTAGTATGCTGCAGCTAAAATGAAGGCAACCTGAAGATCAAAAATCCATCATTCATACAATCCTCAGGATGTGATCTTCTAAATATAACCTCAGCACATGTGAGCAATGCAATCACTGTTCTCACGTGGCTGTGACCCTTTTCGCTTTAGAGGACACTTCTACATATGTCATTTCACTGGATTTACAAAGTGACCTGTAGGAGGGGTAGACCCTGGTACAACTTTCCTTATATTTATATAGAAAAATAAAAAAGAGCCCTTTTCCCCTTTTCAAGTTTTAAATTACTTCTTTTGATCCAAAAAAACAGTCTAATGAGAAAGTCAGCATGAAAATTAGGTCCCTTCTCTACCCAAGGCCTTGGGACCTGCAAGGAACATGAAATCATACAAACACGATCAATCGAAAAGGAAATTTATTGTAAGGATCACCTTTCCAACTTTATGAGGGCAAGTCACATCGTAAGACCCTAGATGGAGGGTAAGTCTGTCCTCTTTCTTTGCCAAGAATCGCCTTGAATGTCTTACTTCTGCTTTTCTCCTTCCCTTGTTCAGCTCAATTTATTTCCTCAGGACCTGCCATGACAGGCAGCCCATACTCTCTAGACACGACTACGTAGTTCTAGGTCCACCAGCATTGTCTAAGTAGTTTGGTGGTCTCATCAAAATACTGAAAATAGAAATGACTCGATCTTTCCTATGAACTGGTTTCCTCCGGTTAGAGTGTCATCCCTCATCTCATCAGTGAGGGGTGTGGTATGGAAAGTTCTAAAACAATGTTGGGAAATTAAATATCTAATTAACCCATGTTAATACTTTCTATGTGCCAGATGCTGGGCTAAATATTTTATATAATTTTTTAATGTTATCTAGTTAACAACCTTATGTATCCCGTTAATACTTTCTATGTGCCAGCTGCTGGGCTAAATATTTTATATAGTTTTTTAATGTTATCTAGTTAACAACAACCTTACATATAAGTATTATTATTATTTTATTATTATTATTATTTTGCAAATGAAGAAACTGATTCATTCACTTGGCAAATTTAGAAAGTTGTAAAGCCATTTTATTTAGTTCTGGGCACTTGATTCCCAAACTAGTTTTATTCACTGTGCCATACTACATCTTATAATCTCCAAAATACTATGATCTCAACTTTAAGAAATCATTTTGAGATGTTTATGACACTCAATATTTGAGACCAAAGTTTATATGGATTCTTAAGTGTGTAAAACTATTGTAAAACAAGGGGAATAAAAGAGGCAAATGTGTGACACACGCACTAATTAAAATAATATGGAATCATTACAAGATGCAAGGTAATAACATAAAGATAAAGAAAATAATCCATTTTACATGAGTACCTAGAATAAACTACTGACAAAATGAGACAAGGATATTAGATATCAGGATGGAGTCATACTAAGCAATACATGCGATTTTAAATTTTAAATTCTGAATACATTAAAGGTGTGCGTTATTTATTTAATACGTATTTACGAAATATCATTATTGCCTAACACTATACAAGGCAGCATTGACTCATATCCAAAACGCTTCTTATGTCAATTTTGTCATTTCGACAAAATCAACTCTACTTGAGTTCGGTTTTCTCATTTTCACTATGCATTTTCTCTGGGTCATGTACTTGCATTGCAAGTTGAAAATCACAGTCTCTGCCCTTATTGCTAGCTGTCATTCTTCTGTATTTTTCATAGCACCCAGTTCGATTCTGGTCCCAAAAGAGATTTGAATACTCACTCATCAGTGAGTGAGTATCCAATAACTTTGTTATACCCCAAGCATATATAAAAAGTAAAAGAAAAGAAGATAGAGGAGAAGAAAAAAGGAGAAAAGAGAGGGAAGGAAGAGAGAAGGACGGAAGGAAGGAAGGAAGGAAGGAGAAGGAAGGAAGGAAGGAAGGAAGGAAGGAAGGAAGGAAGGAAGAAATGGGAAGAGAGGGAGAAAAGGAGAAAGTTCTGGCATTTAGGAAAAGTATATTCTAGTTGGAAAGATATACAGACAAACCAATTATTGCAATAAATATAATAGATGCCAGAAATGATATCATGACTGACTGCTAAGGATGCAGACGGAAAGGGCATTTAGCTGAGTGTGGAGACTCCAGGGGAACTTTTTCAAGGTCATGTTACTGGAACAGGGTTCTAAAGACCGGTGGAAGTCAACCAGAGGAGCAAAGAACGTGTTCGTGTTAAATAAGTACATATTAGATTGATCGAGTAAGTAATGAATGATTGATTGAATGGATAAGTACATAGATGGAGGAATCCAAGATGCTAAATGTGATTTCTTACCTCTAGACTTCTAACTACCCATTGTGGGTGTGGAGGAAAGAAAGACAGAAACACAGGAAACTCAATTATTCTTCCAGAACAAATCCAAAGAGAACTTAGAACGCTTTTGGCTGCATGTAACAGAATACACGACTGAAACATGGCATAAGTAATAAGTGTTTGCAAATGAATCGCCAAGCTCGTGAATTCTAAGTGTAGGAGTTTGGTTATTTCAAAGAACAATTTATTTCACTAGTCCTCTGGAAAACTTCTCTCTAGTTCTCTCGTGTAAAGGACAAAACAACACTCCTGGAGTGTGTATGTGTGTTTACTCTCACACTACCCTACCACACTACCCTACCACGACATCACTTTACTCTGGCACCAGATATGTGGATTATCTACACATGGAGCAATTCTGTGACATCAACTGAGTGTCCCACTAGTTAACTCAATCCTGACACTGCCTACCTGGAGATAGTCAGGTCCCGCAGGTCAAGGGCTTGGTCCCACAAGACTGGCCGCATTTCAGACAATAATCCAAGTCCAGGTCGTTTTCTGTGCTTCTGACTGATGGCTATCAATTGGAGGTTCCCTTGACCCCTCCTAAGGTTTAATTATTGGCTAGAGTGACTCACGGAACTCAAGAAATCAGTTTATTTACGAGATTATTGGTTTATGACAAAGGACATTAGAGCGTACTAATGAACAGCCAGTTGAAGGGGTACTAGAGGCTTTCCAAAAGTCACCTCATTAACATAAGCTCAGGGGTAATTGAAAGGGGTTTCTCATGAATGACAAAAGACACTGATTTCACTCATTGCTTTGGAGCTATTTGAGGAACTGAGGAGAAGATGAAATATTCTAATAAAAGATGCCCTTATGGCTCTTATGTAGGAAATCACAAGAGTTTTAGGAGCTGTGGAGAAAGACCAAATATATATTTCTTATTATAAAATGCAATATCACATATTGGCTTTCACTTTACGGCCTCAAGATGCTGTTAAAACCTCAGGCATCACATCTCACACAACGACTTTGAAGCAAGATGGGGCTTCCTCCCATGAAATTCTCTTTTGTACCAGAGAGAAAGGAAAATCTTTCCCAAAGTCGTCCCAAGTATACATTCTTCAGTCCCATCGGTCAGAATTGCGTCACATGACCTTGCTTAGTTGCAGGAAAGTCTGGGGCAAAAAGTATCTGGCATGTCTGCCTCTATAGAGGAAACCGGACTTGACTATTACAGAAGGAAGGTGGGAGAATGGCCGCTGGCTCTGCAAACAACAGTGTCTGCACAGGAGCTAAGTGAATACTAAAGGGAATTGCCAACGCATACCCGTGATGACCCTCTCCATACTAGGAGGACACATGTCAACATCAGTCCCTAAATATGAGCAGTACGTGACAGCAATTTAGATGTGTCCTGTAACTTTCACTATTTCTTATGCTTCTCTCACACAAAGGGTCATCCCCATAACAATAATAAAAAAAGTGACTTTCTTTTAAATATCGTATGCATAGCAATGCAGAAAACTTAGCTTTACTCTTCCTTGGTCTTACACCTTACATCGAGTCTAATGAAATCAATGACTCTACTAGAAAAATGGAACTGAGAAGAAGTGAGCATCTATTACATGTCGGGCTCTTGACAAGGGACTCGACACACAACGTCTAAGTTCATTTGTACACTGACCCCATGAGGCTCCCTGGGTTAAGTATTGGTCTCGAGTATGAGAGCGGAGAGATGGTATGGCTGGCTGGGTGTCCGTCCTTGGCCTGTCCAACTCTAAGGAGCATCCCTCCGTTAGAACATCCACAAGTTTTGAATATGCCAAACATTCTACCATTGAAAGCACCCTTGCTGGTAAACCCCAGCCCTGATGAGAGGCAGAAGCTGTCTCTTTTAAGCCCTCTGTTGCATATTAATTCATTACATCATTGGGCCCCCCACCTTAGGGCCTGTTTCCACAGTCCAGGAAATTTACACAGATTGTGCAATGAGAACCATAAATCATATTTTAAACAACTGTGAGAACAAAGATACCAAGGGTTTGCCTGAGGTTTGCAGAATGTGTCATCCAAAAGATTACGTAATTTATTTTGAACCTACACTTTCATTATTCATTCAACAGATATTAACAGAGCATCCAGCACGCATCACGCCCTATACTCTTGTAGATGTTTACAAATGCTGATTTGTGATCATCTTTTAATTCACCAAATGGTTCTCGATTCTCTACTATGCGTCAAACATTGTGACAGAATCTGATGGGTTAAAAAACTTACCCAAACCTGGGCACTGCCCTCAGGAACTGTAAATATGTTCCTCCCTTTTCCCTCACATAGCAGCATAATGACATGTATGAAGTCACAGAATGTGTGCTGGTGTTTTGGTGTTTTTGTCTGTGTCACCTGACGCCTGTCCCCGTGACCTGCTTGACCTGAGCTCCCTTGCTGATGGTGTCCAGTTGGGTTGAGCAGTGAGAGGCGCCAGTGGGAGACCGAAGTGGAGGAGGGTCAGATACAGTCTAGGTTATTCCTTCTCCGCTCCCATCTATGTCAGCCCTGCGTGTCTGGGAGAGGCTGCATCACCCCTGAACTGTGGCACCCACTGGGTGAGTTTTGATTCTCACGGGCTTCAGTGAGGCTATTTTCCTTTTGTCTTTTTGGCGGTGGGAGTGGTAATGTCTTCCTACTTTAACTGGTCTCTAGGTGTCTTACTCTCCCTTACTTGTTCTCCTAACCTGGCACACACATGTATAAGGAGTCCCTCTATTAAAGTTTCTTTATTTGAACCATTTGGGGCAAATTCTCTTTCTTACTGGGACTCTGGCTCATCAGAATATCAAAGCCGGTGAAACTTTAGAAATCATCTGATCTATCCTTTTCATTTTACAGCCACAGAGACCAGGTCCCGAGAGGGCTTCACTCGTCTGAGGTAACTCAGCCTGTGGGAAGACCGAGCACAAGCTCACCTGCCCCCCGTTGCTCCTGAGATGCACACCCCAAACCACCTCCCAGTGTGAGACTAGTTTTCTGTGGGGTCTGATCTTCCAAACTTTGGGCAATGGCCGCTTCTGCAAGCTTTTATGCCAGCAAGCCAGGGACATGAATGAACTGAATCAACCCCACTGAGCTTCATTAATTTTAAAGCAATTTAAGATTTCTGAGTCATAGGTTTCAGTCATTTAGACTTTCCCAGCTGGTACTGTACTTGCCCACACACATTTTTCTTTAAAGATTGCATCTGTCTGGATGTGTGACTCTGCCCACTCTCCATCAGCTTCTCAGAGAAACCAGCCCCGTGGAGTGAGATGCAAAGGGCTATGTGCCTTTTCCGCTTGCCATGTGCATTTTAGTCTTTGCATGACGGCTTAATGGAATTAGCAGTCTGCGGCTTGATCCAGACTCTATCCGCCAGAGACGTGCACAATTCCACATTCTATATCCAACACAATATTTTACCCAGCCTCCTAAGGAAACTGAGTTAGACCATATGGTGACTCCATGGACTGAATAATATTTAGCAACTGGATGAACAAGGACTGAATCATATCTTGGCCAAATATTGTTTTATATAGCAACAGTATTAGTAATATATATGTTTTATTCCTCACACTACTGCTTCCTGCTACACCCACTGAAAATTAAGAGCTAGACCTCACTGGAAGTCGACTGCACAATAAAAGAGTTCTCGCTCATTAGTGATCTTCAATTCAATATTGCATTGTATGTATGATACATTCAAAGCGTCTGCTTTTTCTTTTCCTGCAAAACAGCTGCTGGGGTTGAGCAATGGTCTCCCAGGGTAACGCAGCAGGGAATCCTGGGGCATTTGCCAGACACTGAAAACAAAGGGTACGTCTTCACGGGGAGGACAGGGCCTGCACCCTCTGCCCCTGCCCATGAGAGGTCCCACGGTCTCAGGATGTGGAGAAGGGTATTAGCAAACCCTGTGTGAGGCACCCTGAGGCTGGGCAATCGTAAGAAAGTCACTCTCCAGTCTGAACCACGGTTCAATTATTCAACAGGGATAACAATAAACAACCTTTAAAAACTGTAATACAGTAGTACTTGAGTGCTCGTTCAGTCATTTATAACGGGCAGACGCTGTTTAAGCCTTATCTATGCAATCTGTACTTTCAATGAGCAAGCAAGTTGAAAATAGGAGCGTGCAGAGATTCTTTCAATAAAGTATGGCTCAGCTCAGGCAGAGCTGTGCACAGTGGAGAGACTCTTAGCTCACCTCCGGAATTCTGAAAAGAGATGGTGCTCGAGGTGAGTCTTGGTAAGAGTCACGGAGGTGAGGAGGGCTTTGTAGATGGTCAAGAGAATGAACATCACTTGCTGGAGAATATAATGCACGGCGCAGACTGGCCGGAAATAAGGCCATACTTATGCCTATTTAAAAATATTAGTTATTACTATAACTTCAGTGTCTTTAGAAAATCAAGAAAAAAATTTCTGGAAGAGTCCTCATGGCTATGGCGGCAGCAACGCACCTCTCTCCACCCCCAAGGCATCTACTGTGGGCATCTCCACGGGAAATGGTTTGCTGTAAAATGTGGAACTTATTAGAATTAGGAGTAAGAGGCTGTCCTACTCTATGTGGATTCTTCGTAACATGCAAATACCTAAAGAAAGGAATCCACTATTTTCATTCTCGGAGAAGCATGTGTTGCCTTCCATGTCCTACTGAAGTGTTTTATGGCAGCTGAGCTACCAGTGTTTGCAAAATGAATGAGTAAACACACTCCTCATTTGAACACTGAGTGTCAGAGATGGAAGGGTCTTGAGTATCATTGAATCTACTGTACTTATTCTACAGATGAGACGATTGGCGTCTAGTGAGAGAAACTGGTTTGGTCACAGGCACCTGGTAAACTAGTGGCGGAGCAAGAGCAGGTATGAGGTGCCCCGAATGACAGCCAAGGCTCTTCTAAGGACTGAATAAATTCTAAAAGCTTGAGAGCAAATGCAATCATTGTTTTCTTAATGGATTTGTATTCCTTCAGTAGGCACATGTACCTAACACTGTGACGAGTGTAGAGCAGAGGACAGAGGAGGAAAAGATGGCGGTCCTTGCCCTAGGGAGCTCCTGACCCATTGAGAAAGTAGTGTTTGGCTCTTGCAATCATGACAGCTTAGTCACGAAGAACTGATTATCAAGTCATTGTCAGATGGCGCCGTGTGCATCAGGACAGGAGATAGCCCCTTAGCCAGATATATCAGGAGAAGGAAGACTGGAGATTCATTTTCCCTATGTTTATTAAGCATCATCTTACCAGAGACATTTTTTTACTCCACTGGGTAGACGTCTTAGAGGAACTTGTCTAGAAGACTGAGTAAGATGACTAGACCACATTGTTCCAGTTTTCTATTACTGAGTAAAACACTAACCCGATACTTAATGGTGCCAAAAAACTACCACTTTATTATATCATACATTTGTGGGGAAGGAGTTTGGACAGATGGTCTAGCTGGGGTCCGTTGGTGGTGCGCTCCTGGCCGCTGGCCTGGCCTGGAGGGATGGAGATGGCTTCACTTTCACGCCTGGAGCCCTGTCAAAATCCAGTTGGAAGGCTCAGCTGCACGAGGCCCCTTCCTTCTCCTTTGAGGCCTTTGAGGCCTTTCCATGTGGTTTCTCCACCAGGGCAATTGATCTGACTTATTTTATCGCCTGGCAGCTCAGGGCTCCAAGAGTCTAAGCCAGGAGCTTCCAGTCCGCTCAAAGGCAAGGCCTGGAGTTGCCAGTCTCTACTGGTCCAAGCAGTGTCAGACCAGCCCAGGGTCAAGGTGGGGGCAATGAACCCCACCTCTTCCTGGGAAGAGTGTCCAATCTTCTGGCCATCTTTTACCTGGCAAATTTATCTCTCTACTGTGTTTACTTCGTGTGTGTAAGAAAATCTTTGTAATGTATGGTCCAGGTAAAAGCATGATAGGAAAAAGAAAGAAACATCTCAGAGGAGAAAACAGGGAAGTGTATGAAAAGCTGCTGTCATTATATTATGAAAACCAACCTATATGATCCACTGTGCTCTACCCAGCAACGAGCATGGAGCTTGAAGCATAGCAGGTGATCCATCAACAGAACTGAGCTAATTGACAGGCGGTTGTTAACTATATTTGTTGTTATGTGAGTGTTTCTCACACTAAACTGGCCAGGAAAGGTGCCAGGGGAATCTTATTGCAAAACTAGTAGTTTATTGCGTTGACAAAGAGAACATTCAATTAGGCGATTTTCAGGACACAATGGAATCATTTTAGTTGTGAAATGTGGACTTAAAAAATAATCATTTAGAAACATCCAGGAGGCACTTGAAGACTGAATGACAAAATGAAGCCCCTTCACTGAAGCACAGATGGAGGGTCCTGGGTGGGCACAAGAGCGCAGACGCACAGGCAGATTTGGGTTAATCCCTGGTCTCTCCGCCCCACTCCAGAGTCCAGGCTCCTTCCACAATGCCGGGCTTCTGAGATCATGCCACTCATAGATTGATTCATCCAGAAAACAATGATGACAAGCATTACGTGCCCATCGCCACCCTAGCACTGTGGGCACAAAGGGAAATAAAACATGGGCTAAGTCTCGATGGCCTCCGTGTGTTCGGACTGGGACACTCTCTGTCCGTTCTTAGCTCTCGGCAATGTTTGGGCGTCTTCAGATAGATCAAGAAGGTAGGAGACAGAGAGGCTGAGCTAACCCCTTGCCCAGCCACGGAGACACCATGTCAGAGAGAAGCATTCTTGGAGAATGTCAGAGGTGTATGAACTCTGTCAGTGTGGGTCAATAGCTTTTAGCTTCTGCCCCTTCCTGTCCAACATAATAATCACCAGAAGATTCTGACAATGCCAAGGCAGGAAACTTCTGAAATAGCTTCCAGGGACGCCGCCCCCTGGGATCCACGCTCTCGAGTAGTCCTCTCCTCTAGTGTTCTCGATGGCCTGGCGGCTTGCTTCTGATGAGTAGAGTACGATGAAGCAACGTGGAATGTCACTTCCAAGATTAGGCTGTAAAAGATTGTGACTTTCCTCTGGCTTGTCCTCTCTCGCTGGCTCTTCTCGACTTTGCTCTAATGACACAAGCTGCCATGTTGTGAGCTTCCTCATGGAGTGGCCCAGGTGGCTAGGAACTGAGGGAGGCTTCCGGCCAACATCCAGAGAGACAATGAGACCCTCAATCCAACGACAGTCAAGAATCTGAATCCTTTCAATAACGATACAAGGGACCTTGGGAGTGGAAGCTTTGAGGGATAATTCGTTATGCAGCACTAGATAATGATACAAGTATATTAAAAAAGAAGAAGATGCAACTAGCTCAGCCTCTGGTCTAGTGCACTTTCTACTATATGTGAGATTTTTGGCCAATAAAGATCTCTTTTTGGCCAGGGGAACGTCTGGCCAGTTGAATAAAGTCCTAGCGTTTTAGCTCAGCATTTCACCCGCCATGGTCTTACAACAGCCTTGTCTCTTATTCCTGCAGCCTCTGCTTCCACCTCAGGTTACCTGACTGCTGTTTCTCACCCCAGCAGGCCTGTGCCTTCCCACCTCTCGGACCTGGCACAGGACCTTCTCTTAGAAAAACTCTTTTATCTGCACCTGCTGATATTCTGCCCAGACTTCGAGGGCAGCTGGAATGTTTTCCTTTCTTCATTTCCTGGCTGGAAAGATTCTTTTTCTTCTCTAGAGCTTCCAAAGATATTTTAGATATATATTTCTCCCCGATTTTGTACCAAGGACTACTCTGAAGGATGAAATGGCAGACAAAATCCCAGTCTTCATTTAATTTATGTTTTATAATTGTAGCTTCTACAGCTGACTTTGTGATAGGATTTTTTTACATAAATTTTGTGTGCCTCGACTCAGTTATAATTTCTGAGGACAGAGATAAGGTATCTCTAAAGTACGCTCTATGGTGCTCGTTGTAAACAAATCCCAGAGCACCGTACTGTCTATTGTGGACTAAATTGTGTTCCCCGAATTCATATGTTGAAACCTAACCCCCAATGTGACTGGGTTTCGAGATGGGGCCTTTAAAAAGGTATCTAAGGTTAAATGAGGTCATAAAGGTGGGGCCCAATTCCAGTAGGACTGGTGCCCTTATAGAAGAGGAAGAGACACTGGGAGCGTGGACACCCTGGGAAAGGCCACGCGAGGACACAGAGAGAAGGTAGCTGTCTGCAAGGCGGAGACCGACCTGCAGAGAAAGCGAGCCTATGGACGCCTTGACCTCCAGCCTCTACAACTGTGAGAAAACAAATTTCTGTCATCTAAGGCACCGAGTCAGTGGGATTTTTGTCATGGCTCTTCAAGAAGACTCATATACTGTCTTTTAAGAAGAACTCAGCCGAGTGGCACAGTGCGCTGAATAGATTCATCCTGGTGTAAATTTCAGAGGCGGTGGACTCAGTCATCTGAGTGTGACTTCTCTCTTTACCCTGTCCTAGTCAACAGAGCAACTCAATCTGCGGAGACTCAGTTTTTCTTCCCTGTAAATGGGGTTCATCGTGCCTATATTTCACTGCAATCAGGAAGAAGATGAGGTCGTGTTTGCAGAGAGCTTGTCACAAACTAAATGCAGAAAAAAACAATCATTCATGTCCACCTTCCTCTTCTTCCATCTCTGGGGAAAGATACAGTCAGCAGCAGGTCAGGACAGGCATTTGGGGCTTGAGGCAAAAGGAAAAATCAGAAACACCGAGCTACTTTTTATTTGAAATCGCGACATATTTTTCATCACGGATTTTGTTTGTTTGTTTTTTATTTTTTAAAATATTGCATTAAAATATTATTTCTCTTGATGATTAAGGTTTTCGATGCCCCTTTAAATGTCGTGCCGGAGGCAAATGCTTCACTCTCTCTAACCAGTCTGGGCCCTGCCTACAAATCGCATCAAGAAAGCCCTCTTCAGCCTAAGTAGAAAGTCCCTCAGGATTCTTTCTGAATACCCCTGTCTCCGACATGACCATGTACCCCAGACTCTGGCAGGCTGTGTATGGAACAGGGTGGTCACAGTGAGGGCTGATGCTTGTTATCTGGGGGTTTAGGGCTTCTTGTAGGCATTAGGGTCAAACTCTTTTTTTTGTTTGTTTTTGTTTTGTTTTGTTTTTTTCCTCTGAGATGACCTAGGAAGAGGCCCTGGCAGAATGTGACATGAGCTAAGTGAAAGATTTTCATAATGTGTCCTTTTGCCAGTTTTACCTGTGCTTGCCAGAGGGATTTCAGTGAAGTTTGCTAATAGGAATGGGTGAGAGGGCCTGGGTCTGAGCTGGTGAGGCTTTGCAAGCTCCTGATGGATCCTGGGTTTTTCTGCCTGGGGCCCCACAACGGTGCCTCTGTCTTACACACCTGGGCCTCCAGGCGCCTGTCTCTGCCCCCCAGGCCGAGAGCAGCTAGAGGAGGGCATGGGATTTTAGCATATCTTCGACTTCATTGCCTAGCACAGGGTCAGGAGGAGGAGAGAGAAGAGATAGAGGCAGAGAGAACAGCGTGGGGAGAGGAGGGAGGTGGGAGAGCGGGGAGGAGACTTTGGGGCCCATAGTGCTCTGAGTAGTGGGGAAGTGGGGGTAAGGGTTCACCCTCATGGCCCTCCGGACGCTAAACTCAGCGCCCCACCTACCTGTCACCGAATCCTCCTCACAACCGTCTGAGGGCTGTACTAAGATTGTGCCATGTTGTGGAAGCAGAAACCAAGGTTTAGAGACAACCTGTAACTGGCTGAAGGTCACAGAGCTACTGAACTTCAGCGCGAGTGCTCCACACTTGACCTGTCCTATGATTGTTGGTTGACTTTTGTATTTAACTCTTTTCCAGAAGCAGTTGCTCCAGTCTGTCGGGAATCAACCCTGCGGTCACTGAGCAATTGTGTCCTTTAGAAAAACGGCTCATTTCCCTGTGGCAAAATCCCCTAAAAGTCATATTTGTTAGCAGGCTCTTTTATGATGCAAATGAAGAGGAGGAAGCCGAGCCTTGATGATACCTCATATTTTGAGCAAGGGACATTATTTCCTCAAACCATGGTCCCTCAGTTTACACACCCAGGGCCATACACCATCCCCCACCCCACACACAGCAGGACCCATTTTGTAAAGTGTCAGGTTAATTGCTAGAATTCTCCATCCATCAAAGAACAAGCCTCAACCTTTCTAGTACAGGGACTCAATCTGAATGATACAAAATTTCATATTGTCTCGAGTGATAGCAACTATGCTTAGATGTGCTTTTATTTCCCTTAAATTGAAAAAAAGAAACAACAATATTATGAAATCGATTATTCGTTTACGATTTTCTATTTTATTAACCGCAAGAGCACGTACACACATTTGAAAATGAATTGCATGGATATGGGTGAGATATATTTTTTATTCCATCTACAGTCTACTGAGTAGCTTGCTCCACATACAGCTGAGTCTGTGCTATCTGTGCGCACTCAGCTCTAAGCCCATCTGGGGATCAGCGCTCACAAGTCAGAAGCTACTATTCTTTAGATATCACCTTTGTGTTCGCACGCGCTTTTCTGGTTTGCAACTATGAAATTCTACGCAAGGAGCCTCAATGCGTGACCCCAAAATTGTTTTAAATTGAGAATGTCGTTTGGACACAGAAGGAATTAGAACTGAAGGGGGCAAAGGAGCAAGGACAAGGGTGAAGGAGAAGGGAGTGGTAGGAAGCAGAGCTGTTACCACAAAACGAACACAGATTTGCTGTCAGAGGCACGGGGTTTGTGCTCATGAGCCAAAGAAATTTAACTTCCTTGAGGCGCAGTTTCTTCTACTGAGGGTCATAACGAAACCTCCTTCGTGGCACTCCCGAGAGGATTAAATGGGACAAAATACATAAGGACGCTTTGTAAATTGGCAAGCCTGGTGCACACATTAATTCTTATAAACCTTAATCTGAGCAATCAGGGCCGTCCAAGGCCACGTTCCTAATTGGCTGAATTGGGCCCAAATGGGATGAAAACTCAATGCGTCATTGTTCAGACATCGGTCTACTGGTGACGAGCCCGTTTTTCCCATAATGAAAGTTGGAATTTAACAGCTGAAGGGGGAGGGTGCTGGAAGTGATCATTAGATGTAGCCCGTTCCCTTTGCGAGGAAGGGTATTATCAACATTCCTCAAAAGGCGGGAGAGTTAAGCACCGTTCACGGCCCTAAAGTTTGTGAAACAGAGGGATGGAGGAGCTGGGCCCAGGTCTGCCTTCTCCCTCGAGGTCCGTGTGCCAGGTACAGAAACACGCACCAGAGTTACCGGGACACCTTCCCGACGGAACCTATTTTTTATAGGAATCTAGCACTCGAGATAACATGCACATTTGCGGCATTTCTTGGCCTCGCTGGTCCATGTTACCTGTGTTCCCTTCTTTTCCTGTTAGCTGCTTAGCGATATGTAACAGGCTGGGAGACAGTTTACAGCACCCAGAAAATTCCCATATGCTGAGATCCCTACCCTCCTCTAGGAGCGACGACAAAAATTTCTCCTGCGTTCACTTCTCTCGTAAGCATGCGACAACTATTTTCGTGACAACAAAACCAGGGCCTTGGAAAAAAAGGTTTCCAACAGGGAAATATCTTTGTATTTATACACTGGACTTTTCCCAGTGGACCATTTATCCAAAAAGAAAAACACATCCCCTACCTGAGCATGGTAAAACAAACAAACAAACAGACAAACAAACAAAAAGGCGCCTCTTAAAAGGCGCTATTAAGAATCACCTTGTAAATAACTGCTTTCTGAACACAAGCTGTTTTTAAAAAATTGAGAAAAGAAACCTCTATCATGAGAGGACTTTAAGTGGGCGTGGAGGTGGGGGACCGGAATCCACAGAGGAGTGGGGAGCAGCTGGTGGGCGTGGGACCGAGGAGTGGGAGGTGAAGTTGTTGGGAAGTCCTTGAACTCCAGCCGGACGTGTCTCAGCTCAAGGTTCCAGGTCCAGCCAAGAAGACTGTGCTTTGTACAAATGCAGGGGTGCCATTCAGTGGGAACAAAATGATGTGGAGTTGTGCGGTGTGCAGCCTTCACAGCAGCGTGACGAGGCGTTCTCTGTAACTCAGGTTTCGAGCCTAGGTATGTCTTGCTGCAAGAGCTGATTAAGAAGGATGACTGTCATCACTTGGGGTCGATATCACCCTTCAAGTGGTATAGTAGCAGTCTTAGGAGTTGTTCTCAAAAAAACCAGTTATTTGATCAACAAATACAGTGCTTAGTTTAGGGTTTTACACTAAGCAGGTACCTACTGTTCTGTTTGTTAAATTAATGAACTAATGAACAGAGAAGTGAATGAAGAGCAGCTAAATACACGTCAAGATAAGAGAATGATCTGGAAAGCATGCACAGCAGGCTGCTGACCTAAAGCCACTGGATCCAACAGAGTGGACTGGTTTAAAGATTTCCCGGTAATTATACAATTCTTGTTTTCATTGCCACATAATATTTTAGGTACATATTGTAGTCAAGCATTCCTATAACTGTATGTTTAACTACTCCCACACTTTTCATTAATACTGTTAGCATTTTATTATTATTGTTGTTGTATTTTGGGTTGCTTTCTGTGAATGTACTCTAATAATAATAATAATAATATTATTATTATTTATAATATGCAATACATTGTATTAGCTGCTTTGTACACATCTTCCATAATTTTCATGTATTAGGTAAAATTCAGATTATAATTCTACTTTATAATTGAGATATTCTCAATTCACTGAAGGTCAAATAGCCAAAAAAATGAATGAATGAAGATTCCCACTCAGATCGTCCTATTACATTTTTTTTTTCATCCTGAGAATTACTGTCAATATGGATAAAAATGTCTAAGGCACTTGGTATAAACGATCTCATTTACCCTGCACTGCGGTAGCTTCTGAAGGTCATAAATTTGGCCTTTGAGAATGGGCAGGTCAGTGGCCATCGTGTAATTTCATCAGAAGCAATAAATACACTTCAGTCGTATAGCATCAGTTACACATCGCTATAAGTTTATAATTTTCTTGATACAGTGCTCTCTGCCTTTCCTTGGAAGCCCACTGGGATTTTCCTCCAGGTGACCACCTGAGCCAGCTTTCTAAAGCCTCAGTGTGACCCTGTCCCTTCCCGATTTCCCATCCGCCTCGACTCTCCTTCTCTCCATGCTCCCTCGCTGGTCTATCAACGCCTTCCCATTCCAATCCCAGTGCCCTTTGCCAGCCACATGCTTCGCCACGGCTCCCGAGCTGCCAGTACTTGAGCCATGGTGAGTTACTAGAAATTTCAGAACATCCCACTCCTTTGCTTTTGCACATTCTTTCTCTCAGCCTGAAATGCCAACAACAATCTCTTATTCATATTATTTTATGACTCACAGAACTTTTTCAAGATCTATGAAGACAAATACATTTTTGAAATCATTGTATCTCTATACCCAGTGTCTAGTGCATAGTAGGTTTCAATAAATATTTGCTCTGGATTAATTCAAGGTAAAAAACAATCACAAACATTTTCTGGGAAAATTTCCTGAAGTCCAGAAAAAGTTGTTTCTTCCTCTCTGCTCCCTTGATGCTTTGAAATTCTAATTGCCACATTGTTACACAATGAGATTATGTATTTCATGTTTTTCTCTGGGTGTAGACTTTGAACTTCTGGGTGGCAGAGACCAAATCTTACTCATACTTGGGTCCTTAACACCCAGCACAGGGCCGGCTTATGGTAAGCCTTCATAGATTTCCTGGAATTGAAAATAAAATTCTAAAGCTATCACGTGAGCTGAGCAAGGTCGGAGTTTTACTTATTTTACAGTTGAAGAAATGGGGGCCCGGGGAGGGGAAAAAATGTCTTGACTCAATTTTCATTTGAGTTCTGGGACTCAGATAGGGCTGGGACAAGGTCTCCCAGCCTGAGTTAGAGAGCACTGTTGGTGGCCGTCCTTTGCGACCTTCAGTAGGGGCTACCCTAGGCCTGCTCCTGGGACAAGCAGGAGCACACGAGTGTCTTCATGGAACAAGACAGGATTGAGGGACTCTGCTCAACAGTCACTGCGATAGCCCGAGGAGCGGGTGACTGAGTCCTAGGTAGGTTTGGTGAGGGGTAGGATGATGGCCCCAGGAGGCATGAGGCCACTTCTTGACCTTCTTTTCAAACTTGGTCCTATGGCATCCTGCTGTACAATGTCCTCTCTGGCCAGCTTCCCAGGAACTCCTTACCACTAGCATCACTTGGTTGTGCATAATTATAAATGATAAATGTGCAGGAGAGGGCATAATTATAAATAGCTCTCCTTTTTAGTCGAAAGTGTCCTACTGTGGGCAATAAATATGGTTCCCTTTCTCTCACTACAAAATATGCATATGTGCATGTAAAAGCTCGAGGGCTCCAGAGTCTTCTAAACTCCCCTTTCCCAGTCCCTTGGCTATTTTCATTTCATTTAATTTTTTTGTAGTTTGTTTCCAAACCAGATTGCTTCTGCTTTACCAGGCCTGGAGTTCCAAGCCTCTGCCTCAGTTCAGACCCCCTTTCCTGGAGCGTTTAGGTCCCTTTTCTGATGTATTTCTGCCCAAACCAGAGGACTGGAACCCCCAGAGGAAGTGAAGAATAATTGGGGAGGGCGGTGGCTTGAAACTGCAACCCTACCTGACGGTGAATGTTGAATGCATTTGCGGTCCACGTGTGCGGGGCCGGGGGTGGGGCGCCCTAGGAGAGGGGAAGCCTCGCAGCCCAGTGCTCTGGCGGGGAGCCCGGGAGCCCTTGCAGGAGGTGTGGGTGCGGGACTTTGTTTCACTGGGCTACCAAGGCCCTCTGGGCGACGCCCAGAGAGGGAAGAATTAGTAATTCAATTTGGTTTGAGTCTAAAGGTGCTTTCTGCAGGTCTGCTGAAAATACTCCAAGCCCTGGAGGTGGGGTGGGGTGGCGGGAGGACGGTGACACCCACAGAAAGCGAGCAATTTATCGATTTGGAAGAGGGTGTTGGAAAAAGATAATGAAAGTAATTCTTGAACCCCCGAGCAGTACCGCTGATACGAGCACATTCCTCGCCAAGGGAGAAGAGCTCCCCGCTCGGTGCAACATCCGAGCCGCATGACGGTCCGAGGGTATCTGGCTTGCTGGGGAAAAGCGCCAGGAAGATGAACTAGGTATGAAGAAGTACACTGGGCACCGCCGGAGCTGCTCCGGGGAGACCACTGGGGAATGATGACGCCGCCCCGACCCCGGCGGAAGGATACTGCACTTTGTTTACGGAGCCCGGGCAGAACCCCGAGGCGGCGAGGCCGGCTCCGGCTC
>NW_006434835.1:6438276-6440200 GCF_000325575.1 Pteropus alecto
GGCTGAGCCAGTCGCGGGTGCCGCCGGGGGGCGGAGGCTCCGTGGAAATGTGTCGGTGACATTGAATGGGGAGACCGAGCGCGAGCGAGGCGCGCGCGCGCGCATACACGCGCACACCCGGCCCCGCTAGCTCCGAGATCCCCGGCCACGTAAGTAACTATTAATACCGCCTCGCCGGGAGATGCGGGCGTGCTGAGCTCGGGGATTGGCCTCGGGCACCGTCGGCCGTCCCCTTCAATTTTAAATACACATTCCTCTTACCTCGGAGGGGGAAAGAAACAGATCAAAGGAGAGGAAGAAAAGCCGTCAATTTTCTCCAAAAAAAAATCAAGCCGGCCAGGCAATCGGGTTTAGGGGAAGGGGCGACGGAGTGGTTGCAAATTCTTGCGAGGCAGGATCCAGCTCTCCAGCGGGAAAGGAAGGCGGCGGCTTAGGAGGGCCGGGGGCGCATCCCCTTGCAGCGCCCGGAGGACCCCCGGAAGCTCGCGCCGGGGAAGTCGGAGACCACCGATCTGCCCGGCCCCTGCCCGCACTTCTCCCTTCATTCGGAGGACGACCAGGAGCGCGAGCGAGCGGCGACAGCATGAGCCTGTGCTGACCTCCGCCCCGCCGGCCGAGCCCCGGGCTTTGTGGCGGTACCTGCTCCCGGCCCGCGCCGCAACTCCGCGCCCAGCTTTTGCAATCTTTTGTTGGCAGCGCTGACTGCTCCAAGTTAAATGCTTTTTTTTTTTTTTTTTTTTGTCTGTTTGTTTAATTTTGGGAAGAGCTCTTGCGATCTTGGAAAAGCCTCAGACGCCATCTACAGTTAAATCGTAGGTAACTACCCTCTCCGACACCCCCCCCTTCCACGCCCCCCACCCTTTCCACCAAAAAGGGGGTGCAGCGCCGATTCCGTCTGCCGAGCGGCGCGAGCCGGGAGACGCGTGCTGATCTCCTTTCTCCTTTTTGTCGGGTCGCTTGACGCGCGGACACCAAGCCGCAGCCGTGCGCCCGGCGAGGACGCGCCCGCTGGAGCAAGGGCTCCGCCGCCTGGTCTGCGAGTCCGAAGCCTGCGCGGGGACCACTCCGGGGGACCCGGCGCCGCGGCTGCCACCTGAGCAACCCGGCCCCTCCGCTGGACCCACGTCGCAAAGAGAGGGAGAGAGACAGAAAGTAAAAGTGCGGGCATTCTGCACCTCGCCGACCGCTTCGGGGTAACAAAAGGACCGAAGCTGCCGCCGACCGAGTACCCGCGGGAGCCGGGCTCGGAGCAGACCAGGTGCCCGGCGGCGCCCGCTTGGGGGATTCTAGCTCGTTCTCCACGTAGCCCCCTTCCCGTCCCCTCCCCTCACGTCCCCCTTTAAAATCTGCGGCACGGAGGGGCCCGCAGCCGCGCTCGCCAGCGACTCATCGCTCCGGAGGGTTTTTTGTTGTTGGTCGTGTGCGATCCCACACTCATGAACATACACAGGTCCACCCCCATCACAATAGCGAGATATGGGAGATCGCGGAACAAAACCCAGGATTTCGAGGAGTTGTCGTCTCTAAGGTCCGCCGAGCCCAGCCAGAGTTTCAGCCCGAACCTCGGCTCCCCGAGTCCGCCCGAGACTCCGAACTTGTCGCATTGCGTTTCTTGCATCGGGAAATACTTATTGTTGGAACCTCTGGAGGGAGACCACGTTTTACGCGCGGTGCATCTGCACAGTGGAGAGGAGCTCGTGTGCAAGGTAAAGAGCCCGGGCTTCGGTATTGCTTTTCTTTCTTTCTTTCTTTCTTTTTTTTTTTTTGTCTTTTGAAAAGATCCCCCGGCCCTTTGCACGGGGCCGGCGCGGGTGGGAGGTCGCCAAGCCCTGGAGTCTGGGGGAGGGAGATGCGCGGGATAATAATCCGTGGCCTCGTCAAATGGGTTTATTTATTTATTTGCTCGTGTGCGACTAGTTGCGAA
>NW_006434835.1:6440310-6451407 GCF_000325575.1 Pteropus alecto
CGCCCAGGGGCTCGTGAAGCTCCTCCGCGCGACGCCGGGTCCTGCCGCCCCCGGTGGGGGTGGGGGGGTCTCTCCGGGTGTCTGGCCCCCTCTCTTTCCAGTGTGAAGCAGGGAATCCCTCGCTAATTTTAAGGCACTGATGACTTGGTTCCTTTCGCAGCCATTGTTCTTAGTAGCGTGCAGGTGTTAAACCTTTGTTCCGAAGGTGCCCTTTAAAAGACACACAAAGGTGTCCCCTCTGGCTGAGCTCAGGGGCCCAGCGCGGGGAAGGAGTTTACAAAGAGCTTTCTTCTGCCCGGAGCCTTGAAAGGAGAGTTGGGGGCGGAAATCAAAGCCGCCCGCACACCTTCGAGTGTAGGAAATAGTGACTCCTTTGGATCTGTCTCTCTTGTCTCGGTTTCTTCTCATCCTCAGACTTCCGCGCTTGAAACCCCCTCGCCGCTTCTAGGCCCCCCGCCCCCGCCCCGACACACACCTTTGAGGGTACGATCCGGAGCCCCAGGGATACGCAGTGCTAATACAGAGATGGTCACTGCAATTTCCTTTCTGTCTTTGACCCTGAACAGTGACCGGTTTGTGTATATGTGAGTGTCTCTGTGTCTTTGCATGCACCCGCAGGGCACCAGAGGCGGGACGACCAGGGACAAAAAAAAAAAAGAAAGAAAAAAGAAAAGGAGACAGTAGAACCTACCGCTACCCAGGAATTGGACATAGATCAAGAATTCATTGTCACTTAATTTTAGTTTTACTCACTGTTGTTTTTCCCGAAGGGGAGGGGTAAACGGGGTCCTGAGGAGTGGGGACCCCTGCTGTCTTTGCACTGGGCACTCTGCACAGCTTTGCTGCAAATAATGCATGACCCTTGTGCTATTAACCACAGGCTGCTTTGTGGACTTTATCTCATAGAGCGCTAGAGTGTTTCATCGTAGAACATAGGTTTTGCGGAGGTCTGCAATCAGTTTCGCAATTGTTCAGTTCATACCGTGCGGGTGGGGACATAAGAGACTTAAATATTGCTCTGTGCTCTTACTGAGCATTTGGCGTTTTGCATCTTCTCCAAGTTATCGACACCCACCCAGAACGACTGTGCCTAGTTAAGCAACACATTCAGTGGGCTATTCAGGGCTGGATTGACTTCTCAGAAGACCTACAACATTGCACAATAAGGTAGTCATCCTTTGAAATGAATGAATTCCACAGAGCTGCCACTCTCCTATGAAATATGCACAATCACTCAGCAGCGAGTGTTTTGTCTCCTTTTGCTCAACTTCGGTACAGCATTTTAATATTTTCCAAAGGCCGGATTTGCTTTTAGTAAAGGGACTCGGCGGCCAAATTCTGCAAACATCTTGCTATTATTTCTTTGTTTAAAGGCAGAGGTGACTCTGGCCCCTGCTCCTTTTTTCTGCCTTCAGATTCTTCAAGACATATTTCACTAAGGGCTGACCTTACAGTGTCATTTGCAGACTCGCTCTCTGGCCTGAAACTGTACTTAATCTGCTGGTTTAGTTATTGCAAAGATTGAATCAGCCCTTCGCCAATTACTGTGTGGCTGAAAGTGGATTTAAGTGCAGTATCATTGTTCTGCTTGACAGAGGTCATCCCTTTAAGACAGAGCAGCTTCTCTTTTCCTGCCTTTTTAGCCGAGGTGATGTGGGTGACTTCTTATGCAAGCATGGTTGTATATATCCTGAGAAGCTCCTGGTGGTTTTATAAGGCTGCTTCTGTGAACTACCCTCAGATGTACTGTGGACTCAACTTGGGGCAAGGCTCAGTGAAATCTACACATTGGTCCATTTCCTTTTGATGTCTTAGGATACAGAGTTCTTGTCTCCTAGATCTGTGTTGACCAGAGAAAAAAAGCCTTTGCAAAAATAGATCAAAGGTAGAGATGCCAGTTATTATAGAGGACTATAAAGAGAATTCTGTAGGACACTATTTGGGAGAAGAGAGATTCCAGGGTCATTTACCCAAAATAACCAACGCTGTTTATTGTCTCCATGTGCTTAATGTAAGCTAGGCAGAGGAAGGAAGGGTGCTTTAGGGGTTCTTTAGCTTATTGTTTTCATGGCAGTGCTGGTAGCTACTGTGCAGATTGACGTAATTACTATCTTGGCAGAATGGATGCTTTTTTTTTTTTTTTCCTGGCAGATGCTATTAAAGATGGCCCAATCTTACTGCTTTATCTGAACTGTCACATTATATAACTAAGGCTCCAAATTAAAGATTTAAAAGAAGCTGGCAGCCAGGCTTATGGCTTGATTTTGCACTTGAAGGTGATGGTTTAAATACCAATCCAAGCCCATAAATGCTTGTTATAGCTACTAATAAAAGTTTGGTTCCTACCCATTTGGGAAAACATAAGTACTTGCTTTATTTTTCATACTCTGTCCACCATCTTGGAATTCAGTCTCTATTTTTATAAAGGGTATGGCTACATTTTGAAGCCGCCACGAATATATTTGATGTTTTTGTTTTTAATTCTCTGCCCATCCAGTTTTTTTAGCAGTGGGGCAGGATGATAAAGATGCTGCGCAAAAATCACTTTTTAGTTTTTCGAAATGCACTTGAAGCAGGAAGCGTATCGTAAATAATCATAACTCCGTGAGCAGCGGCCACAGAGCCTGCAGCCTGGCGCTTAAGACCACGGCATCCCCGTTAACGCAGAGTGTTTACATTAGCCTCTGCAAAGCGTTTATTACTCTCTGTGAAATTTTTGAGGCTTTCCTGGGTTTCTGCTGCCTGCAGCCTGGGTGTTAAAGCTGACTCAAGCTTTTCAGAGTCTTAATTGAACGGACCTCTGAGGTCACTGCTCGGAGGTCATCATTGGACGGTATCAGGGTGTGATTTGTGGTCTCTGGAGATGCTGAACGACTCATTCTTAAATTCTAGGTTGTAGTGGTAGCAGCTGTGCTGCTTTCCTGAGATGCCTCATTATGGTTCATTCACAATGTTACTTTGCTTCCTCTCCCAGGGTTTAGCACCGGCATTCCCGAGGTTCTTGCTAACCTTGTTTGATTCACAGATTTTATTTTTTGAAACTAAGAGCCACTTAACTCGTGGATTCTTAAATGGTAGCCTGTGTTCCTGGCTGGGTTTTAGAAGGCCTGCGAATCCCCTTCAAACAAATCTAAAATCGTGCATGCGTTGGAAGATGGGCATTGTCAGCTAAGAAGGGACAGAGCTTTTATCAAATTCTGTTGTGGGATCTGGACCCAAGAGAGGTCAACAGGGTTCTAAATCAACGTCTTCAGTTTACGAGGAGGAGGGAGGCCCAGTGACCCTGAGAGCTTTATCCACCTCATCTAGATTAGTGATAGTTGAGCCAGGATTAGAGCCTCAAATTTGGTGATTTCTAGAGGCCAGCATTTCCCGCCCCCTCCCCCCCGCCCACTGCAAAATGAAGATCAAGAAATATCCTCATAAAAGAGAGATTTAAGAAGCTAAATGATGCTGAACTGAAAACATTAAGTGTATTGTTGCATTCCTGGCCTCAAATGCTTTCCAGCAAAGCGCCCCCACGCCTGCCCTCACTCATGGAGGCACAGAAGAGATTCATGGAATCCACAATCCCAGGCAGATAGTAAAACCACATTCCAAACCCAGGGATTTGTAGTCCTGATTGAGTGGAATTCTGCAAATGAATGAAAGCTTTTACTTTTAGCCTCAAAAATCCTCTGCAAGCTGATTCTTCTTAGGTCTGTTTCCGAAAGGTGTGGAAGGTGGTTTTCTTTTTAAATCACCCCCACAATGAGGTGGCATTTCACAGGCTCATTTTGATTCATAGAAAATCATTACATAACTGCTTCATTGAGCTAGCTATCCGTGGAGCGGGTAGAGAAAAGAAGCGTCTGCTTTCCTAATAACAAGGACTGCATCCTATTCCTAGCTCTGCCACTGGGGGCTCGATTTAACTTGTTCTCAGAGCCTCAATTTCCACATCTGTAAAATGAAGTTATTGAATTAGATGACCGTTAGACGAAGCCTAGATATTTAATCTATTAATTGCTAATGTGTCGTATAATGCTATACAACACAATTGCATAGCACAAAGTCTGTTGTCTGCCACTGGGTATAGCTGTATAGCGTTGGTGTACAATTTTGTTTTTCTTTTTGAAGGTAATTACGGTGTTGTCTCTGGAGCTTGGGGTGGCAGATTTTGCCTTAATTCTTCTATAAACAGGCGATCGGGATAGAGAGAAAAATAATAAAACTTACCATTCGTGTGCCGTGTTGCATCTTACAAAGCACTTTTATCTTCATTTTCTCAAATCATCCGCCCAGCACTGTGAGTACATATCATTCGCCCATTTTACACATGAGGACCAGGAGGCTCAGAGGGGTCAAGCGACTAATTCAAGGCCACCCAGCTGGTAGGACTCAGGGCCAGTGTGGTCGAGGTTCAAGTTCAGCACACCCCGTGTGGTCTCAAAGGCCCGTCCCTGTGGGAGGTGGCCGCATTCCGTGATCTGGTTGTATAAAAGGCGTCTCTGACCCTTGTTAACCCTGCTCCAGGTGTTTGATATCGGCTGCTATCAGGAGTCCCTGGCCCCGTGCTTCTGCCTGTCTGCTCACAGCAACATCAACCAAATCACCGAAATTATCCTGGGGGAGACCAAAGCCTACGTGTTCTTCGAGCGAAGCTATGGGGACATGCACTCCTTTGTCCGAACCTGCAAGAAGCTGAGGGAGGAGGAGGCAGCCAGACTGTTCTACCAGATCGCCTCGGCGGTGGCTCACTGCCATGACGGGGGGCTGGTGCTACGCGACCTCAAGCTGCGGAAATTCATCTTTAAGGACGAAGAGAGGTGAGTCTCATTCCCGTCCGGACCCGTGTGCTACAGCGGGCTGCTCAGAGGGGCTTGCTGGAGAGGTGGGGATGGGGACTTTTCTGCTGTCTGTTGTCCAAGTGAGGAGGAAGCCGCGAAGGACTAAGGGTGGTGGAGTGTCCTGGGAAAAACAAATCACCACTACTCTCAGGGTGTTATCAGATGCTCAACGGACAGGTGCACGGTAGTCTGTGACCCAGTCATTATTTCTGTTTTGGTGTCGTGAACTCCGAAGGTGGCCCCAAGCCTGGGTGGCATTTTCACTGTGAATAAGGCAAGATTTCGAAAATCCTACCTTCAGAACACTTGGTGGCTGTCCTTTATAATTCATTAATTCCCTCATTCCCTAGATCTTTCCTAGATATATATTAAGTATTACTCATAATTCTCAGTGCTATGAATGGCAGGATGCGTTTGCTAGTCAACTGACCTATAAAGAAAGTGTCACAGGCCCTACCTAAAGGTACGCAGTGGGCAGATGGGAAGCAGGGGCTGGGCTGTCAGTTCTAACTAGGATCCGGAGGTTTTCATAAGAGATGATCTTGGAGCCAAGACTCGAAAGATGGATGTGTTCTAGGCAGTGTGGGAAGGACCAGGGTTCCAGGTGAGAAAACTGCCAGAGCAAATACGCGGCAGTGGGAAGGTCTGGGCTATTTTAAGAGACGGCTGGATGAGATGCAGGGCATCTGGGTTCTATTTACGGTTCTTCCGTTAACTCATTCAGTTCTATTTAGCAGATCCCTCGGGGCCCTGCTTTCTCCTCCAGCTGACTTTGATTGGAAAGACTCTTTCGAATTACTTTTTTTTTTTTTTTTAATAATGTGCTTTTTTTTTAGAGGGAGTGGCGGCAACTGATTGATATTCATTGCCGACCCTCCCAAGGATTGTGATAGAGGCTCTGTGTCTGTGCTGTCACAGAATTCACATGACTGTCGCGGGCACCCTCCTCTTCGGTTAGGAAAGTGGTTAGCGAAATGGACAGTCCCTCGTCACGAAGCTGTCACCGAATACAAGTCTAGTTCCTATCATTCGCTCACTGGACACATCTGAATCCAAGTCTAGTTCTCATCGTTCACTCACGGGGCACATGTTTCTGGCATACCTTTTGTGTATCTGGCACGCACCTTGCTATCAAACCTTGCCTTGCAGTCAGTTTCCACCTATCCCAGTGGCCTGGGATGTTTTTAGGCTTGTGCTTATTTGCCATCTTCCGGTTTGAGAGGTGAAGGTCTGGGACGTGTTTGGGGATTGACAAAGGTAAGGTGCCTGTGGTTACTTAACCCAAATGGAATAATTTCATGAGCGTTTATTTATAATCCAGCTGTATGTGCAAAGTGCAGACAGCCATTGGGTTTCCTGGACCCACAGAGGTTGGTTATCGTTCCGCATTTTTACCCATGAAAGAGTTATCGTACGTATCTGCGGCAGCCAGCATCCTGGGCTTTGACAGTGGATGGCTTCTAGTTTTATTAACACACTAAAAGAGAGGGAGCTAGTCCAAGAGCCCAGTGAGGAATCATGCTCATCTTTCCTTCTCTTCAGCTCAGAAGCTTCTGCCCTTGGAGCCTGGAGATTCAGGTTCTTCTCCTGCTGTATTGCCTTTGATCCCCTGTGACCTTAGATTGGTCCTTTCCCTGTGGCCTCAAGTTCCTCGTTTTTTTATTATCCGGGTCTGTTATATTGACTCTAAGGTCTTTCTGAATTTTAACATTTCAGGTATGTGCTTCTTCGAATCGTCTTATTTAGAAGATAAATCAATAAATGTATGTGTGTGTGTGTGTTTGTGTATCTGACCCCACAACAGATTACTGACAAAGGTACCTTTTTTGCCCTTCCGTGTCCCACCTTCTAACTACAAATGTAAGAGGCAATTTGGTGACCTCTATAAGGTCTTACTGTAAGGTTATTGTTTAACTTACTTATTTCTCTCTACACATTGGAGAAGTGAGTATTCTCAGGTCTGTTTTATTGAGGAGGGCCCCGAAGGGCAGCATAGTGAAGTCTCAAAGTCGGACAGGAAAGAGCAGAAACACGGACATGTTCTCTGTTAAGTCAGCTCTCAAATTCATTTGCCTGGCAGACGGAGACAAGAAAAAGCGTGCCCTCTTTCACCAGGATCTGAGTTTTAAAGCATTAGCTTTGATCCTGAATCTTCCGAGAGACATTTCCGGCATCAGTGAGCACATGGGCAGCATGGCCGGCGATAGCACACCCGTGGCAAATGCAGATCTGTGGAGTGAGTCGAGGTAGGGCGGAGGCCCACGGGTCACAGAGGCACTGCTGAGGGTCCCTGCTTCAGTCCCCTCATTTTGCCACCAGGGAGCAGAGCCCCGGAGGTGAGGGTCCTTGCTCCAGTGCCCACAGCCAGCTGGAAGCGGATACGGGGCCGGGTCCGACCTCACACCTGCCGTTGCGGGGCTTCCCCCAGGTCTGACTTGCTCTATGACGATGTGTATATGAGGAGCATGTTGTGGCAAATCAAAACCCTTGATGGCCTAGGGCCTAGGGATAAACACCAAGATGTAAGAAGCTTCTCATACGAGGACTGTGGGTCACTCGTGTTCAGTCTAGAGTTATGTTTGACTCGTGCAAAAAAAGAAAAAAATGACCTTTTCTAGAAAGGACTAGAAGCATCCCACGAGCATGTGAAAGCAGAACAGAACACTGGAGGAAACGTATCAAAAGCTAAATCCTTTTTAATTTTAAGGAACATTTTTCTTTTGAAAAAGAAAACATTATGTGACTGGTAGGAAGCTGGTCGCCACCTGATCCTGGCATGTGTCAGAGCTCCTGGGTCCCCACAGCCCTGTTTCCTGAGGGACCACCAAAGAGGACGCTATCTCCCCCATCCGGTGGCCAAGGGGATGGCCACGCAGGGGTTACATGACCTTGCCCAAGGTTACACGGCCAGCGTAGTGATGCAGCCAGCCGAGAAGTCCTCCAGAGCCCACCCCACGTCCAGGCCCCGGTGGACTCGCTGTTCTGAACGCGACAGGTGTGAGTCTGAGCAGCTCTGAGAAGGTCGCTTCCGGTTTCAAGGACATCAGTGTTCTCATTAGTAGCTGGTAGGAACTTTTTTTCATCCAGCTATCAGCTTTATGTCAAAGGGGACGCGTGCTTAGTCACCTTTTTTCTTCTTATTTTGGTTTTTAACCTCTTGATTTTCGGGTGTGAGACTCCTGTTCTGTCCCTCGGCATATTTCTTCTGTTTTCCTGCAGCCACTGGGTTTCACGGCGGTCTCACTGTGTTGGCTTCACGGTGGTCTGGGGAGGGGACAGGTGTCAGGGGCCCTGGGACCTCCTTGGACCCTCAATGCTGGCAGCCCCCACCTTCCATCCTAGTGAATAGGACCTAATCAATAGGCATTTCGATAGGACTAAAGCTTCTTCTTCTACGCGACTGAAAGTCGGGGGGAACAATGGGTTGAATTTGAAAGTGAGATCATGGCGTCTGCTTGTTTTCTGAACCCTCATGCATTGGTCCTGGGGGGGCGTAAAGCAAAGGAGAGACTTGGAACGACTCTTTTATTAAGCTCCAAATCACCTTCGGCACATTGCTCTTCTCTCGAGGATTTGCTTCTTGTTCCTTGACAATCTTGAAAGTGATTAAAGGGGAAAATATTACCTGGTGAGACCAGCCGAGCCCCACCTGGTTCAGAAGAAACCTGCCTGTGGGCTGACTCCTTGTGCGTAGATTTTAAATTCTGTAACTGAATCCATGGCCCTCCGTGAGAACGTCCTTAGTGGAATGGTCAGCACCGTGGGTCCATTTTCCCACAAGTGGCTTTGCATACGTTGTACACAGGCGACACCCAGCATTATGTCGCCCTGATTCCCGTGTGCCTCCTGCTCTGTGTTGAATGAGCAGCACCTCAGACTCTTCTGCTGCGGCTTCTTCAGTTCTATTTCGATTTCGGTTCTAGATTCAAATTCCGGCTCTACCGCTTAGTAACTACCTGATCTTGGATAAGTCATTTGATGCTTCTGAGCCACAGTTTCCTCAAAGGCGAAATAATAATTGCATCCCTGTAGGCTGTGAAAGTTAAATAAGCTGATTCTGTGAGTCACGGAGCAGGGCGGGCACGCGCTAATGCGGCTGTTTCTAGAGTCATCGGTGAAATGGTCTCATTAAGGTGAGCACTCCCAGGCCTCCGTGGGTTCGTGGAGAACGTGGTCCATCTCTTGGGCAAATGTAATGGTTCAGATTGAAGCCACATCCTCTTCTCTCCTTGGTTTAATTATAGTCGCTGAATCGATGCTGGGAGGGCAAGTTCATGTGGTGTGGGACCTGCAGCCCGGAGAGGCACAAAGATTGACAAAATGCATGCAAGGGAAGGTGGCCACGAGGCCCAACCGGAGTAAAGGATCCCAGGGTACTGGGCCTGGACCAGCCAGCCTTTCCCGCCCCGTGCCGACACTGCTTTTCAGCCTCGGGATGTCTCCGAGCAAAGCCTCCTGCTTCCGTTTGCATTTTGGGGAAGTCAAACCCCTATTCTGATTGAATTTGCCCTGGGCGCACCTTTCACACCCACGGTGCCTGCAGTAAAGTATGAGTGAGCTGGGGCCCAGAATCTGATAGAAGCCAGTGTCCAAGTCCTAAAGGGTGTGCCTGTGTCCTCCGGCCCCCAGCCCCGCTGTGGTGTTGGTGACCTGCGTGACCAGCGTCGTTTAAGGCTCCCTGGTTCCATCTGGGCCTCTAAGGGGAGGCCTGCGCCTGCGGGAAGGCCGGTTACTCCCGAACGCAGTCGGAGGCACTGTCTGGATACCCATCTCTGCTCTTGCACTTGTCAGTAAACTTGGCCTTGACAGGTTAGCGAACCTCTTGGGCTCAGGTTGCCTCTTCTGTAAAGTGTCGAGATAATAAGACTCTCCTCATAGAATTAGTACAAGTGTACCCCACGCTTGGCCCGTACTCGGCAAGCGGTAGCTCGTGCCGTCCTTAGCCTCCCCTGCACTTGCGTCTGGACCCCTGGGTGCCACTGGGCGAGCTCGCAGACTCCGGATGCGAAGAGTCCTTTAAGCCTGTGCACGCTCAGGCTGCATGCAGTCAGGGCTGCCTAACGCGAGTTCCTACAGCAGGCACGTTTTCCCTCGGGACGAGGCACCTTGCCCTCCCTGCCTCCCCGCCCCAGTCGAGGTTCCGTGTTCGCATTTCATTGCACAGAAACTCTCCGCGCACGCTGAGAAGCATGCTGCTTCTGTATGTGTTTCTCCTTTGGTTAGATCTTTATCTCTTGACGTCACAGGCTTCATTTCCTCCGCTTCGTGGAAGCTGATGGGGAGCCTGCTTCTGCAAGAGGGAGCCGGGACCCTTTGTAGGAGCCCAGCGACCCTGGGGCTTTTGGCAAATGAAAGCCCTGTGCCCAGTGGTCCCCGGACCCACGCCTCCCGGTGGAGTGCAGGCCTTTCCCTCCCTCACGACCGGGTCTCTTTCTCAGGCGTTAGAGATCTTGGCTCTTCATTCATATCTCCGGGTTGTTGGAGCCTCAGTGCCTAACAGAGGACAGAGAGCGGGCGGTGTCGGGGCCCTGGAGACCCCACTCTGCTTTCTTCCGTGAACATGTGTCTCCATTATTCTAAGCTGCAGATTCCTTCTTACAAGAAAACACCTTACCTTTCTTCTCCGAAGGAGACAGAGGTCCTGGAATTCCCTCGTTTGTATGGACTATTTGTACGAACTTGGGGCAGCTCCAGCCCTTGGGGAAGGCTCACCATCACCCCCTTCTTCCCGGGTTTGTAAGCGGTCACCTCCCGTAGCCTCCACAGTCACCTGTCACAGTGCGTCTTCCTCTGTGCTAATTGCCCGTGTGCGCTCACCTCCTGCTGGGCCGGGGGCTCCTCGGGCACAGGGGCTGTCTCGCGTTCACTGCTCCTGGACTGTGACGGGCATCGAATCAATGAAAATCTCCTTTATTGAGTCTGAGCAGCTCAGATTGGATTCCACCGACAATGAGAGAGGCAGGGATAAGTACAGATCAATAACACGTGGGTCGTTTCCCAGAATCGGAGCCCTGAAAGATGAAAACCGAGGAAATCTGCCACGGAGACACCTTTTCAAAGAGAGCTACTTTCGACGTTCCGCAATCCAATAAGATATTAACTCATCGTTTCCGTTTTGATTTAATTATTCATGCAAAAGTGACATTTAAGATGCCGTTATCAGCGACCATGGTGGGCTGTAATTTCATTCACGAAGGTTTTTTCTAATCGCAATTAGAAGGGCGCGCTTCCTTGGGGTCCTGTGCTTAGAAAGAGACGAAAGAGCAGG
>NW_006434835.1:6451493-6454683 GCF_000325575.1 Pteropus alecto
GGGGCTGTTTACTGTCGGTACTTAATGAATTAGCCGATAAGCTGGACTGAGTCGCAGGCAAACGGAGCTGAGGCACAGCGGTGGGGGTTCTGAGTCCCCTACTTAGCTGTTGGATCTTGGCCTGCCTTCTGTGTGGTGGGTTGGAGAGGGTGAACTTAAAAAGTATTCATCACGGTACCTGGCAAACCGCGTGTGGGGTCTTGAAAAGACAGCTGTCATGACTGCTCTTGGTCATTGCCTGGTGGCGCTGGGCCTCATGACTCAACAACCTGCAGGCTCATTGATTCCTTCAACAGATATTTATTTGAGCACCTTTTATGTGCCAGGCACTCCTCTAGGTGCTGAAATGCTATAGTGACAAACGAGACAGAAACCCTGCCCCCGTGGGAATTACATTTTAGTGAAACAATATCTGGGGCCCACCCTGCGCCAGGCCCTGTTCTAACTCCGACACTTAAATTGACTGATTTAATCCTGATTAACTACTGTATTTACATTAATTTGAAACCATTAAGTAAGGTAGTGTCGTTATCATCATTATACAGAAGAGGAAATTGAGGCTCAGGGTCCCACAGCCAATCAGTGGCAGACCGAGGATGTGAACCCAGGACCCCTGACCCTGAACCTGGGCCCTCAGTACCACGTCGACTCCAGGAAACAGGCACCAGGGAAAATACCACCCCTTGTGCCCAACCCATAGAGATAATTTCCTCCCGCAATTAGGCAGCAAGTGTATAGTACCAGGAGGATCTTGCCCGATTTTCTCTGCCAGCCACGGTCGCCGACTCATCACGGCCAGTCTCGGCCGTCATAGACGGGGCCACCAACCCCGGGGTCGGTACCGTTGTGTCCTGTTGCTCCAGTTAATGGAGCGGGTCTTGTTTCCTCCACAGGACTGTGAGATGGGGTCCGTTTCTCTTTCTAGCCCATTGGACTAAGCATTGTTAAGTACTTAGTGAGTGTGTGACAAGCGACTAAATGGGTGTGTGGATACCCCATATGCTCTGGAGACTTAAATGTGACAGGAAAACTTCCCTGGCCATACTGATGGTAGAAGGCAGGGGATGGAAACATCTTTTAAATGCCCTTTACCCGGCACTCTTGGGGGCTTCTCTACACCCTGATGAATAGAGTCCCGCCTGTTTGAAATGTCCTCAGGCTCTGGACATTGCAGTTCTCAGGGAGAAGCACACCTAGGCGCCCTGAACTCTGGACACCCGGGGGCGTCTTAGACATCGAGTCACACCGTCCTGCAAACATGTGCAAGCTCTCGTTAGGCACTGCTCACGGTGCTAGCTACTGGGCTTGCCAGAATCAATGCGGGGGGCTCCTTGCCTAATGGAAGACGCTGCGTGGTGGTTATTTTTAATACCACATCGCAGAGGAAGGGTGTGCATTAGAGAGCTATTTGGGAGCAGGAAGAGAATGTTCCAGCAGTGGAGGGGGATGTGGAGAACGACTGTGTTAGGGAGAGGATGGGACCCTACACACGGGTTGGTCTGAGTGAGGTAGAAGGGAAGAGGAAGGGTCCAGAAAGTATGAGAAAAGGCCAAGAGGCCCCAACCAGCTGTGTGTAGAGAGGACTGTGCTGTGGGAGGGCACTGCGTGTGGACAGATGAGGCCGAGAAGGAAAGCAGAGGTCTAGGGCCTTGGATACATGCCTGTGACCTTGAACTTGACCTGAAATCCGGAAGGAGACATTGAAGGGTTTCCCTAGACAGGGCAGAGATGGGGGCGGGTTGTGGTGTGAAGGACGTTCTCGGGGTGAGCCTCCACATCAGGCTGCCGTGGTTGAACCGGGACTCAGGCAGTGGGGTCGGGGATGGCGAGTGGGAGGGGAGTTTAAACCCAACGCTTTTATCTTTACAGATAAATCTGAAGGGACGTTCCTCCCCCCAAGTCCTATGACAGGTCAGTGGCATGAGCAAGAGCAGAATGCAGGTGTTCCGACTCCCTGAGCTCGGTCAGAATGTGCCTGGGCCATGTCGGGGGAGCCCAGTTTAGGGCTGTCTGCCAGGTGCAGCAACCCTGTCTGGCCCAGTGTGTGGACTGACGGACCGCTCACTCACAGCGCTCCCTGGGGTGGCGGGGTTGAAGGGACTGGCCTGAGCCCTGCTCCCACCCTCCACCATTAGGGTGTGGTTCTGGACCTCGAATCAGCTCCCTGGGAGATTCAGGGCTGGGTGGGCCCTCTGCTGGGCAGAAGCTTTTCCGAGAGACCTAATCAATTGATGATCGCCTTGGTGCTGGGGGACCCTTCAGGAGGCAAGTCAGCAAGAGGAGACTGGCGTATCGATGAGTCCGGAGCTGCTTTGTCTTTCTCGGAATTCCCCGTCTGTTCCTATGGAGACGGCAGGTTGCATCACGTGTGGGTCTCCCTGCAGTGGGAAGGCGTTGGAGGTGGGGTGGGTCCCCGTTCTCCCGCTGGCCGTGGTGAGTCGGCGACTGTGGGCCTTTGCGTCGGGGCTGGCAGCCCGTGCCGTGCGAACACCTCAGTGCTTGAGTGGGATCGAGTTTCTCACCCCAACTGTACCATTTCCTAGCAAGTGACTTCATTTTTTCTAAGCTGTAATTTTCTTGTCCATCAACCTGCGGCAGGAACCCCCACCTCCGAGACTGTGTGTGAGGTGCTGAGAGGATAAGCCCCGCTGTGGAAGCAGCCAGCCCCTCCCCTGTCGCCCGTCCCGTCCACCCTCCTCTCCCTTGCCGGTTTGCCGGCCACTGTCCCTGCTCCTTTGTGAGCAGCTTGGCCCAGGAGCTGGGTCAGCTCACTGAATCTGCAGTGAGGTGACTGTTGGAAAGAAATCTATGCGCATAGGAAGCAGAATTAAAGGATTGAAGAATTGTTTGGCGGAGTTTAGCAGCCCGTGGTGTCCCAGGAGTGGGTGCCAGTTCAGCATGGTGCTGGGACAGTCCTCCCCGTCCCCCGCCGCCCCCCACCCACACACACTGCAGTAGCCCCAGATGGAGACCCCTTGCTCACTTGGCACAACCGGACTGGTAGCCCCTGGCCTTTCTCACTCGACCCTTGGCCGGCTTGGACCCGCCCCGTAGAGTGGCCTTTGGTGACTTCTCCAGCTTCACTGACCATCCTAGCTGGGCCCGCTTCATCTGGCTGAACTCCCAGCCTGGCCCACCCTGTCCCCACCGTCCTGATTGCTTCTGCCAAGAGCCCAGGTGGCGTTTAAAG
>NW_006434835.1:6454734-6456091 GCF_000325575.1 Pteropus alecto
GTCTCAGCTCTGCCCCTCACTGGCTGGATGGCCCTGGACAAGGCACACCTGCATTCTACCTCAGTTTCTTCATCCAGCAAAGGGCAGGTCCAGCTTCCTCTGTTCACCTCACGAGCTACAGCAGTTAGGTCATCTGTGTGATCTAGTGCTGAAAAAGCCTGCAGCCGTATTTGTCTCCAATTCCCAGGGTCTTCCTTTAAAAGTTTCTGCCTTTGACACTAAGTTAACCTATGAGGTTGGTGCCAGTTGCCAACATTAGAATCCCCTTGATACGAATTCGGAGGTCACTTTTTCTCAGTTACCCTATGGAGGACCTAGGACTTTTCATTCTGTTCTCATTTTACGGAGAGAAACCGAGGCTGAAAGAGCCGGTGGTCACACTGCACGTTCGACTTAGCAGCCCATTGGGAGCCATTCGGGCCTCTGCCGAGCGCGGGCAAGGTGTCGGGGCTTTCAAGGCCATCGCTGCCACTGCATGGGGGGAGGGGGTGGAACTGTCCTGCTGCTTCTGGCTTCCTCCCCTGGCTCGGGGTCGGATGACACACGGCCTGGCACTGGGCTGGGCAGGCAGGGAGTACACGGGCCGCCCCGCGCAAGCCTTGTTCATTCAGAGGTTGAAAGCGAAGCTACCTGTTCCCTGCCCATGCCAGGGACAGGTCGCAACATGCACGCGGAGATGGGGCGTCTTGGCCAAATCGGTCTTGCCCTGGGCTCGTGGCTCTTTTCTCCGAGAAATTACAGTGGATGACCACTGTCATTTATAGCTTTTTGGCCGCAAAAAGCTCTACCACCAACCCCACCCCACCCCCGTTATGTTCGGGATCTCTGTTCTTCATGTACCATCTCTAGTCCCACCGCCTCCCGAAGCCCATCCTCGTGGCCTTAGTCAGGACTGAAAATAGTGAGCGGAGTGAGCTGGGCACATGGAAGGGGGAAGAACATTCCAGAAGGGGAAAAACGAGTGCAGGGAGCGGAGGAACGGACTGGGCACCGGATTCACAAGCATTTCGATCTGCCGGAGGCTTGTCTGTCTGTCTTCGCCTCTGGGGTTCAGGTTGAAGGTGAGGCCTTATCTTAATGAGGGCAATCAGAGTTGCCACCATGTGCTCCTGATTTTACTGTGCAAGCCTTGTTCATTTAATCCTCGCAAAAGGGTTGGTGTTACTTATCATGTCTGTACCCCAGTTCCTAGTGTAAATGCCTGAGTGATTACTGGGACATGTGAATTACTAGAACCACTGACGCACCCATCGATTTTTATGCAAATCAATTTCTTTGCCTGGAAATTTATAATCCAGACTCTTGAGGGGATATCAGAAGTCAAAAGCAAGTTCATTCATTTCTTCCCATTCTGACA
>NW_006434835.1:6456395-6479249 GCF_000325575.1 Pteropus alecto
CCCTACACGCACTGTTGAGAGGAGAGGTCAGTGTCCCCCGTTCCCTGAGCGAGAGCCAAGCCCCGGAGACCTTCCTTGTGCCCTGGGTCCGTGGGGACTGGAGCCGGAACTCCAGCCGGGCCTCGGGTCCCTGACGTATGTGCACCCTGCGAGGGCCTTGTTTAAAGACGCAGTCCAGGCCTCTTGCCTCGACCCTTGCCTGGGAGTGATGTAAACAAGTTCAGGATGTTCCCAGAAGCCGGCGGGGTCACAAGAACGCCTGCGATGCTGTTTCCTCCGCGTCTTTTTCCAGGCTTCTCTCCCCTCTGCCCCGGATGGGAAGGAGCAGGGCTCCTGCCCCGGAGGCCGCGCCCCTGACCTGGGCGCATGCGCGCTGCGGGCTCTGATGGAGCCTCGTTGACTGCGATGCCGATGCCCCACCATGTGATTTCCTCTGCAGGTGCTCCGTGGCGGGTGGTGGGGACAGGCCTGAGGGCCAGGTGCTCAGAGCCCAGAGAGGCGAGTGCCCTGCCCCCAGCTAGCCTTGCTAGCCCAGCCGACGAGCTTACACGCCCTCCCTGAGCGTTAGGCCCGGGGTCCGCGTGAAGGAATGACGATTCCAACTTTGGAAGTTGATTTTATGAACTCTGAAGAGAAAATATATGTAGCTACCTAGCACACATTCAGGTCCACAGATGACGCCGATATTTGGTGCTTGGTAATTTTCGAAGGCAGAATTTGAACGTAGTTCGCTCCGACTTCAAGGCTGAACTGGCCTGGTTCCTGTGTAGCTGCCCTTGTCCCACTCGCACTGCATTGGATGCGACAGGCAGGTGGGGGCACTGAAAGCCTCCGCAGAGAGGGGGATGATGTGGCAGGTGGGTGAGCCCAGGGGCAGCTGAACCACAGCATGTGGGGTGCCTTTATTTCACTCTCAAATTCTTTAGCTATTTGCATAGCTGCCGAGTCCTGCCTTGAGGTGGGGGAGGGGAGAGAGGAACTTCAGTGAGGGGTTAATTGATAAGAGGGAGCTCTTGACCATTTTCTAGGGCCCTTTCTTATGATCTGGAGGATTCTTCTGCTGCCCAGAAGTGGAAGGGGTGGGGGGACAAGGCGAAGGAGAGTCAGAATCTAAGGTCGTGACCTCGAAGGGGATCAGAATGGAAAAGGGCTTTAGATTTGACTTAGCATAACGAGCTTGAGATGCTGTCCCCTGAAAGGGCTGAATCACATCTTCCTGTGGCCCACATGGTGAAGGTGCATGAGGCCCCGTAACTCACAAAGCCTGTCCTCCATACATCTCACGTGACCTCTGCTTAATTCTGGCCAGGTAGACAGAGTAGGGGCCCCTGTTACTTCAAAAGTGAGCACAGCGAAGCTCCAAGGGGTTAATAGGGTGACTGTCCCTTTTACTCTTGGATTGAGTGTCCGTTGTGGGCCAGGTAGTAGTTTAGGTGCTGAACGTATAGCAGTAAACACAGGTGATGTTCTCTACATACAAAGTGACCTCGGCCACCAGCCCACGAGCTCCTGGAGGTGAGGAATGAGGGCCATCACCCTGAGACGACCACGGGAATACTGTGTAGAGCCAACACACATGACTGTAGAAATAAAAATGCGTCGTGTTCCAGGGGCTGAGGCAGATGGGGCGTCCTGCGGCTGTGGGCACTACTTTATACAGGATGGTCGGGCATGGCCTCTAATAAAGTTCATCGGAGCAGAGATCTGAAAAAAGTGAGCAGGAGTGAGCGACGCCTGTGTCTGGAGAAAGAGCACCCAGGTGGGGAGCAGGGGGAGGAGGGGACATACGCAAAGCCCCAGGAGGGACCTGGCTCAGCCTGGGTATGTGAGGGACAGCGAAGAGGCTGGAATGGAGAGAGGGAGTATGGCCGAAGGTGTGGTTGAGAGAGGTCTGGGGGTCACCCTGCAGCCCGGTGAAGACATCGCCCCCACCACACACACTTGGCTGAGCTGACACCACTGGAGGATTTGGGCAGAGGAACCCCGCCCCAAGCCTGATCCTCTGATTCTAATCTAGTGCTCATTCCGCTGGACTGTCCCTTGTCACACAGATGGGTGGACTTACTATTATTGCTTCCGCTGCTGTAATTATTCTCATAGCGACTCTGCTTCCGCACAGTGCATTTGGAGATGAGGAGTCAGCCTTACTCCTGAGGCTTGACAGGGGGTTTAGGGGTGAGAGTGGGCGTAGAAAGGGGTCAGAACCACTCGTGGTTCACGCTTTCCTCCCCTCCGTCCTCTAGATTTCCCCGACTCCCCTCCAGACTCCCCTCCAGTCTCGGCGCGTCTAGTGAGGTTGGCGTGGGTCGGCGCCACCTTCCAGCTGAGACGAGGAAAAGGGAGGAAACTTGTGTTTAATCAGCTCAGTTCCAGATTGGCACATCGAGACCCCTCCTGTGATCTATGGCACATCGAGACCCCTCCTGTGCTTGTAGATCCCCAGCTGGGAGGGGAAGAGAAGAACGTGTACTATAGACAATAGTGGGACACGGGTGAGCAGATAGGGAGGATGTGCTGCTAGGTACCACAGAGTCCCAGAGTGTTAAAACTGGCAGAGACTTTCACAGAGTCTTGTCCAGATGGGTACATGACCTGTGAATATACCTTAACGCTCATGAACTGTATACTTAAAAATGGTTTAAGTGGCAAATTTTATCTTATGCATATTTTACCATAGTAAAAAATTTAAATTAAAAAAAAAAAGACCACCTTGCTCAACACTCCTTTTTAAACCTGAGACACAGAGAGGTTGAGTGACTCATCCACAGCCACACAGCGGGTGAGACGTCTGGCCATGATCCGCTCTCTTAGCTCCCAGCCTAGAGCTTCTTCCCTTGACCACAACCATTTCTTGCTCGTTGAGGGAAATGAGTAGAGGGACAGGGTCACTCCTTGGCCTTTGGAACGCCTGTCATCCAAATATAAGATCTTAGAATCAGCCGAGGAATTCATCAGACCTTCTCTATGGAGAGCTCCCAGCAAATCTCCCCTGAATAATTTGAGTCTCGTCTCCCTCCTCTGGCTCTGGGTAGCTGTGGCGATTGCTCTGAAAAGCTAAGGCCTGTAGTAGGAGGGAGGAAGAGAAATAGCAGTGGATGGACCTGAGGCATAAGGTCCGATTTAGGACCGAAGCCTTATTGTGTTTTTTTTCAAGCACTTTCCGATTCTCCACTCATTTGAGCCTCATGACACCTGGGGCAACAGGGTAGATGCTATGAAGTGCACTTTTGAGATGAAGGAACCAGAGGATGTGGATGACGTGGGCCTCGTAGGACCTCGTTGTTGCTGTCTATGAGGTTCTCACCCCTAACTCCAGCCCCGCCTCACCTTCATGGCAAGCCTTAATCAGTACGACAGAATGGGATTCACTGAGTTTATGGGGCCTGAGAGCTACTGGAAGTCTGCGGTGGCAAGTGTCAGGCCAGGAGAATGGGAGAAAGGTTCCAGATTTAAGCACCGAACGGTGGTCCTAACTTTCCACTTACGCACGGCAGGGAAGCAGGAGTACTCAGGAGGCCTTTGGGCTAAGCAGAGCATCCTGGGCTAGAATCTTGGAGTGTTGCATTAAGGACAGGCTTCTGTCTTAAACAAGTCACTTTACATCCTGGTCCTCAACTCCATTCACTGGACACTAGGTATAGTTAATGAATGCTAAGAATTCAACTCACTTCCAAAAGTGTTTATTGAGCACTTACTTTATTTTATTCCCAGTGATAATACCAAGCCCTGCTGTGTAAAGATGAGTATATTGGGTTCCAGGGACTCAGAGGTCACTGAGACGTTTCTCCCACTCTGTTTTCCCCAGCATATCCAGGAGAGTCCCGACATCCTTGTCAGCCAGCACTGGGGCCCTTAAATGACGGGGAGAAGACTGGGGACAGGGCGATGAGTTTGAGAAGGGTCTTGAGCTCATGCTGTTATTCACATACACACCCATGCATACAAGTGTGCGTGCACGCACACGCGCACACACACACACACACACCTGAGCTCATGCTGTTATTCACATATACACCCATGCATTCAAGTGTGCGTGCACACACCCACACACACACACAGACATACACACACGGTGGACTTAGGAAGATGAAGTCAAGTCTTCTCTGTTTCCCAGTTGAAAGGCTTTGGGAAAATTACTCAAACTCTGTGCCTTGACGTTCTTGTCTGTAGAATGGGATAGTAGCGTCTCCCACGTCTACCAGAAGCACTGTCGTGAGGCCAAGATGCAGTCGAGTGACGCGAAAGGCCCTTATATCATGCAGCCTTATATCACGTTAGCCAGAAGTTTGCCAGAAGTGGACAGAGCTGCTCTGAACTCAAATCCTATGAATTCCCATCACTACTCAGACGTGACTTTGAGGCCATTCCTTAATCCCTTGTTCCCGCGGCGCTAAGACAGGGTGATAAATAACGTTGTTTATGGTTTGTGTGCTTGCGGAAGGTTTGAGTCCCCCAGTGGACTGTAAGCTTCACGCAAAGTTCTCGGCGGTCTCGGTCACTCCTTTGTTCCCAGCCCTGGACTAGTGTCTGGCACCTAGGAAGTACTAAGTAAGTCACGTTTGGCCGGTTGAATGAATGCATGGATGAATGAAGCGCCCCTGGGAACATTCTAGCAGGAGCTGTGACGTGACGACGGGAGCCCTGTGTTTCAGAGCACCCTTGGGAGCTCACGCTTTTCTCCCTGTCTCGTAGGACCCGAGTCAAGCTGGAGAGCCTGGAGGACGCGTACATTCTGCGGGGGAACGATGACTCTCTCTCCGACAAGCACGGCTGCCCGGCTTACGTGAGCCCGGAGATCCTGAACACCAGCGGCAGCTACTCGGGCAAAGCGGCCGACGTGTGGAGCCTGGGAGTGATGCTGTACACCATGCTGGTCGGGCGGTACCCTTTCCATGACATTGAGCCCAGTTCCCTCTTCAGCAAGATCCGGCGTGGCCAGTTCAACATTCCAGAGACTCTGTCTCCCAAGGCCAAGTGCCTCATCCGAAGCATCCTTAGGCGGGAGCCGTCGGAGCGGCTGACCTCACAGGAAATTCTGGGCCACCCTTGGTTTTCTACAGATTTTAGCGTCTCGAATTCAGGATATGGTGCTAAGGAAGTGTCTGATCAGCTGGTGCCGGATGTCAACATGGAGGAGAACTTGGACCCTTTCTTTAACTGAGCTCACACCCCACGGAGACTGAGCAGGTGCCAGGAGCGAGAGAGGGCAGCGGAAACGAGTTCGTCCAGGGAACACACGTCCCCTGGCTTGGTAGCAAGAAAGACACTGACCACTCACAAGTTTCTTGGTTCGAAGAAGGAAAACCTTCAAGGAGCTGACTGAACATGTAGCATGGGGGGCAGGAGATGTGGGGTGGGCGTCGGGCTCTGGGGTCGGGTCGGATGGGTGGGACCCCCCTGGAGCTTCTCTTCCCTGATGGATGGAGCCCCAGAGGCCACCGCTGTTGGTTGGGCCACTTCCGCCTACCCCACTTTTCATTTTGTTCAAAAAACAGTTGTAGATCCTGACAGAATCGAAACACTCTGCCTCAAACACACATCTTGGCATTGCACTGTTAGCATTTAGCTTCTCGTCATGATTCAGGGAAGGTACAATTGGCCAAGGGTTTTCGTTTTTGTTTTTGTTTTTTGTTTTCTTTTTCAAACAAGCCAACCACCTATCTGATAATTATCGGGGTTCACTTAAAAAAAAAATTCGGTGCACACAGACTGACATGAAACCTGGGTGCTAAACTAAAAGAAAATAAAAGTCCAGTTTGTGTCTCTTAATTGCTCTCTGCAACTCATTTCTTCTAAACAAACTATTTAATATCCTGGTCAGGAAATGACATGTTAATGCTTTGCTCCCTGAAGGGAAAAAAAAAAAAAAAGAAAAATCTGTCCTTTAATAAGCTATTCTGTTTTGTGTCAATGGGTTTGTGGCAGGAAGCTATTAGAAGTCAAACTTCCAGATGCATTACTGCTATCGTAGTTGAAAGAAAGGAAGAAAAAGAAGAAGAATGGAAGAGGGAAATTCGACTTCTCAATCTTTTTCTTTTGAATGATGAGGGTTGCATTGCAGACGTTCCTCTCGGGGAGATGATAACGAGGGTGTGACATAGCAGGGAGCTTTTGCAGTCTGAAGCTTTCGTAACCCTCTGCTCCGAACTAAACGTTTTTGTTTCATTGGAGACTAGCGAGACAAAGGAGGTTGTCCCACATGTATAAAATACAGGGCAGCTGTTCAGTTTTCTTTACGGAGAATGATCCCTTTGGCTTGGGAGGCCCTCTGGTTTGGACGAGAACCCTCAGTAGAGGCAAACGGGAAAGAGAATAAGCTGAAAGCTAGGATGGTATAAATAAAATCAGCTCAATCCCAATACGCACCTTTGTATCTTCAAGAACTCTTCTATTTATTAAGGAAAAATGTCACATTGTGATGTATTAAGCCAGTACTTCAATTACGGGTTGACTTGGGGTGACATGTTACATGCTGTCGTTAACGTTTATATATATTTTTTTCTTGTTTGAGTATATCTGTCTCTGAAATAACCTTTTCTTTGGCTTTTCTAGATAGCTTTATTTGATTTCGAGTGGCCACAATGTTTTGTTTTTTTTTCTTTTTTTTTTTCTTTTTCTTTTATTAATGGCTTTTCTATTGCTGTATGATACAGAACTCTTTTGGCATAAATATTTGTGTTTCCAGTACCTCTGTTGTTTGGATTTTACTGCCTGTACACGTTTTGTGAAATGGTCATGTTTTTGGGTAGGTAACACGTGGACTCTAGTATGTAAATGTTACTTGAATCTGTGCTTCATTATAGTATGTGGCATGTATGTGCAGACCTTGGATGCTTTACACCTGCTCAGCAGGGGCCTGGCCTTCACCTTCCCACGAGGGCGGCCTAATCGTTTATGTCAGGAGACAAGGCGGCCATGGATTTGACCTTGATTCTATTTTGATATTGGAAGATATAAAGGAGAGAGTTTTTTTTACATTCTGAAGATGGTGCTGTGTCAAGAAGGACCTGTTTTTCTTCCCTCTTCCCTATTTTTTAAGTACCCCGTAGGAGGAAAGATTGGTGACATGCATGGCGGGAATCTATGGCCTCTGGTGCTTTGTCCTGTATTTGGTTTAATGTTTTTGTCCTAATCTCTTCAATCAATAAAATTGTGCGTATTTAACTAAAATTCTGGGGTCCGGCAAGTGATGATTTTCTTCCATCTGTGGTTTGTGGCCACAGCACACCAGCCAGGCCTTCACTTTTGGAGGGTGAACCGTGACTACTGTTTATACGAAGCAAAAGTTACCTTCTATCTTGACTGGGCCTATGCTGGCCAATTTATGTAATATGATATCTCACTGACTTAGTTGTCACCCACCTTCGGAGGTACAGACTACGTTCCTGTTACAGATCAGGAAAGAAGTCCAGAAAGATGCATAACTTACCTGAAGTTAAACCACCTGTAAATGATAGAGTTAGGAATGGCCCCCGAGTCTGTTGACTCCAGAAGCCCGTTGCTCTCTCTCTGAAGTGAGAGCCCGGGGGTTCTGAGGGCAAGTGTAAGAGAAGCTCTGGAGTAGCCAGGTTTACCTGCGACCCAGTAATCCAGGCTTCCACACGATTTCCCAGGAAAAGCGGCATCTACTGCAGACCCGATTGAAAATCTCCAAGGAGATCACCCAAGTCCCAGAAATGATAGTCTGATCAGTAGCCCTTCTCTGTCAGACCCACAGAGTGTCGGAGCTGGGTGGGTCCTATCAGCAATCACGTCCATTGTGCATCTCATTTAAGAGACATAACTACAGCCCAGAGAGAGTGAATTCGATCCTGAAACTTTACGTCCCTCCTTTGGTATTTCGGTGCAGGTTGGGGAAACAGACATGGCCACAGACAAAGGCAGTGAGCAGACTGGAGTGGTGGGTGGGCACACTGATTCATGGAAGCCTGTGGGATGGGCACCCACCTAAGTCTGTCAGGAGGTGTCCTGGAAGAGGTGACAGCTGAATCAGAGTCCAGAAAGAAACGGCTTTGGGAAGGAGGGAAGAGAAACAGCAGAGGGAACGTGTGTGAGAAATATCTTGAGATTTGCCCAGTGAACACTGTCTATGCCAAGCTGTGAACAGAGCTCCTCGAAGTCCTTTCAAAGTTGGGTTTGTGGCGTATGAGAGGACACGGCTGAAGTGGAGGATTTTTAGCCGATTGGACCAGACTTCTAAATCCACAAAATGCTTATCATCTAGTCATGTCCCCTCCGCATCGCCAGCATCACCCGACCCAGTGCCTGACATGACACATGGGAGGTTTTCGGCAAACAACTGTTAATCGATGTGTAATTTGTGCCAGAGGACTCTATGTTGTTAAATCTGGTTTCTACGAGGTGCATCGTTAGAAAACAGCTTTTGCAACGACTAAAGCCCACCAGTGGCTTTGGCTAGGGCACGGATAGGCTGGTCCAATGTCTGCTCTTTCACTGCCTGTGATCAAATAGAAATGCACCTGCTGCCTAATGAATGCCGATTTGAATTGTGTTCTGTCAAATCCTGGTATGTTTGGTTGCTGGGAGGACAGAGTTGTTGGCACACATCTTCCAGCCTCTACATGACGGGCTTCCACCTTGGTGGGGACTCAGTATCAGCAAGCTCCTTCCCCCTTAAAGTCCCAAGGCTTAGCCAGCAGAAATCTCTTATTTTCTAATCCCCGTGCGGACAGGTACTTCACTCCCTTGCTGCTTAGTCTAGACCATGGGGAGTGAGGCAAGGGCTGGGGAGGTAGCTGGCCTTGGCTCTGGATCCCTACCCTCATGTTAGCTGTGAGTTGTGGCCAGGAAAATCACTGAAGTTTGTAAAGACCGAGGTTGTTAAAAGGATTAACTGAGTTGGTCTGTTAAGGGCTTAATCCTGAACTTGCAAGAGGTGACGACTCCCTGAGACCCCTCCCCTGCCACAACCAAAGAAGCTCCTTTTTTAGCTTTACACCTGTCGTTCTAATGTAGATTTATATGGAGGAAGATAAAGGGTGATCAAGTTCGACTCTTGATAAAGAGTTGATGAAGCGACATTGATAGGTGGCCCAAATAGAGTGGGGGACCAAGGTAGGCAGGAGCTTTGTAAGCGGGTGGCCCTGTACGCACTTCAGGGCTCATGTTATTCACAATAATTTTAGGTCCTTTATACTGTGGCCTTCTTCCCCGACCTCGTCCTTTCTCTTTGGTAACCAGCTTGATGACTAATCTTTAATGGATATCAGATGATAATCTGCAGTTATTTATGAATTATATATCAACATATAAAAGGTCTAAACCAAAGTTTTCTTATTCATTGTGCCTTTTAGATGCTCTCATTTAGGACAATTGTCTAGTGTCACAACAGAAAACAAAGGCCTGGGTACTCAGTTTTGGAGACTGGGTCCTTCCCTGAGCCCACGGATGACACTTGTCAGGTCTGTGTCATTTCCATACACTTGAATCTCTAGGGTATATATAGGCTGTCACTGTAGGAAACCAAACTTTGAAAGAAAGATCTGGTCTAAGAGATGAAGAGAAGCAGGAAATAGGAACCAACATTTACTTAATCCATCAATTAAATAGCCTATCAAATCAGGTAGCAAATTTTACAAATGAATTACGTGAACCTTCAATCGATTAAATTAATTGAAGGCTGCCATCCAGCTAATGTCAAATCCTCTGTTTGAACCCTGGTTTCACAGCCCCCAGAGTCATCCCACATTATAAAGAGGCTGCCTCTCAACACAGGGGCCTAAATATCCAAACCTGGGAGCTGTGACCAGGGCCCCCTCCCCACTCTCCAACCCATTCCGAGAATATTCTCTGCAGCCACAGAAGCAAAGGATCAGAGGCGAGCCGTCTAGGAAGTCATCGTAGTACATTCTCATACGGTTACGTGGCTGGGTTGTACAGCTACGTAATACAAGTTATCGACTTGGCATCCGAAAGAGATCTCTGTGGTCTTGTGCATCTTCCCCCACAGGAGGAGAGCCAGATCTTCACAAGGGAGAAGGGGCCACTTCTTCAGACTTTGAGGCATCGGGATCTGGGGAGCCAAAATGTTTGGGTAAATCCACCCAGATGCATCAGGAACTCAGCTTTTCTCAGCCAGGACCTTGACTTTTGCAAACGGACCTGCCTTAGAGACACATTCAATTGTCTTTGAGGCTCTCTACTAAGTTTTAAATCCAGAGTGAGCGTCAGCGTTTCGTGTTCTCACACTGAACTGCAGAAGCCCTCTGGGCTTCACATTCAACTTTTCGTCATCCCCCTGCACTGTGGTGCAATCCCATTGTCCTTCTAGCGCACTGGTGAAGGTCTACCCCTTCGGCAGACATTTTCCTAAAGTTGCCACTGCGGAAGGTTTAGCAATCAGGCCGCCACTTTGTCCTAGAGACGCTCTGTGCTCCACACACCACCCGGCATGCAGTCCTTGAGGCGGCTGGGTGGTGAGCGATCCAGCCCCCAAACCCCGTCTAACCACCTGCTTTCCTGGACAACTCCACTGCCGGTATCTCTGTGTCAGTTGGGTCTTCGCGAAGCATAAGGTAAGTTGAAATCAGAAATGCAGGAGATCTACCGCAGGAAACCCCTGTGGAAAGAAGCTGGAGGAAGCAGGGCTGGGCAGCCTGCGCATGGCAGTTACTGCCCTCAGGCTAGACTCCTGTACCACCGTCTCGCTTTGTCATTGGCCGGGCCACCTGGGAAGAGCAAGACTTGGCTCCCGAGCTGAGATGGACTTGGAGTTCACGGCTGCAGGTGGCCAACCAGCCACCCTGAAGGAATTCTTTCCTAAGGGGGTCCTGAGAGGCACCTTCCTGGGTCCCCTGCCTCGATCCACACCGTTTATGGGGGAGATCAAGCAGATGACACTTAGGAAAACGTAAATTCCACTCCACGGACTTGGTTTCTTCTCAATTTAAACCTGTCGTGATCACTTGAGTGAGACTGGAGTGAGGTCGGGCTCATGCCCTGAAGGAGCTCATGAGCTTGTTGGGGAAACGCAAATTTAAGGCATGACATTTTCAGAGCCAATGGGATTCCCAGTTCTCTGATGCTTCCTTATTAAAAAGAAATACACTCAGACTTCAAAGGGAGCACACCTCCCTGGAGCGCCAGGCCCATAGGAAGGAGAAACAATGGGTGACATCCTTTGCCGGCTTTTCCTTTCCTGGGGAGGAAGTGGAGATCTATGGGCCTGGCAGGACCCAGAAGTCCCAGATCCTCCCTCCACCCTGGCTGTGGAGTCACAGGCCTGGAGCCCGAGAGGAAGCTGGAAAGGTAGCCTGGGGGGACATGCTGGGGAGGGGCCTGGAAGTGCAGTGGGAGGAAGGGGCCCGCCCCTTTCATAAGAACTGCTGATGTGTATCGCCTGCTCCCGGCCCTGCTATTCCCACAATGCCCTGGGAAGCTGGACAGGGAGGTGGAGAGATCCGCTCTGTGAGGCCACCTCTCAGACTATGCTCAGCGTCTTTTCCTGAGAACACAGAGCCAGGACCAGGGCCCAGGTCCTTGGCATCTACCGTAATGCTTGCCTAACCAAAGCAGACTTAGGTCATGGGAAGGAATTTTAAAATATAAGCTTATTAATTATAAAAATAAGCATGTATTTTATGTCTTCTGTGTGCCCTAAAGTTACAGGTTCTGCTTTAAACATCCCTTTGGGAAAGCTGAGCCTGAACTGCCTCTGGGCTGTGGTGTCCTTGAGGGCAGGGTTAAGTCTAACTTGTGTCACTGGTCCCAGTGGCCCGCACAGGTCCTGACACACAGTCAGTATTCACCCTATGTGTGTTGAATGTATAAAGACAGACCAGAGACACTCTCAGGGTCAAATCAGAGTTTCAGAGCACAGGATTCTGATACGAATCTCACAGCTAACATGATTACGCCAAGGTGGCATTGGAGCGGGGTGGGTGACAGTCAGGGAGGAGGCCAGCGAAGAACAACTGGTGAGCTGGAGAAGCTATCCTTTCCATTCTTCTTCGTTGCGTGGGAAGCTTTGTCGTTTTTAATATAGTGACTCTGGCGGCAGCGAGGAGGTGTACCAAGTTATAAGTACTAAGAACATCCACGATCTGTCTGAATGTCTCAACTCTTCATACCGCTCAAGGGACTGAAAGCTAGGCTAGGTGGGCTTCTCAAGCAGGAGCCACATTCTGTTCATTCTCGAACTCTCACAGAGGGTCCGGGAAGTGACCGGCCATCAACGAATATTTGCAGAAAGAATGAACACTGGGTTTCACGGACTGTGCTTCTTTACAAGCTGTTGATGCAGCTTGACGCTTTTTTGCCAGGGATGTTATTCTGGAGAGGAATGTAGAACTTGTTTCAATGTGAGGAAGATTCTCTTATGTGATCTTTACAATGTTCACCGGTGTCAACATGAAACTTATCGAGTCAGTGGCACGATGGCCGGGGATATTGTGCCCAGTGTGAATCTGCAGCCACTGCTGGTAGATGAAGCTGCATGACGACAGTTGGGACGACGCTGGACAAGCTCAGCCATCTCTGTGCCCCACTCATCAAGCTGTATTTCTGATATTTTCCCTAAGAGTTTATCTTCAGTTTATTTTCATAAGGAGGAGACTTTTATTAAACATTATTTTCTGCAATTCGTATTCTTTTAGGATGTATCACTCTCATTTTCTAAGTATAAACTTGCTAAGTTATTAAACATACTATTTAAAGTCCCACACATATGAGATTCTGACATTCACCTGTGGGGATCAACTCCGTGAGCCTTAGCCCACCAGGTCATCAGAGCAGACCCCTGGATGCCGTGAGCTACGGTATCACTGAATCCCACAGAGACTTCAGGGGCCTTTGGCGATTAAAAGGCAGTATGATGAATGAGAAATGAGAAAATCACGGCCCAAATTTCAAATGCTGCTACTCTTTCAATTTATGGATTTGGCCAAATCACTTAGACTCTCTGAGCCCAGGTGTGATTTACAAAATCGGAATGCTGACAGCCGTTTTGCTGATTTCTAAAATACTCTGCCATGAGAGCTAGGCTGGTGGGAACGGTGGTGGAAGCTGCAGACACCGCGGGCAGGGGGCGGGGGCCGGGCTGACGAGCGACCTCGCCTCGCCCCCTAGTCTGAGCTGTCGAGTGGCAGATTGTCCCAGTGGTTTCAAAGGTGTCAACCTTCCCACTGGCTTACAAATGCCTTTTCCAGGAACAAGGGCCTGTTGATAAAAGACACAGTTTGCAGTTTTGACCCATAAAGATTATTAACTCAGTTTCCCTGCAGCCTATTGACCTCCCATAACACAGATGTACCAACAATTCACTTCCATGTGACTCTGGGGTGGTGGTGAGTTCCGAGCGAGCCAAATTGTTCATTATATTGGTATCACAGAAAAGTCATCCCACAGGGATCTTATAGATATTTGTAAATTTACTTAGGTCACTCTACTTCTTTCTTCATAAAAATATTATATACGACTTTAAGAACAGAAACCAAAGGACGAAGGGCAAATGAGGAAAAGGTAAATCTGGGGTGACAATTTTTAGCGTTGAACATAAATTTAGTTCTGACCTCCCTCTATCTTTATTTCCTCCCTCCTTCTTTCCCTTCCTCAATCCCTCCCTTCCTTCCGTTGTGTATTTATTCAGTTAGACATTAAATCAGCAAATATTCCTGATAACATTTTCTGCATCGCGCATCGTTCAAGAAATACAGACACGAAAGACACATCATCTCTGCCCATGAGAAACTCAGCGTGTGATGAAGGAAGCTGACAAGAAACCAGACCATCACAGCGTCCCGTGAGAAGAGCTGTGACGTGCCTAAGCTCCAGACTTACGGGACCACGCGATTCAGCCTCGAAGGAGGTAAAGAAGGACCCGCCGAAAAACAGCATGGCCAGATTGAGCCTTGAAGAATGAGTAAAAATCTGTGAAGCAAAATGGTAGATAAGTATTTTTAGGTAGCGTGATCAGAAGGCCCATCAGTCTAAGACTATGGTGTGTTCCCAGCCGTCGTTGCCCAAAGCCAGACACAATTGGTTATGAGATGCAGCATGTCTGAGTAAAGACTTTAGTTAATTAGCAAAAACACACTTTTCCTGTCATCAAACTCTGAAAAAATTTTCCTCTGGTGTTGTAAGTAGCGTACAGCTTGGTAAGCCATGTGTTTCAAGATCGATTTTGTTATAGACGCAGATACAGACTTTACCTGATTTCATCATCCAGTGCCCCCAAGGTCCCAATGCATGAGGACACCTGAGGTCACCCCCAGTGCTCGGCATTGAAATGGAAGGCACGACCTGCCAGAGAAGTTGTAAGCTTATGAAGGGAGACAGCTCCAGGAGACTGGGGACACCTAAAAACTCTCTGGCAGGGTGCCTCTGAGCTTGAGTCTTGATTGACTTCATAGGATTAAAATTTCTGCCCTCAGGGATTACGAATGGCTCTTGGTACTGGGTTTGCTGAGAGCTGGGCCTCAGCCTCTAGTTTTGAGAAATTCATGTTGTAGAACAACCTGGAAGGATAGCTCAGGATGCAGAACGTTTAGAGCAAATTCCAACCCACACCATCAGCTCAGGGTGTCAGTGGAACTTTGTTCACTGGGGCCGTTTTTCCTCTGAATCCCAAATCTAAAGCAATGATTGTTCTCACCAAGACTCGCAATGTACGTTGCCAGTATTATATCAGTCGGAGGAAAGAGTTTCGTCCTGTTTTTCAAAAAGCTTATGTTCTCACATTTACTGAAAAACAAAACGAAACAAACACAAAAACACATAGCTTCACATAGACAAAGTAGGGATTGAAAACCAAGGAGCAGAGTAAGATGGCCTTGGTTTGAATTTTGGTCCTGCCTCTTTAAAATGATATTGTCTAAGTTACTTAACTTTTCTGTGTTTCTGTAACCTCATTTGTAAATCGGAGATGATATTACCTACCTCATACATCTATTGTGCTATTTATATGGGACAGTAGATTCGAGACGCAGTAATGTCTTCCTAATATTATTAGATGGCCAGTGTCAGTCTCTCTCTCTCTCTTAATTTGCTTCTTATGAATCCTAGGAATCTCTGAGACACATATTTTCTTGGAGGAAAGAGAAAAGAACCATAATTAACCACTGGTAGCAGATAAACCCATGGCCTCCCCGAGAGGCCTTGGGAAGGGAGTCTGCACGTCTGAAGTACCCAACAGACCTTTGTGCAGTGCTGTGCAAAGGCTCTCCTGGGCCGGTTGGGACCAGGGCCAACACTGGGGGTGACCTCAGGTGTCCTCATGCATCGCAGTTAAATCACTCAGGAGAGATCCTATGGAAACAAGGGTAAAAATGCCAGGAGGTGTTGCAATATTGTTTTAGAGGATTCATCTGCTTAATATTATAGTTCCCCTCACTTAACCCTCAGAGGTTTTGGACTCTGTCTGGTGTGAAAATTTTTTTCTGTTTAGAAAGAGTTCCGCTCATTGCTCATTACTTTAGCAGACTGCACGTTGGGAAGCCTTGTCTATCCTGCTGAGTGAGTCATCGAGAGGCTGCTCTATACTAAATCATGGCAGCATCTCGGGGCATCTCCAGCTCAGCTCTCTCGTTTTACCAGTGGGGAAACTGAGGCCCGAAGAAGAGAGAGACGCGCGTAAAATCATGCCACGGTGGATCTCAGCCTAGAAACCAGGTGTCCTGATTTCAAGTCTTGGGTGTCATTGACTAAATGCAACAGACATCAACAGAGTTTGGGGGGAACTAGGTGGAAAGGAAACGAAGCTAAATATGATACATTTTATGTTCCAATTCTACCTCTCTGCAGCTATGGAAGAAATGCGTATTTTGGAAGCGGGATATGGCACTTAGTTAAGCAGACACAAATAGAAAATAACGCCATCATTAATCCCATATACAAATTATTTGTGCACTCGCACCCTAGCCAATGCATTAGGTGCCGGGATATAAAAAAGAACGTGACAGTCATGGTCCCTGCCCTCGCTGGGTTCATAATCTAGAATCTGTACTACTCGAGTGGTTTTAAAATTGGTTACTCGAAGCCCTAGGGTCTCACAGTGATGCCTCAAGGTCTGCTGTGAGCTGCAGAGGAGATCAAGCTGGATTCCAAATGTTCCCCCACACCCCACGCCAGCTCTAGAGGTGCCATTTTATCTCTTTCTATATAGGGATCTCATGGAAGATTTTATTTGAAGACAGGATTTCTTTGATAACCCACTAAATTGATTCATGCGGCCTCCTCCTGTTATTCATAAAAAGCTTTATGTGTAAGAGCAAAAACTCAATTCGAATGAACCGGACAACAGAAACAATAGAATTTATTGGAAACCTTTGGATATATTAAGTTTTGGGCTCAGCCAGGCCAAGAAGCTCAAACTCTGACCAGACTATGTCCCTGTTTATCTTCAAATAGGTCCAGAGCCTAGAACTTAAATAAGAACGTCAGGATTTGATCTCTCCCTTTCTCTCTCTACTCTGCTGACCCCTGTTTGGCTTCATTAGTCATAATCTGCCTCCAAACAGAAGGTGATATAACTATTGGCAGCCCCAGATTTATAACTTCCAGCAGAAAGAAACATTTTCTCTCCCTATAAGCATATAGCCATCCCGAGGAAGAATATGATTGGTTCTGTTTGGGTCCCTCGCTTATCTCTGAACAAATCGGTGAAGCCAGGGGCATAGGGATAATTTTACTGATCAACCAGTGCTCAGGTGCTAAGCCCTGGCCACTATGATTGACAGTCCCATCCACATCAAAGAGAACGAAGGATAGTTTTATAGAAAGAAAAGATGAGAATGTGCAGATGGGAAGACCAAAGCTACGTTATCATATTCTTTCCCTTTAAATTGAGATGTGTCATGATAACCTATAACCTTATTCTACTTACTTTCTTAACATTGACTAATTGCAGCAATGGTTCCAGGCAGCTCCCAATAAAGCATAGGAAAGATAAAACTCAAATCTCAAATGAAAAGGCAAAATGGAGTGATCATCCCATTATTCCTAGAAGCCCTCGCAAGGAGACGACATAAATATTGAGAATGACATTTCAGCCTTGAGTTTCTAGGGTTCCATTCAAAGAAGGGAAGAGTGGGTGCCTGATTCTCATATTAGAATCGAGTCGCCGATGGTTAGCACACTTTTATCTGCAACCTCGGCTGGTTCTTTTCTAAGCCTTTTGTGAAAAATAAATAGAGCCAGCATTTTTAATACTGATGTTATTCGAAAGAGAGCTCCGTGCTTCTAAGAGAGCTGGAGAGAGATAAGGAAAGATGACTATGCTGGCGACCAACTCAGGTGGTTCAGAGTCACAGGAAGAACCAGCTGCAACCATCTTTTCTTCAAAGGAAACCGTTTCCTTTCTGTGTCAATAAGAATATGGGAACCACACAAACTCATTGTAAATAATGTCAGTTTTATCAAGAAAGTCACTACAAAGGAGTCACGTCCAGAAATTCTGACATAGGTGGTGGTACCACTAGGTGCATTATTACTATCTTGTTCTATGGACAAGAAATGCAAACAAGAAATCTCTCTATTTTATAAGTAAGAGAATATGCATGCAGGTTCTAAGAAAGGCAAATAGAACCTGGAACCTGAAAAGTCATAGTCCTGAGAGCCGGCCAATCTAGTTTATTTTTCGTTTTGTTTTGTTGTTGTTTTTTCGGTCTCTGCCCTTATTTGCTATATTGCCCTGTGGAAATACCTTTTTATTTGGACTTCGTTTTCAAATCAGTAAAATACAAGTCCTAGTTTATATGATTACTAAGATTTCTTCTGGCTCTAAATGTCTATATCTAGGTCGCATTTTTAATAATACGGTTTCTAGAAAACTGTGCCTACCTATTCAATCTTTAAGTGACAATATCGTTTTCCACATGGAGCTTCTGGAAATTGATCTTGTGAATTGGCAATAAACTCTCATATTTCCAAAACATTCTTGTTTTTCTGTTGTTTTTTTTTTTTAACAAAACTGACATTTTGTTGAGAAAGATTTTGAATATCTCTCCCTCTTAAAATTTGCTCTTTATAAATAGCCCTCTTCCTCAAGATACAAAAAAAAATGAAATATTCAAAATTTTCTTAAAGATCTTTTTTCTCTATAGCTTCTCCTTATGACATGCACTTGGGTCTGTCAGCCACCAACGAGACTTGTTCCTTGCCACCATGCTTTGTAAGGGGGCCTCCCCAAACCCTTGCCTCCAAAAAAGGACGAGAGAGCCCCACATACGAACCAGACTTAACCTTGGAAAGCTTGATTCTTCTATCTCCATGAAGGTGAACATATTGAAAACGAGGAAGAAAGACTTCATTTAAAAAGCCTGAGATTTGTCTCCCAGTTCTGCCAATAAACTATGTACATAAGAACTGCTAATACCGATTGGTCACTTTGCAGTTTACAATACCCTTCCACACGTATCATTTCACACTGTTTTAACAAATGGCCCTGCAAATCAACAATATTCCTCGTGTTTCCTAGATGAGGCAGTGAAGGCCCAGATGGTTTAAGCGGAGCTGCCCAGAGAGCTGGTGGGGGAGGCGGGAACCGGCCTGCGTCCAGCTCTCACCAACTCATTGCGAGAGCGTGGGCTGGCGTTTTCTGTCCTTGGGCCTCAGTCTACTCACCGGTAAACCAAGAACCATCACCTCGGCCTACCTGATTCACAGGAGCGAGTGTGTTTCGAGAAAACACAAATGCCATTCATTTCCTACTGAGCAAAATCCAAGTCTATTTCAATAGTCCAGAAGCATGGTCAAATATCAAAGACCTGAATTTAGCAACTCCCGACGTCAAAACAAGCCGAGCGCCACACAAGCTCTGCCTTCTCCTCAGAACAAGGTGGCATTAAGCGTCGAGCCCCAAGCTGACCCAGGACTCTGTCCAGCGGGACCTGAGAGGGGAGGAACGAACTTGACGTTTGTAATTTTGGTGTGGTTTGAGACTCCATTTGCAAAAAAAGAAGTTACTTACGATGGATGAGAAACATTTTTGTGGATACAAAAACTGGAGACAAAATAGGAAAAAAAAAATCAGAGATTTGAAAATCTTACAAAAATAACAAATGAATAATTTACAGTTTTTCCTTCATTTATTGAAAAACATTGGAACATGTTCTTACTCAATGCAACTCTTGAGTTCTCTTCCTGCAGCTATTACTCACTTAGTCATCTTCTTCTTCTTCTTTTTTTTTTTTAAAGGCATTTATTTGGAGTTTGTTGCTTCTGGCTTCTCATAAGACACCATCTGAGCACCACCTGTGTGCTCCTGCTACGCAAGCCTTCTGCCTTCAGACGCAGTGTCTATTCGCCTCTGCTGTCTCTCCATTCCACCCCCCCTCCCCAATTCTGTCTCTCAAGAATTGCAGCCTCTAGTCCCCAGCCTTGGATTATCACTGATTCACCTTCACTCCTGCCCTTCGAAAATCCTTGGGTCTTATTCTTCTGATCTAGATCAACCTTCCAGTTGTTGATCTCTACGTTACTGGATTTAGCAGATAAAAACACAGATACCCAGTTGAACTTGAATTTGACTATGTACCTGTGTCCTGTGAATATTTGTGCTGTTACACTCTGGAGAGAAGCAGAGCAGGGATCACGTTTTCCATTCTGCAGAGTGCAAAACTGAGACCCAGGAAGGCAAAGGAAATTGTCCACGATCCCACAGCCGGGAGGGGACATGGCCGGAATTTGAACCAGGGTTGGCTGACCTCAAAGCCCAGGCTTTTTCCATGGCCGTGTGCTGCTTCTGTTAAATATAACGGCATGTCTCCACTACTTGATAGTTTTCAAAACACTTTCAGGTGCATGATCTTCATTAATCTTCGCAGGAAGCCTTCGCGGTAGATCAGAATTCATTTGTTTGAAGACATTCTTTTTTTCCTTTTTTAACGCTTTAATATCTCTGATCTCGGGATGTTTTTTAATGTCATTAGTGTGTCGGTCTATAATAATGGCATCTTCCATTCCGTTAAATGCAACATTATTATGTATTTTCCTCAATTGAGCTCAGGCTCAGGGAGATCTGGTCTCTAGAATAAGGTGGCAGACACCGTAATTAAACCTGTCTTTCTGACCAGCGACCACCCTCACATGGAAAGGAAATTGCACAGCCTTTCTCCCCAGGGGGGGCTTCAGGGAACTCTTCCAGATAGCAGACTTCGGGAGGAGGGTGGAATCGTATACCTTCCGAATTGTCTATTTCAGCCTAGAACTTGAAGACCGGGCAAGGGAAAGGAAGAATCTGGCAAGAGATGGCTTCCTCTGTTTTGTCTGATTCTTCCAAGGGAAAGACACAGAGAAAATCATGGCGAGCTGCAATGTTAGACATGTGAGAGAATCAAAGGAAGAAATGAGAGACAGAGCTCGCCTCGGTCAAGGCGTCCTGGGCCTGGGCCTGCCAGCTGGAGCGCGCTCCCGACCGCACGCAAGCTGCTTGCTCCGAGCCTGGGTCCCGGCCCAGAGGCTCACTGTCTCCGGCAGCAGGGCTGCCATCCCCTCCCCCGCCCCAGGAGCCTCGGTCTCTGGTCCAGACCATGCTGGAGGTCACCCTTCTTGACTCTGGGTCCACGTCTCCCAGCTGGTATTCACAGAACCTCATCCTAGGTGCTGAATTCTTGGGCTCAAGACAGCTAATACCAGGAAGGAATCTTCATTAGAAAAGAGAAACACATTTTGCAGGAAAAAAGGAGGAGGAGGAAGGGAGGAGGAGGAGGGGAAGGGAAATGATGCGTTGATTGCAAGCAGACAGGTCTGAGATGGAATCGATTTACACTTTCAGAGCTTAAGGGGCGAGATGCGTCTGCCAGAAAGATGATCATTTTGGAAGGGATGATTTGAAGGCTGTAGAACTGAAAGCATTCAACACGGCCTTTCCTTTACAGAAAAAGGGCCTAAAACTGGAAGTTTTATGGACACAATATAGCACGCGGCGACTAGGTAACGACACGGTATTGTATGCTTGAGGATTGGTAAGAGGGTCGCTCACAGTGGTAACTATGTGAGCGACGGATGTTCCCGGCCTTCTCGTGGTCATCGTCTTCCAACATATACAGATATCAAGTCATCTCACTGTCCACATTAAACTTACCCAGTATTATATGTCAATTATATTCCAATAAAGCTGGGCGGGGGTGGAGCTTATTCCACATCAGAAACCTACCTGCAGACGGCCTTCCGTGTTGATGACAATCAGATGCGTTACCCTTCCCTAGGTTCTCAGGAATACATCACAACCCTTCAGCTTCACCTTACGTCCACCGGTCAACGTTACTCTTCTCATCGTAGAGACACAGAAACAGAGGCTTGGGGACCTCAGCGACCTTGCTCAAGTTGACAAGATTATTCATGGCAGAGCTGGCAGCTGAGCCCAGAGCTTGTGACTCGGAGGGCTATGTTCTGTTTACTTCTTGCACCCACAGCTGCTGGCACCTCAAGAATTAAAAACGGAGATCGGGTTTGGTTGGTGAACTTGGGAGAAAGTTGGGGAGGATTAGGTACAGTGGAATGACAGTAATCAGGACTCGAAGGGGGTTGAGAACTTTCCCCGTGTCCTGTAGATGCAGACCGGAAGGGGTCCTTAGAACATAATATGGAAAGGAAAGAGGAACAGGCATCAGGAAAGCCATCTCAGTAACGGTTGGAGTCGTAATGTGAGAAGATCAAGTCTGAAACTAGGGAGGAGGTTCTGGAATAAAAGGCCTTTGTAATGAATTTGAAGGTTATGAAGAGGATTATTACCTCCTTACTCCATGAGTATTGATGCAGAACGGGTGGGAGTTTTGGTTGGTTTGTTTCGTTGTTGTTGTTGTTTAAATAGCATCATACCTCCTCCAATACAGCCAAAATTGCACAAAATGAAAAGTAAACGATACTTGGAACCATACACAATTGGGTCGAGTCCTGGCTACATGACTTACTGATTTTTGACTGGAGACAAGTCGCCAAGGCTTCCTGGGCGTCCGCTTCTTCATCTGTGAGATAGAGGCGACATTGCCTCCAAAGGGTTCCAGGGGGTCGTCCGCATAAAGCTGATCAGCTCCCTCTCTCCTCGGGCTCCTGGCATCCGGCACCTGTTCCGTTACGGCCTGACACACCAGAGTTCAGTTCCTTTTTCCCATCTGTCTCCCCTTTTACTCCCTCGGCTCCTCGGTGATTTCACATTGTCGCATCTCTCATGTCAACGTCTGGCAAAGGAGAGATGCTCAGTCTCCTCAAGGGAATGTTGGGACAGAAGGACGCAGAAATGATGTGGAAGAAAGGATTTCGTTTAGCAAACTCCAGAAATCTAGAATGTGGCCCCCATTTACTCGAAGACCTTCTCTCTCTTTCTAGCCTCTCGAGCCCTTGTCACAACCCCTGTCTCTACCTGATGGGCAGGTGAAGTCCAAAGGGAAGAGCTTTAGCATAAATGAGAAAGTATCTTTTCCGGGTTGGGGGGGGGAGTAATAAGTTTATAATAATTAGATGTTGGTATTTTATAGTCAAAAATGCTCTTTCACGTTCATTGTCATCTCTTTTGAGTCTAGCAACAATCCCCTGTGGTAAGATGGAAGGACAGCGCATTTCCATTGGACAGATCAGGACACTGAATCTCAGAGAGGCAAAAATAAATGTCCAAGGTCACGCAGTTACTAGTGACAGAATCGGAACCGAAGCCAAGCTGTCTGATTCCCTCTCTCTATGGCTCCTTAGGCTGCGTCTCTGAAAGATAATGCAAAGCGCATAAGGCTAAAAATAATGACAGGAGATCAGTTTCCCCAACATGTCGGAGGTGAGTGGGCTCTTCCAGAGTCTCGGATGGGAGGCCGCACAGCCTACACTTCCTGCTCACTCATCAGACAGGCCTCCCAGGCCTCGGAGGAGTGTGCAGAGCTGACACGGGAGCTGAATCATTGCAAGCCC
>NW_006434835.1:6479262-6481987 GCF_000325575.1 Pteropus alecto
GGTGGTCGCATCCCAGACAGAAGACGCTCCGCCAGATGGAGACGCGCCCGTAAACTTGGATGGGGCTCTGGTTACTGCCGGATCCCCGGTGCTGCTCTCTTTTGATTGGAAAGATGGCTGGGGAAGTAGCAGCCGGGAGCTGCCTACCACTCACGGAGTCCCTGGACCTCTCAAGTGGCGACATGTCCAAGGGTGACCAGGATCCATGCCGGCCAGGGGGAGAGGCTGGGCACGGAGAAGTACAGACACAACCTAGTTCTCGGTAAGGAAATTTGGGCAGTAGCAACAGCCTGGCAAAGTTGCTATTTATACAACACCCATCTGGTGAGCATTCTGGGTGCTTCCCCTCCAGACACACAACTCAAATCCAGCAAGTTCTCATGCTGAAGCTAAGGACTCACTCTGCCATGGCTGAAACCGCTCGCCAGTGTCCTGTGCAAAATAATGCCACTTAAACAGAGGTATATTTGCCATGAGGCCCCTTTCTCCTCTATAATGATCATCATAATGATCAGGACAACTGCAATTATTCTGTGCTACCCATTTCCAATCTTTCTGTTAATCTTGCTAAGCAGGCGTCATCGTGTTCATTACACACGCGAGGAAATGGAGATTCGCCAAGGTTAAGTAAGTCACATGAGGTCGCACAGCCATGAACGGTGGACCTGGGCACCAAGGCCAGTCCACTGACTCCCTACGCTGGGGTCACAGCTGGTCGGTGACCAAGTGGGGTCGGACTCCGGTCTCTCCGGCCTCAAAGTCCAGCTACGCTCTGTGTCACTCCCGCACCCCTTCCCCTTTGCCATCACCTTCCTGCTCCCCGCCTCGAGTCCCCAGAGGACAAGAACCCCTGACAGTCATCTTCGGAGGGAGGCGAGAAGACGTCGCTCTCGTCGGCCGAGCACTGAGCTTTTTACATGGCATCGATCCTCCGGAATTTGGAGGCGAATGTTCTGCTTTTGTCCTTGGCAAATCCAACTGCACATTTCATTTTGACAAAGCCTGACGGAGACACCGAGAACTGGGAACCCCTCCTCCTGCCACCTCCAATTTCCTTGGCTCCTTCTATACCTGTCCTGTTCTTTCTCACGAGCACACCCAGGCGATGCCAACAGCATGACGAGAAGCCCATCTGGCCCCTCGGGGCTCCTTCTACCCTGCAGGGAGGCCTCCGGGAGCCCGGGCACCATCTGAAGGCCATCCAGGAGGCCATTTGTTTAGGTTTGTCCCCAACCCCTGCCGAGGATGGAAAGAAAAGGGACCTCAGAATCCCTTCGAATCCATTTATGGATATGAATAAAAAGAGAAAAATTATAAATCTATAAATCTAACTAACTTTGGGGGGAAAATCTTAGGAAAATAAGCACGACATGCTTATAAATTGCTTTCATCTGACGAGAAGGAAGGAAAGGAGGGAAGAGAGGGAGGAGGGGAGAAAATGAGTAGAGGAAGCAGCGTGTACTGAATATCCTGTGTGGCTCGCGAGCGAGGAGTGATCCGGGACGGGAATGAGAGCCAGGCCTTGCGTTTCGTTCCGATTCACCGTTAAACGACGTGCGACTTTTGGCAAGTCATTTCCCTCTCTGAGTTTTGGTTCCAAGGACGTGCTGGGGTAGCTGATCTCTGAACTCCCACCCGGGTCTCTGCATCTAGAGATGGGAGTCTTTCCAGAGCAGCGCTTCCTCTCGTGCTCTCGGTGAGTTAGCGAAAGCAGCATCCGACCCCTCATCACGCCACACGAGGCCAGCCGGTGTCCTGAGACCAGCGTTCGCTCTGGAGCTCAGCCCTGGGGCCGACAAGGGCACGCCTCTCGTCTGTTCAGTTCTGGCATGGCACTCTTTCTTTTTATCCGGGACAAGGACCCGGCCACTAGGCTGGGAAGGCCACCATAGCATCAGTAGATCAGAGCTATGAGGAAGGACATGGGGACACTAAGTAGGTGAGAGGAGATCGGGGAGGAGAAGAGACAGCGAGGAGGAAAGAGGAGAGAGGACGTGTGAGGCGCCAGGAGAGGGTCGTTGCCGAGACGTGGCCGTGTGACAGGTCTTCAGAAGCCAAACCTCTCGCCAAACCAGTCTGCTTCATTTAGGGAGATAGCTAAGTGCAATGCGCTGAGACCTTGATCACACGTGCTCTTTGACCCGTGATGGGGTTCTCTCCGGATAAACCTTCACGAGGTGAAAATATTGGACGCTGAAAATGCAGTGAGCACATCTAACCTACTGAACATCATAGCTTAGCCTCAGCCCCCTCGGATGTGCTCAGAACACTTACGGGGGCCCAGAGCTGGGCAAAATGCTCTCGCTGCCACTGCCCAGCATCATGAAAGAATGCCCTACTGCATACCGCTAGCCTGGAGAAGATCAAACTCCAAAATCTGATGTCCGGTTTCTACCGAATGCACACCACATTCATGCCACCGCAAAACTGAAAATTTTAAAGCGGACCGTCACGAATCAGGGGTTATCTGCACTGTCAAGGGGTTTGGGTTCTCATCCTGGACCTGCTTCTAACTGACACTTGGCCCTTTCCCTTTCTCTCTTTATAAAATGGGAATGCTCAAGGCCCTTTCGATTGCACAATAGCATCTTGCTCGAGTACCATGGCACTCTACAGAACACCCAGGGCCATTTACGTGCGGGCAGCTCACTTTGCCGTGATGACTTTCATGTCTCTCGGCTTTCCGTAAAGACCCAGGTAATTTGTAACAGACGTTGCCCACCTT
>NW_006434835.1:6482005-6482476 GCF_000325575.1 Pteropus alecto
CTCTTCCAGAGACCGGGGGGCTGCACCCAACTGCCCCGCTCTCTCACCCTTTTGCTTTTCTCTGCCACATCTGAGTCCTCTTGACCATTATTTGGAGGATGTCTGTGGAGTATGTTGCCAAGGTGATTCCGAATCAACTGGGAATCGAACTGGGAGTTCTCTGAGACATTCTCTAGTTCTGTGATAGAGAGACCAACATCTTTTCCAGAATCAGGAGAGGGAGAGAGAGAGAGAGAGAGAGAGAGAGAGAGAGAGAGAGAGAGAGAGAGAGAGAAAGAGAGCGAGCGTACGAGACATGGCTTCTAGGAAAGCAAGGTCTTTAGAATATTGACAAATATACACATGACTAAGCCTTATTCTACTTTATTTTTTTGTAAAACTAGGTAATGAGTTGTGATGAACACTCATGGTGGCAGGGAGGAAGCAAGGAAGCAAGCACAAAGGTAGAAAAGGAGAAAGGAAGGAAGAGAG
>NW_006434835.1:6482520-6484193 GCF_000325575.1 Pteropus alecto
AAGAAAAGAAAAAAGTTGAAGGAAGAAGGAAATGAAAGAAAGAAAGAAGGAATGGAAGGAGGCGAGCAGGAAGGATGGCTTGTAGTGAAGAGTGTAGGCAGCTGTAAATGAAAGACGGAAAGAGAAGGAAGCGGGGAGAGAAAGGAGGAAAGGCAGACGAAAAGGAAGAGAGAAGGGAAGAGGGGAAGGAAACCAGAGAGGCCAGCATGCTACGTGAGGACATGCTTCCAGGCTGATCCTGCCCCCGCCCCACGCACAGGCATCCGCCCCAAGACGACTTCCGCTGAGAAAGAACTTCTGGAACTGGGGAGCCGATCACGCTGCCCTGGCTGGTGTTCAGAACAGAGTCGCTGCCGCTTCCGAAGGATGCTGGGAGCGCCATAATTAGCACTGTGCCCTCGCCAGTGCCGTACCAGGAGAGACGGGCTGTTGGAGGACACAGTCTAGCAGATGGCTTGCTGACCTCTTGTGCTGCCCCAGGGCTTGTCTGTGCATTTGAACTTCTCAGAAAAGCTGGAGAGAATGTGGGAGGAGGATGCTGGAGGTGGGCACTCCAGGCGCAGACTTCCGATCAGGGTCAGGAGGCCAAGCAAAGTGATGCGATGGTAACGTAGAGACAGTTTGGAAAAGGAAGGTAGCAGAGCCCTTTGCAGAGCTCCTTCAGAATCATCTCAATTTTGTTAAGAATCGTTTAATCAACCTCTTTAAAATAAATTAATCCTGAGCTTTGGCCTCTTACAACCTTGGACTTAAACCCTACTTCATTCTTTCATGGTAAGCAAATAATTTAACCTTTTAGAGCCTCGGTCTTTTTCCTTTTCAATGGCGGGAAATATCTGCAGAGCTCATGAGAATTAAAGACATGATGGTTGCTTCTTGGCGTGCTGCCTGGCGCCCAGCCGACACTCACCGTAAGTTGGTTCTCAAGTCCTTCGTACATCTGCTTCTATGCCTTTCTCCATATCTCCATTTGATTTGGTCCACCAAAGCATGTGAATTACTAAAAAACAATTGTTTATTTGAAAAAAGCAACAGGATCTTTTATGTGGCAAATAGATTCAAGAGGAAGTAGCAGTAATCGGTAACCCGGGAGGCCTTGCCGCGTTCATTCGTTTGCTAAGAGGTCGATGGTATCTCAGTGTTTTATTTTCTGCCAACCCTCTGGTCACTTGGCTGCAGCATGACGTGCATTTTTCACCTGCAGATTCGCGTGTCGCTCGCTCTGGTACCTCGGGCATTGTCCCCGACGGCCTTCTCACAATACTTTTTCCTATCAATCAAGGGTAACTCCGGTAATTTGTTTTCTTAATGCACGGTTTTTACTCTCTTCTGTGCAATTTTGGTTTCCTCTCCTCAAAGTTTGAAAATTATTTTTGTGTTCCTGCATTTCCTGTCTTTTCTTACCAGTTTTTCTAAGCAGATTCAGCTGTTCATACCATCTGGTCATAGTCTCGAGAGTCAGAAGAGTTCGCAGTGCTAAGAAGTCTCATCTTCGCTTGCTTCAGGTACGCAGGCCAGAACCGAGGTTCAGGGGACACAGCTGACACGCTTCATCCTGCTGTGTGAAGCCGTTGTTCACACAGGAGAGTTGATCGAAGGTGGTGTCACACAACTACACACAGAGACGTGGATCACACACACACACACACACACACACACACACACACACACGT
>NW_006434835.1:6485313-6485824 GCF_000325575.1 Pteropus alecto
AGCAGGAGAGACACGATCGTGAAGAACAGGGAGGGACGAGAATGGCCAGCAGTGTCCGACGATGCTGGATGATCCAGTAGAGACGTCAGAATGAGAAGGCATGAGCTCAATGAAGTAGTTGAGATGAGGAGTAAACGTCTGTGCCTTGTTGAATGAACATGTGGCGAAGATAAGGAGTGAGAACGTACAGTCAAGTCACCCTTGAGAAGTGGGACTACGAAGAGGGAGGAAGCAATGTTGGGCGATGAGAGGGGCCTGCGGAGCTGAGGCCTCCGTGCTCCACGGAAAGACCCCGCGGGATGTTCGACGTTCTCGTGGGGGCGGGAGGGACTGCTTCCGACCCGCAGAGAAACGCTTACCTTCTGAGGCCGACCCCTTTCCTTGAGGAACGTTCATTCTCTTTCTGAGTTCTTAGCTTCTATTCCTCTCTTCCCAGCACCATCCTTCTGCGTTCAACTCTATTGTTTGAGCCGATTACTCAGAGAAAGGTGTTGGAAAGGCAGACAACTGA
>NW_006434835.1:6486252-6493221 GCF_000325575.1 Pteropus alecto
ACTGTATCAAGTGCTCTAGATGGTTTTTTTTTTTTTTTTTTGCATTCTTTGGGGGTGGTGGAGGATCCAAAAGCAGTGCTGGGAGGCCGAACATGAAAAACAGGAGGATTCAATTAGAAAGCAAGCCTCGGCATCATCCCCTGGGACCACACTGCCTCATTCCTGCACGAGATTCCATCTTTGAAATGTCTTCTGTACAGAACTCCCGCCCCTGCCTCCCTTGAAACTCCGCAGCTGTGATACAGAGGGACTTTGAAGGGCAGAAAGACAAGAGGGATTTTTCCTTCCTCCACGGTCGTACTTAACAGCCAGTTCCCAAATGGTATTAATAAACATTTAAACTTCAAAAACTGAACTTGACGTTTCTCCATCCTTTCCCTTATTGCTATGTTTTTGTCTTTGTCACTGCACAGATGATTTCTGATGGCACACGGGGGGACCAGCCTGGGTTCAGATGCCTCTGGGTTCAGAAATAGGTGTTTGTTTGTTAAGTGTCTATAGGTGCCCGGGAAGTATCAGACTAGCAGCCGTTATTTCAGGCTTAGGTACCTAGGGGTGTGACTCTGAAGATCGAGAACTTCAAGACGGGTACATGGGGTACAGGGAGTAAAAGTGCAAATATCCTTTCGGCAAAAGGGCCAAGTGAGATGGGACAGTGATACAGTAGGTGCTAGCTTAAAACCTTTCCCTTGAAGCCCACACACATCACAGGCTACCTGAGTGATTTTGAGCAAATCATTTACTCACATTGCCTTTGTTTTTGCTTTTGTAAAATGAGAGTTGCATTGGAAATCATGCTTAAGACAGTAACTGGCAAACTGCAATGGAGGGTCTCTGTGTTGTTGACTAGGATAGCCCCATAAGCTCATGGGCTTGACCGCACTTCTACCTGGCACTGCTGCTCTAAGGAAGTGGCTCTGTACCGGTAAGGAACTCTGAGTTCAAGGACACAGAGCCTGGTGAAGGAACCTAAAGAGCCCGAGTCACTTCGTTTTTCTAAAACTGAGCGTTTATCATGCCACGACCCTGATAAAGAACTTCCGCTTGCCCCTGATCGCCTTCAGAATAAACCCCGCCTCCCTCCAGAGCCTAGGATGGTAGTTGGAACTGGTTCCATTCAGCTCTAGCCTGGTCTCATCCCACGTTCCCTCAGCATTTTTCTACTTGCATTTCCCTGCAGGCTCCTGGTCCCTTTCCTGCCCTGACTTTGCACATTCTGTCTCCTCTGCCTATACTGACCCTCCTGCTCCAGCAGCAGAAATTTACCCTTTAAACTGGGCTCTGGTTTGGGCCACAGTGAAGCCAACCTCAATGGCTTAAAAGCCCTTCTAAGTGCAAACTTCTTGACTGCCCTTGGCTCCACGTGGATGACTGTCTGTTCTAGGGTTGTGAGCTCACTGTCTGTTCTAGATTGAACCTTTCACGGTAGAGGAGTCAGTGTATTTCATCTCCATGTGTCCTGAACCTCGTACCTAGCCTGAAAAACATTGGTTAAATAGATAGATGGTTGAATCACTTGGATTTCAGCCCGCAGCACATTTCTCACAGTGCGGGTCTCAGACCTCCTGCATCAGCATGTCCTTGGGGAAAGCCTATTAAAAATGGGAGGTTCTGAGCCTCACCCCAGACCTACACCATCCCTCGGGCGGGGCCTTGATTATCTGCATGGCTAACAAACTTCCCAGGTTATTACAATCGCCTGTCATTGAGAATCACTGCTACAGCAGATGGGAGTGGGGAAAGGCTGCTAGAGACAAGCGTTGGCGAGTTTTGAGAGCCCAATGGGTGGACAGGGGGAGTGGGTAGTCAGAGCCACTTGAATATAGAGCTTTATAACTGATAGTCCTAACACTGTGGTCATGACACCACGCCATCAAGAAAAAATTATGGCTAGTAACCTCTCTTAAGAAGGAATAGTATATAAATCATTTTAGGAAGATTTTCACCCCAAATGGAAAAAGCTAAACCTTTTTAAAAGCTGAAGAATAAAGAAATGAATTATTTGGAACATTAACTCACAAAAATTTTCTGGGTGAACTTTCTAAGGAATAACTAATATACAATATAGATACCAAGTTCATTGTAGGCGGTTCGTTTGTGCCTTTGCCACACTCACCAACTGGCCTCACCAGTCGAGCCAAACAGAGGAGGGATCCGGGAGAACCAAACACCTCATGGGTCAGTGGGCTTAGCTCACAGCAGACAGCGCTACGGAGTGCAAACCCAGGGCATTCGGAGGCTTGCAGACCTGGGCTCAAATCTCACCTCCAGCTTTTACTCATCTTGGGTCTCTGAGTATTTCTTCCCCTCTAAGATGGCAGGTGACGTCTTAATGATACAATCGGTAATAGAATTCTGTTTAGTAATAAATGCCAGGCACTTTACATACATTATTATTAAAGAAGTTGTTGAAAAAATGAGGTTTGAAGAAAGGAAAGGGCTCCTCGCTAGTTGCTTAGATAGCGAGTGCTGGAGTCCAACTTTGATTTCGAGTCATTTGTGGTAACAGATGTCACACTTCCCATGTCACGCTTCCTGGAAGGGTATCAGTGAATTTAAGTTCTTCCGTTCCCATTGCGAACAGTGTCCTAAAGAATAAGACGAGATGCCTGGAACATCTCAGACGTCTCTCAAACCGCGTTTCTGGTTTCACCGCAGAAGCTGCCAACATCTCAACCAGTTTCTCTCCATCTGGAAATGTTAAACGAGTCCGTCTCAGGGAGCAGGTGACTGACACGGTGGGAAGGGCCGGCTGCTGAAAGATTGACCCCAAAGGTGACCGGGATCAAAGTGGATGCGGGCTTTGTAGAGCAAGGCGCTGCCTCCCCCATGGAGTGACCCAGAGAGCTGAAGTCAGGGCGGCCGGCAAGCCCGGGCTGCTGGAACATCACGCTCCCATCGGTTCACGTCCTAATTAGGCAGCCAAGTGCATTAGCGGAGGCTTCTGGGTGGTCTGAGCGGCCCTGTCCAGTTGCTAACCACAGCTGAGCTCGGATGGGAGGTCCCTAGGCCTGCAGAACGGTGCTCGGGCCTAGCCAGGGAGACACAGCCCCCACCACTCGCATGAGACAGCGGGCTCCCAGCCCTGCGGCCATGGTGGGCGTGAGGCTTCTGTTGTCCTCGGGAGCCTGTTTGGAGAGAGCTCGTGGTTTCCCAAGTCTAAAGAAGAGGTGCTCAGAGCCCCCAGCGCTGGTTTGCTGGCCTTCGTAGAGAACGTGTCTTTTGAAGGTCTGTCCTGTTGAACCCTTGGGTCAGGACTACATTGACGCCAAGGAAATAATAACTAGAGCTACGGTTACTGAGAGCTCGCAGTTTACACGTCACTCAGACCCTCGCACACGCTGCTGGTGGGCATGGTGATCCCCATGCTACAGAAAGGAACGCTGAGGCTCGGAAAGACGAAAGGACCCCACAGGAACACATCCGACAGAAGCGGAGGTGGTAGGGCTTCGATGGGTCATTCGAATGCCAAACCCGCAGCAGTGCGTGACAACGAAACACAAACCCTCAGTGACGACCTTTAGCATAATCGCTTTTGCGCATTCATCTGTGGGCGAGGTGGGACGTTCTGTTGACTTGAATCGGGCCCCGCTGGTGGAGGCTGAGCTCCTTCCTGGGTCTTTGTCCCTGCCGTGTTGGCCGGGACGGCACCTTCTGGACGGTCTCGGCTGGGAAGACCGCCCCTGGTGCCACGTGATCTCTGGGAATGACAGGAGCCCATGGGCAAGAGCGGAAGTGCACAGGCCTGGGCGCCTAACTATCATACTGGCACGTCCTCCTCATCCTGTCGCCCCACACGAGGGAGAATATTGTGTTGGTATCACGCTGAAAACTGTCTTGAATCTGGTCGGCAGAATATTCAAGCGTAGAAACTGATGCTATCTGTAGATGGAAAGAGATCTAAAGTCACACTTGCAAAGATGATGCTTAGAGAAAGAGAGGCCATTCATCCGGTCCCTTAATGCAATCATTTTACCGAAAATCCGTAATCTGTCCACTACACCGGTGTGCCTCTCGTGTAGAATGCTGAGACGTTTTATACATTTCTTTTATTTTTAGTAAAGAAGCTAGAACTTCAACATCACCTTTCCCTTGGTTTAAGTTACGCACATACTCACGTTCAAAGGTGCATCATAACATTCTCATCAAATGTATTCTTGCTCTAATCGACACCGAATGAGAAACGGAAGAAAATGAAGGACCCAATTCCCTGTAGTCACTGTGTTTCAGGAGTACAGACTCAGACTTTTAATCTCACAGACACACCGCGATGGCACCTGTTTTATTTGAAGATCAATGCGAAGTCTCCGTGTGCTACTCTGGATTGGTGCCCACCCGGCCTCGTCTTTTCTTCCATCCCTTTTCCTCTCGGGCTCTCTTCCTCAGTCCTAAGCGATTTCTTTCCTCCCGATATCGCCTAAGTCTCGCCGTGTCCCTGTTTCTTTTGTCTGAGGTGTCCTTCCTGTTTTCTTGCCTGACTCCTGCTCCCACCCGGCCTCCACGTCTCCAGCCCGCACACCCGAGTGACCGCCCTACACCGTGCTGCGCTGCCCTTGCTCAGACCTCGCTCTACATCGTGAGTTCCCTGGGGACGACTTTGTTCTCTGTACTTCCGGTGCCTAGCACAGTCACAGCAAGTGCAAAGTAGTTATTTTTCAAATCAATGAATACATAAATGAACCCCACACCTGCTTTGAATGTTATTTATTCTTTGAGAAAATGACATTTATAAATAGCTTTAAATATCATAATGCCTTACACAATTTTTGCACTTAAAATCATACTTTCCTTAATTGTTCCTGCACATTGGAGGTTAAAGGGGCTTTTTTTTTTTTAGCAGCCACACATGTTGGGTTGGCTGGAAAGCAATGCGAGTTGAATAGAAATACCTCATTTGAGGCCACAGAGCTCCCGGTCCTGTCATGCAGCCCCAGGTCCCCAAGCCCCGTCGGAGCTCAGTGGCATCTCTCCATGAGCTGTTTCTAGGTTCTTTCCAGCCCTGCTGGGTACATCTGAACACTTGGATTATTGGATTTCCACCCTGAAACATCGCCAGTACCCAAACAGGGCGTGTGGTTTGAAGAATGAGGGTGTGTGCAGGCGTTTCAATAAATAATCCCATCCTGGAGGGTTTACTGGAGAAGCAGGGTGGAGTGAAGGATGTCAAGGATGCAAGAAAGGGAAACTAAATTCACAAGTACTAAATTTTAAAATAATTCGTGTAGATTTATATGTAGATTTAGGACATGTGTTATTGTCTAAGTATAGTACATATGTATGCATGTACATATTTTGTGTTTATCATAAGTATACATTTACATGTATGCATTTATCTCCCTGCTCTGTATATGTATATGTATGCACATATGCACTTCTTTGTATACACACGTGCCTTTGAACATGTGCATAAATATATAGCTTGTGTATATTTGACATACATATTATATGCATATCTTCACAAAGCAGGCACAGCTCATTAACTATCTACATAGAGGTATAGCAAGGCTCATTCATATGCATGCATATATATAAATATCTTACGCATAAATGTGTAATATTTTATATATGTAGTTTTTTCGTGGGCATGTATTTATGTGCTGTAGCTATCTCTGATTATTCATGTGAGTAAGTATGCATAAATGTTTTTCTACATATGCAGATATATAGACACACTTGCATGTAGCCTTATCAAGTCCTAGATTTAAAATATATAATATGGATATTTTTGTACAGGAAACATATGAAGGAAATTCAAGACTGTTTATAATTTTTTTTTTTTAAAATTTCCAAGAGTGTCTGGCAAAGTACTTTGCATTTGTAGGCGCTTGCAAACATCCACGTGGCTGCACCTTTCAAAACGGACCGCATTTGTGAAGGTAACAGTAAATACTGGGACAAATAAAGCTCAAAGCTCAGTGGGACACTGAAGATCCAGGTCCCTTCCTACTCCTTGGCTCATTTCCTTCTCTCGGATTCCATTTCTTTAACATGAGGGTGTTTCATGAAACAGCTCAAGTTTCTTCGTTCGTGATTACAGGCTTTGCCTTTTTATTTTTGGCAGTCCTTAACTGGACACCCAGGCTCAGTGTTGCAACGTTTTTAGAAGTAGAGGTGCCTGGACAACAAAAGGAGAGAGCCCCAGCTCAATTTCTTTTGCGGACCCCTCTGAGTTTGCACGATCTAATGGGTGGTTCTCGCCTAACTCGGTGAGGTTGGAGGGAGGCGGATGTGAAGACGGGCAGGAGAAAGAGATCCATTCCTGTGTAGTCTTTTCCTTGTTCCTTCCTTCAGAAAGCCAACTAGCTTTTTTCACAGACGTGGGACAAAGAGGACGGTGCCGCTGCACCCACCACAGAGACTGGTTACAAGGATTAAACGAGATCGAGATCGCTAATAAAGCTTTGTAAAACGCAAAGCGACGTGGTTGCGATGGTGGCGGTAACTGACGCCTGCTGTTCCGGTGTGTAAGTGCAGTAGCGAAGCAAGACGAATGCTTTTGAGCAGTGACTAGAACAAGAATAAACCGGAAGCCTCAGGGATTCGGGTGTCCGGGGTAGTAACAGGGTCGGGCAGAGGATTTCCAGCCGAGATTGGAGAGGACCCCTTGGTCAGGCAAGGCTCCTCGAGGAAGGCTGCACTGATCTGCGCCTTGAAACATGGAGATTTCCATCTATAGTAAAGAAGTGGTGTAATGATCCTCAATGAGAGGGTCCCCAGGCACTGAGGGTAGCCTGGTACCCATGCAGACATCTAGTGTGAGCTTGCCAGAGATGCTGGCTGCAGAAACCTCTGGAAGATGCTGGGCTAGAAGGGTAAGTGTGGTAGCAGGAGCTAGAAGTTAGACTTGGGTGGGAAGAGGTGAGTAGAGCCATCAGGTTAGCTTAGTGCGTGGGCGTGATGAGGATGTTGGCGGCGACCATCTGAGTTAGACTGAAAGCTTAAGGGGCTTTATTATATGCGTCACAGCAG
>NW_006434835.1:6493326-6515832 GCF_000325575.1 Pteropus alecto
AGGAATAACAGTATTGACAGCCAGCTTAACTGAGCATTTATGTGCCAGGCACTGTGTTAAGAATTTTACATGGGTAAACTTAACTCGAGCAGCCCCTGAAGCTCAGAGAGATTAATTACCTTGCCTACGGTCATGCAAATAGATATCTAGGATTTAAATCCAGGGAGTCCAAATACACTGGCATTTATTACAATAGCACAAACTATCCTCAAATGCTCATCCTTGTGTAAGCAAAATACAGTCATTCCCAGAAGGCTACAGCCCAGGATCCACTCTAATGCCACGGAGGTCCCCCAGCCTCGTTTCCGAGCTCCACGTGTTAATCTTGAGGAAAATGCAGAAAACCATGTCTAGATTCGGGGAAAGAGATGACAGGCAAACATGGGATTTCTGGGGGCGAGCAGAACCCCACCGTGTAAGTAGCCGGGCCAGAAGGCTCTCTGGGCAGCTGGAATGGCCTGTGGTTTGAGTCTTTCCTTGGCGGGGCCACTTTCTACAGCTCATTCACTGCATTCCTGAGTGACCTTGGCTCATCCTGTTGAACCCAGAAGGTTTAGGAGCATCCTGGTGAATCCAGAGGTTTGACCAGTAGGAAGCCCCAGTTAACTTTGGTGGGGGGCAGGCTTAGGATGGAGGTTCTGTGTGCCACAGAAGTCAGAGACAATCACCTCGTAACTACTTTTAAAAACAAAAATATAGAAACAGTCACAGCAAAAGAACACGGGCTAGAGCACAGAGTTCAAAATTCAGCATCATGGATTCGTCTCACCCCTTTTCCTTTTGAAGGTTAAGAGAGTGCGAGCTGTGGTGAGAGAGATGGCTTCCAGATCTCACCAGCCTTCCTTTCAGACAGCGCAAAATTAACGAATTTCCCAGGATCCTGCCTAACCAGGGAAGACGGGGCTCAGGCTGAGATGCATCAATTCGCAGAGACGAGAGTGACCAGTAAAAACTCGACTTCTCTAACTTCACTGGACACTTGAATTCTTTCCACACCATGTTTTTGACACACGGGTTGAGTGACATTTACTTAAATTGCTTCAGTGGCGCAAAAGTTGCTACCTCCAAAGGTGGCCCCCCCCATGTATGTGGCAGATTTTATCCTTACAAGGTTTTTCCTCATGCGAAGTCATAGTTCTCTCCTGTAGCTTCCTCTTTAGCACTTGTGATGATATCTGAGAAAAAAGAAAATTTTTATTTTGTTTTTAAATTTTATCTTAAGTTTCAAGTATATAGTATATTGATTAGACATTTATACAGTTTATAAAGCAATCCCCCTAACCGCTCCGTCTCTCCTCTGGCTCTCTGCCTAGCCGTTACGTTAATGCTGATTGCATTCCCTATGCTGTGCTCCCCATTTGAAAATAATTTTTAAAGTTTTAGCTGTTATGGCACAACATATTTGTGGTAATGGGACCAATTAGCTGAACAATCAAAGAAGATCTGACAAATCTCCCCTTTCTGCCCCAAGCTTTCCTTTAATTATTAATATTTTAGTTCATTTAGGTCTTACTGAATCAAACACATAAGTCTAAGCAACATGAGTTAAATTTTTACGTAATTTAGTCACAGAAAAGTATGAAACCTTTATTTTTGAGAAAAAATACTTGGTTATTATTATTGCTCTTCCGTTATGGCATAGGATGTGGCGTATATTGGGTTCTTTCTTCGGAACAAATGCTATGTGCTTTTGTTCAATCTTCATCATGACAATATGGGTAGATATTATTACCGAGTTTTGCAGATAAAAAGAGATTCAAAGACTAACAGTCCTGTATGAGCGCATATACGCATGTAATGGTGAAAGCCAGGCTTCAGACGCAGGAGAGTTTGTCTCGAAGCCTCTAATCCTTACATTATTATACACTACCTACCTCTTACATAATTAACCGTATTACTTTGTAATGCTCTCTTAATTGCTTCCCCTACAAGATTTTGGTGTCCTTACGTACAGAGAATATATTCACCTTTGAGTTCTTTATATCTAATAGAATCCCTTGTGCAGAGTGAACACTTAATAAATTAAACGAATGACTAATTAAATGGATGAAAGTTGGCATGGCCACTTTATTTAACCATCTGCTGGATGTTCTGTTAAAGAAAAAAACACTGGCAATCCGTTGCTTTCCTAGATACACTTAGTCCAATAAGAAATCCTGAGCCGAATATATGGATAGCTGCGGAATTTTACTAGTAGACGATGACAGTCTGTTGTTGTCTGTCTTAAGGCAAACCAGGTGATTCGTCACATGGGTGGGAGAGGATTCTTGGAAAGGGGACCTCAGAGGATATTAGGGTCAAAGAGAGGATGTAGAAGTTGAACCGTGCTTCACACAAGAACTGGGAACAGCTCCAAAGGAAAAGGAATTCCAAAAGGAAAGAATTGACTTCTATCTCCTTAGAATTCCGTTCCATTGTGTGAGCAATGTTTGGAGAAAGGACAGAAGAGAAACAGGAAAACAGAAAGACTGTGTTTTTCTATGTTCTTTGTTAGGCAGTTGGAACACAAGGGAATGAGAACTAGATGCAGAGTCAGAGAGACTGGGGTTCAAAACCTGTGCTCAGACATTTATTAGCTGTGGGCAAAATCACTGAACGTATTCAATACTTTGTGTCTCATCTGCAAAATATGGTTGATAATATCCATCCAACTTAAAAATGATAATGAAAATTAAATGAGATAATCGTCGTGAAAACGTCTAGCATAGTGTCAGCCACATATTAAATATTTCGAATGTGTTTACAGAGATGACTAAGAAAGGCCCTAGTCTTCCTAAATATTTTCCAGGAAAGACCATCATGCTGGGAACTGCTGGACAGGCTAGTTCCCGAACAGCAAGAAAGATTTGACCTTCTGTGTCTCTGCTGATCATATAGCTGAACAGCCTTGGCAAGCCACTAATTTGAAACAAATGTAGACTGGAAATATATTTGCTAAGCAAACTCTCTTTCTGAGGAAGAGTGGAGGTTTTTTTTTTTTTTTTTAAATCCCTGCCTATCTGCATTAAACAGATTTCCTGGGAAGTTGTTACGGGCTAGGCACTGTACGAGACTCAGACAGGAACGGATGTAAAAGACTGTGCCCCAGTTGTCTAGGAAATTGTGGTCTGGTGAGCCATAAAAATATTCCGTGGCTGCTTTTATATATCTGAGAGGGGGTCCTGTACTGACTCGGTGCCCGTTGTCATGCTTCTTCTCCCTCATAGGTACTTGCATATACATATCTCATTTAATTCTCAATGAAACACTACATACTATAATGTCTATTTATGTGTTTAGATGACAAAATGGAAACTCAGAGATTAGATAACAGTTTCAAGTTATTAAGTTAAAGATAAATTTTTAAAAGTTAAAAATACATTTTTTAATACGTAAAAGGCAATAGTGAAAAATAGTCATACACAATTTAGAAAAATATTATTACAATTACTTCAATTTATTTGGGGAAGTAAGTAAATATTTCTTAACTGTCGTCTTTGAAAATCTTAAAGAAAAAGAAAAAGAAAGAAGAAAGAAAGAAGGAAAGAACTTGTCTATAGTAAACTGAACAGGGAATGAATATGAATCTCGACAATAACAGTTTAATACTTACAATTTATATTAAGTAGTTTTTCTTTGAAAATATCTATTCTGACGTGATACCATAGTTAAATTGATTCCATATTTACTACCTTTATTCATAAACCATAAATTCCTCACTTATGACATCTTTATTTTGATTGTTATTTCAAGCACATTTTCAAGATCACAGATGTTCTGATTTTTAAGGGCTTTTATCGTGAGAATCATTTTGTTGTTGTCTTTATGCACAGTGACTTTGCTGCTGATCGAGAAATTTGGAGCCATACAACTTTCCTTTTAAATCTCTGTAAAATTTTTTAAAAATCGCATGTTGTTTTCTAATGTTGCTGAAGCAATGTCTGACTGGGAGGAATTACTTTTCTTTTTTAGTGGTCTCAGCCTAGAAACCGATTTCTGGTATGTTTTTGCATCCTTGAAGTTTACTAACTTCATCAAAATGTGCTTTGATCTTATTTCTTTGATATTTTTTCCCTGCAATACCATGTATATTTGTTTTTACAGTGATGGCATAGTAAAATCAAATGATATCGTACAAAAATGGAAACATTTATTTCTCACCCTCCGATCAGCTCAGGTGTATGGCTTCTCTATGGGCCAGCTGAATGCTGCTGGCTCAGGCTGGTCTCCTTACCCTCGGCTGGGACGCACATTCCATGTGTCTTCAGGCTGAAGCTCAGGGTAAGGAGCCTTGATACCTGGAACATGTTTTCCTTATCAAAGAGTTCAGAGGCTCAAAATGGTACCTAAAAACATGTGATGCCTCTTCAGACCTCAACTTGACTTGGAAAAACACCCATATTCCATTGGCCAAAGCACGTTCTTACAGTCAACCTCGAAGTCAATGAGATGGAGACGTAGTTTCAGACCATAGATGTGGGACTGGATGGGGTGGGATTCAGATCTTCTTTTATTTCAAGAAAAGTTTTTAGATATATTTAGAGTATATCTTATTTTTATCTTTTCTGTGATCTCTTTCAGATCCTGGCCAGCAAGGTGTTAGATCTTCACCTATTTTTCGGCTATTTTTCACATCTGCTTTTTACCCTTGATTATTTTTATTTATCTTTCCTATTTTTCTCTGTTATTTTCAAGACTGAATCAAGTACAAAATAAATGATGAAACAGACAAAAGTAAGAGTTGTAAACATTGTTAAGTAGGAGGCAAATTTGTCATTATTTTCAGAGAGATTGTCCACTTAGAAATCCAAAATCAACTAAAACTGTTTTATGAGGCTTTGGTAATTGTAAGTTTGCTGGTTAAAAAATGTTTATAAATTAATAACTTTGCTATATAGCAATATTGTTATTATATATTAAATACGATGAACAATTACCAGTCGCAATAAACATTAAAATATGAAATAACTAGGTATTAGCTTAAATACAAATACAGCTTATATGAACAAAATTATGAAACTCTTTAGACGAATGTAAACAAATTTTGAATATATTGTATTTGGAAATAAATCTCAACATTATAAAAGTGCTAGTTATTCCGAAACCAATCTATATATTCAACTTAATGGAAAAGAATTTTAATGAAACAGAAAAAATTTTTTTTCAATTCCCCTGGAAGAATAAGCTTATTAAAATTCTTAACACAGTTTGGGAAAAGTAAGAATAATGAGGGAAGACTTCCCTCACCAAATGCTTAAATCTAACATAATGCCATTGTAATTAACAGACCTTGTAGTTGACACAGGAGTTCATCAACAACTCAATGCATCAACAACTCCATGAATCAAAATAGAGAATTCAGAAATCTATGCATGCATGTGATGGGGTTGAGTGTGCCATAAATGTGGTACAAAAAGGGCTAATTAGTAAGTAATTTCAGGACAACTAATTAGCCTTGGCAAGGAGTGGAGGAGGAAGAGACCTTTGTCCTTGACTCGCTTGTAATATACAGAATAAATTTAAATTTTGGTTTATTTTAAAAAATCATACTAGAAATATATTTGAAGAAAATACTGGTAAATATTTATAATCAGAATTTAGAAGACATTTCTATCTTTTTTTTTAACATTTCTAAATTGTACCTTAAATCCTGAAAGTATAAAAATAAGTGATAGATTTGAGTATATTAAAGTTTCAAACCTCTGAATAACAAAACCATTGTAATTGAGGTTAAAAAAGTTTGAAAAAAAAGTTGCTACATATATATGACATCATGTGCAAAGGTTTTAGAAAGTAATAAGAAAAAGAAAATTAAAATGGATAAAGAATTTGAATAGACAATTGATCAAAGAGGAAAGTACAAATGCCACTAAAAATATTAACGACATTAATATTTATATGTTTATGGTAAAATATATAATAACAAAATAAACAATATGTTATATATCAATATATAATATACAGATATATAAATATAATTAATTATAAAATTAGTAATAATAATGAGATTACATGTCAGTAATATTTTAGAAGATCAATCAGAAGTTATAGTTTTTGAAAAACATATATCATTTACCAATACTTCAGTCTTTGACAATACAATAGAAACTCTCTTAACCACCACGTTACGAATTTGCCGGATTAACTACTGTTGCTCTTGGCACACTCTACTGGGACCATACTTTTCACCAGTCAAATTAATGCTTTCCAATTTAGCCATGTTTGGTCCCAGACCTGTTTGTGCCAGTTTACTTGCTATGTCAATTATTTAATGTCATTAAGTCTCTTTTACACTAGTGAATACAAAACAGAGACTTTGTGGCTATGAGGTTGAATGCTTTGTAGTCTCTGAAAGTGTGAGTGAATTTAAAAAATGTTGAATTAGACATGATAAAGACAATCTTAAAAGTTTATACCAGAATAAAAAAAATCCTGAAGTATATATATATAAACACATATTTGTCTGCATAAAGATTGTTTTATAAGTGCTCTGAAGTTCCTGTACTCTGTTGAAAAATTGAACTTGACAATGATGGGGAAGAAATCAAGATGGACTTTTTGATGAAAAGGAGAATAGGGATTGTCAACTGGTAACTGGACAAAAATTTTAGAACGGTCTCTGAGCCACATATAAAGATCGGCTCAGTGCGAATTTTATAACAAATGTGTGAAAGCTTAAATATTGAGAAAAACTTCATAGTGTTTATATATTTCATACTAGGAACAATATTTTCAGTATAATTAACCTATTCGAACATTTTTAAAGAATCAGAGTCATTTTTTTTCAGTAGAGGAATCTTGATTAGAGAAAACTTTTACAGTTAGATGAAGCAGGTCTAAACTACAAATTATCATCCATCAAAATAGTGGCACACAAAGTAGAACAGGAAACACAAAGAGACCAAAATTCCAAAGAAAAAATTAACATTCCCTGCAATAAAGCAACTGGAACTCACAAACTGCCATTTCTTGTTCTTAGCAAATCAAAGAATTCTACCACTTAAACACACACACACACACACACACACACACACACACACACACACACACATCATTGATTGTTACCATTTATTGCTGCTCACAAAATCAGCAAGGAGGGATTCCAAACTACTTAAGAAAAGCTTTTAATGTTTTTCCTCATGCATTTATATGTTAAACTTACCTAAACAATATTCTATCTCAATTGTGATCGATCTAAAAAAGAAGATATAAAAGCTTTGTTTCTACCAGTGTCTATGGTTCTGGAATGTTTAGTAAAATGCTACTATAAATATTTTAGTTATAGTTTGGGAAAAAAATAGGAGACATAAATAATTTCTTAAAGAATCATTTAAAGTTAGCAACTTCATTGATTTTCTTTACAATGTAGTATTAGCATGGACTAAATTTCCCTATAACTCTATTACTGTAATTTCAAAAAACATGGTCTGAGACTGACTTTGCTGCAGAAATCCTGAACTATGAGACAAAAATAAAAAACATAATTTTTTAACTGGCTGCAAACCAAATGAATTTTTTTATACTCTATCTCTGTCTCTAGAATATAAGTTCCAAAATACAAGACTTTTTGTGTCGTGCTCACTCCATTGCCCAGATTAGTATTTGGTCCATTGTAGGTACTCAACAAATATTTGTTGAATAAATGAGTAACAATATTGAGATATCTGATTTCTGAGGTCCTTCAGCAATATTTTTCTATGGTATTCTTATTGTCCGCCAAGAAGAGCATAGATTTTGGAATCAGCATCCCTATTCTGCAACTCTCCTGCTGTGTAATCTTGATTAAATTATGTTATCTATGGTTCTCAGCTTTCTCATATACAAAATAAGAATTAGAACTTGTAGACTTGTTGATCAAATTAACTGAGATAATATATGTAAAGTATCTGTTGTAGAGAAAGTTCTCCATACGAGGTATCGATGTCAGCGAAGACGGTGATGCTGCTGGTGGTGGCTCTGCTGGAGGTGGTGTAGGGATCGAAACTTTCGGTGAGTGCCTTTGGTGAGTGAGGAACTTGTCCAGTCTCCAGACAGCACTCCCATGCTCAAAAGAGGCCACACTCTCAGAGAGGAATGGCTCAGCCCAGAAACAGTTCCTCCGTGGGTCAATCTGCAGAAGCACTGCTTTGGCGAGCTTAACAAAAGGGCCATTATTCTCACCCACAGACAACGCCAAGAAGGTGCTGGGTGGTCTAGAATACAGGAGACAGATAATGTAATGACTCCATTCATCAAACAGCCCAGCATGCACACCAGCTGCCCGCCAGCTGGAAAGTGAAGCTCCTCTCCTTTCAGAGGATAATTTACTTCTGCTGGGGAGACTCTGAGATGCCCTTCACCTTAAGGGACCAGCAGAATTCCAACAGTGCCACGTGACATTGTGCTGACCCAGCAGTGAGGCTCAAAAGGAGAGCGAAACAAAACGAACAAACAAAGAAGTCAGTTACAGCTCCTGTTAGAAAACAAATAAACAAACAAAAAACTAACAAACAACTGTTTATCTTCTGTGAATTTGCTCTATTGTTTTTTGTTTTAATTTGTTTTTGTTTTTTACCTTACGGATATTTCAAATTCTATAGTTGACTGTATTTCTCTTCAGTCTTCGGCCATTAGAAAGTCTATAACACCAAGTTTTGGTCTTCGTCTAATCAGAGTGTAAGAAACGATGCCTCGCATTTTGCTGTGGGGGACTTCTATGGCCTTTACTGCTTTCTCCTCCAAACTTTAATGTAGCCCATGACCCACAATTACTAACTTCATCTCTTCATTTTGGACACATTTTTGAGATCTTCTCCTAGCTCCTGCTGGATGACTCAGGAATACGCATCATGAAACGTAATGAGATCATGGTTTAAACACCCGATACTTGGTAAAACCTATAGGTGCTTCGTTCCAGCTTAAAAAAAAAAAAAATGACATAGTTCTTACATCTTTTCTTCTTTTTCCCCCTCTTTGATTCCTCCTCCCACCCCCGCAACTTCCACCCCTGACCTACAGATATTGTCGTCTCTCTTTAAGAACTGGATCTCTGAAGATGGTGCGTCTCCTCCCACATGCTCTCGGCGTGCACCCGGGGCCTGGCCTGGCCCACCCGGGGTATGTGAGCCCAGGACCTTCTGCTTGTAGAGCAGACGTACTAACCACTATACTATGGAGCCACCCCGTCTTATATATTTTCTGTAAGTTAAACAGGATCAGAGCTACTTGTGAAAGGCCACAAAGCTGATTTGATTTAAAGCTATTTGATTTAAAAACTGGAGTGCAGGGTCTTACTGCATGTCATCTATCACCTAGCAATCTTCCACTTTATTGACTGTTTTCTAAATTCTAACCTGTGCTAATCATTTTATAGAAAAATGATCTCATTGAATCTTCCTGACAACCCTTTAAGTGGGTTCTATTCTTATTTACATGTTCAGGTACTGGTCCTGAGACCAGTAATTTACCAAATTCCTACAGTTAGTAATTGATGGATTGAGGATCTGAACCAGGATCCATCTGAAATCAGAGCCTAAGTCTGAGATTACATCAAATTGCCCCTATGGCTGCCTACGTGCATTTGGCTTTCACCAAAAGACAAAGCTCAGCATCTCTGTGCATTTTACCCGATCAGATCTCAAGTAAAATGCAGCTGGAGTTCATGAGGACGTATGAGCCAGCCAGGGTTGGTCTGTTGATTCGAAAGGAAAACTTTAACTTCTAAAAAATCATGTGGTCACTCACACACTGAAGAACACAAACCAGTTCAGGAATTGGGTGTTGCAGTCCCCAGGGTAAAGTAAAAAATTACAATAGAATACGAAGAAGCAAAGTCATGGAAACAATGAAGGTTTTTTGGCATGGTTTTCTCGCAAGGAGGAAATTATTCATGAGAGACGAAGAGGTGAAAGAGGCAAGATTCTGCTCTTGGAAAGCAACAGAGGATGAACATGACCTCCAGGGGTGGGCGAGTGGAAAAGATCCTTGGTCGGAGTTGAAGAAGGAAACTCTGGACGGTAACTTTTAGGTTTCGTTAATTATGTTTACATTCAATTATTTTTCCGGGAGTAGGCTCCTTCCTGCTTATTATATTTTGCTTTACTCATTAATCTAGAAAGAAAAACTCCCCACACCCCAACATGGAAATAACCATCTTAATTGGGAGAAATTCAATCTCCAGGAAGGGAATCATCTGTTTTAGTTACATTTTCCATTAAAAAAAAAAAAAAAAAAAAATTAAAAAAATCGATTTATCTGACTGCTATTTTTGCCACAGAGCAGCCAGTTTTATATATAAACTCATAATAAGTCATTAAAGTCTTATTATTTCCAGTCCCTTCCTGTGGGACGTCTTCTCTAACCACCAGCCCGCAGGAATGATGCTGTCCTGGGTGCCATCTGGACTCTTTGTATGTCTGCGGCTGCTGTCTTGGAGGGCTTGTCACTGCCTTGAGAGCACGTCCAGCCTTTGCATCTTTTCCATGCTTTTGTTTGACCCATTACGCTGCTCCCCAACCCCGGTGCTGACCACAGGCAACAAGTCACTTACTACCGTGGTACCTCATTCCAACAACCAGTGAGCAAGAAAGCCGAATCGGTGGCGCTTGCCATCTTCCTAAGCAGGAGAGTCACACTGGGACGAAGAGGGGTTCTCACCAAACTGGGAAGAGCTCCGAAGGAAACAGATTGTTATTTACTTGGAAAACATTTTAAATGGAAGAAACTGAGCTTGAGGTCATAGAACGAATGGGAAAAGGGTTTGCTTGCAAAATGGCAGACTTGGCCAAGCCGCCCAGTGAGAGAATTGGGGCCGTTTTATGAGGCAAAAGTCTCAGCGTGAGCCAGACCAATGTGTTGTACATTTTGAAGTAATGATCAGACTACGGATGATGGGGAAGGCAGAAGCTGTGGGGCGAGAGGGCCGGGAGGACATTCCAGGGCAAGGCAGAGGAGCTCAGTTTGAGTAAGTAGGAAAGGAGTATGTCAACTACAGATTTTTCAGTGCCAGCTAGAATGTTACCTGCCAACCAACTTATATCGTAACATCTATTTATCCACGCAACAAACGGATTGTCCCAGCACTTTTGAAGACTGGGTCACCGTCATTGTGCTCACCTTATTACTTTTCTATAGGCCAATTCGTATGAAGACATTTAGTTGCTAATATGTGTCATCTATCTACCTGTTACAGATCAGTCAGGAGTCAGTGGAGAGGCCCAGATAGCTATAGAAACATTTAGTATCAGTAGTCAAAATAAAACATGCTTTAGGAATAAAGAAAGCACGGCAGACATTTATGACCAGTATTGGCAAAGCAAGACGTGGGTTACAAAAGACCTCTCCTAGCCCACCAGGGACCACTCTGTCTCCCAGGGAGCTGCGTCATGAACTTGATGACTGCTCATGTCCCTTTCCTTTCAATGTGCATAAGAATCACCTGAGGATCCTGTTAAAAAGCAGATTCTGATCTAGTAGATCTGGGCTGAGGCCTGAGATCCTGCGTTTCTAACAAGGGATGTCAATTGGGCTGGTCCAGAAACCGCGCTTTGAATAGCAAGGTACCACCACACAGCAGTCTCCCTCGCCTCTGTATCAATTGCACCAAGTAAATATTTGTTTAGCTTAACTGAATAGGGATAGGGCAGCAATCTTTGTTCTTGATGATCTCTCATTTCCTGCACGTAGTTGCAAATGTGTAAGTTGGAGAAGAGGCTGGATATAGACTGAACAAATAAATCAGACAAAGTCTACAGTTCCATGAGGATGGCCAATGCCACCAATGATGGTCTAGTTCTGGCCGAAGGGGTATTCTCAGGCCATCCCTGCTTATTACTGGCTCTGACATCTCTGTGGCTTAGGTTTTACTATCCATTTACTATAACTGAAGAAAAGGCATAAAACTCAGGCTTTTCAGAAAAAGTACTTCCTGGTAGTAGGACAGGGACATATTCTACTGTTGCCTTGTACATCTACCAACAGACTAGTCCTTGCTAGTGGGTTGGTGGTCAATAAAAATTCGACCCAGGAAACCCCTGGGGATCTTTTTAGCCCTGTTTACTCCAATTCTTGCCATAGAAGCATAGAGGACAGTGGCAGAGCCCTGCTTAATGGCCAGGAAGAACTTTCTACAATAGAGATGCCGAAATCAAGCTCTGAAGAATAAGTAGGAATTAGCTAAGAGATGCAGCTGAGTAACAGCATAGACATAAGGGACCCTGGGATCTGCAAGGAACTCGCTGTGGCCAGAGTGTAGATTATGGGATAGAGAGGAGGGCGAGAGATGACACCAAGAAGTAGACAGAAGATAGATTTTAATAAAACGTGGGCTTTCCCAAGAAAGCATGAAGATCCCTTTAGAATGGCCTCATTGAGCTCTGAGGTCCAATGATGTTTTTTTTTTCTCTCTCTAAGAGATGGCCTGTGAGCCCATTTTCTGCCCCCGATAACCAACCTGGCAGACCATCGTGAGATGCTGGCCGAGGCTCCTTCAACTGCTTCCCCACCTAATGGTTTTTATAGCTTCCTTTCACAGAGAACATAAAAAACAGAGACAAATTCAAACTGATATTTTTGTCCCTGGAAGATGAAATTCAAAGATTGGAGGTTTTAATGCTCCAGAATATCTCACACTTTATGAACTATATCTGACATTAAATGTCGAGCAGATGTTGACGCTGGGCTGCATTGCCTCAGCATCTATTTCAGCCTGAGCATAGAATTCGGAGATTTGTATTTAGTTGTTGTTGATTTTACATTTTTGTTTCTTTTTTCCCTTAACATACTCGGTATAATTTGAAATAGCCACAACATGAATGGCCGCTTGAAAACAGAGACTGTGGCCTGAGTAACGAGACATTCAATGCAAGAAAACCATGGCGTTTATTTTATTTGTATGCATTCAACGAAAACAAGACCGTCTCTTGCTATTTACATTAACCCTTTAGTAACAACCGTGGGGTGTCTGTGAAACTAGTGTAATACATTTTGCATGTGCATTTGAAAAAAATGTTATATATAACATCTGTTTTCATTCATGGGCATGGTGCATTATTTCATCATGATGTATTCTTTGCGGTATTATTTTAGAAATCTATTACCCACAGATCACCAGAAGATCGCTTGTCCTGTCATCTTTGGGATAACGAACACTCTCCATGTGTGTAAGTCTGTCAGGCCAGACCTCCCTAGAGAGACAATTACTGATTTACAAATTAAAGAAATCATTCGTACCTTTTTTAATCAGTGAAATACTGTAGAAATGCAGGAAGTCATCAGCTTGAACTGTAAAACATCAGAGAACCTATTGAAAGAAGGCAATTTAATCTTTCTTGCTTTTTTAAAAGGGATTTTTGAAATAAAGAAATTCCAAGATATATTCTATTTTTGAAAGAACAATTGATAAAAGAGTTCTGCATCAAATTCACATTGACATTCATGTTGTAAATAAAGGCACCGAAATTAATCTAGCAATGCATTATTTTTGTGTTGAGATTCTTGGAACATCTGATATCCTGTCTAAGTTTTAACCAGAGCTCTTGTTTGGTCTATTCACTAAAGTTCTTCAGCAAGATATCAAAATAGACTTGGTTTTATTCATTGGATGGATTCTCAAGAAACAGAAATGATGGGTAGGAGATATTTTTTTGAAAAGAGCATGGGTGCTACCTGATAGATGCTCAATTCTGTGGGACAATGCCACAAGCTTTCACTCTCTGTTGTAACGAATCTATTAAATGAGCATTTATTAAATACATATCTTGTGACAGGCACTGTGGAAAGTTTTGAAGGAAGTTATTCTTACCCCTACCCCACAGGACCTCTAGGTAATGAAAAAATGCCCAGAGAGAAGCTATCAGCCACCAAGAATATCTGAGATTTCAGGCCACAATGCTCACTCCTGAAATAAGCAGGTTAGGGATGGACAGAGAGGGCAGCTCGATGCTCCTGGAGAATTCAGAAAGAAGAGGAAATCAGAAAAAGCACACAGCACAGTGAGAAATTGTAAATGTGGGTTTGGGGTTAAATATAAAAAGAATACAATTGTCAGTGTTCCAGGAAAATTATTTCTGAATGGTAAGTTTATTATTATTCAGTTGAAATTAAATGTGCATAAAAATAGAACAAACAAATAAAAGGTTGTGTTTCTTTAATAAGACACCAAGCTTTCAATTTTAAGATTATTTTATGCTGGCATAGTTTGTACTATTAAGATTTTTTATTAGCACCAAATCTGAATAATTTATAGTCTATTACGTACTAATTATTCATTTAAAATCGGGGGAAAATCATGATTTCTGCATAATAGAAAATAGTTTTTTTTTTTAATCTGCTTCTTTGTCTTTAGTATTTCCCCCCACCAGGTGGGGGGAAATATCTTTATTATTATTATTATTATTATTATTATTATTATTATTAATTATTTTGTGGGAGAGAGAGAGAAATCATGAGCTTTTTGATACACTTTTTGCTCAGGAAGAAGAAATTTGCTTTCATGTCTTTATTAAGTTATATCTAAAAAGATCTAATCACTGCGGAGTCCTCTACTGAATAAGCAAAGTTGAGAAGGGGGTGGTGATGCCAATTGCAAGGCATCTTTATTGGGGTGGTAACATCCAAATCTTTCTTCTTTGTTTTTAATTGAAGTAACACTGGTTTCTAACATTATGTAAGTTTCAGGTGCACGAAATTATTTGCTATCTGTGCACACTATATCATGCTCACCACCAAAGGCCTAGTTTCCAGGTATCATCATATATTTTACCCCTTTTACCAATTTTATCCTCTCCCACGCCCCTTCCTTCCCGGTAACCACTCATCTGTCGTCCGTGTCTGTGAGTTTGTTTTTGTTTTGTTTGTCCTTTTGCTCCTCTGTGTTTATTTGTTTTATATCCCACAGGCGAGTGAAGTCATACGATTTTTGTCCTTCCCATCTGACTTATTTGACTGAGATCCAGCTGTTCCACTTCTGGGTATTTATCTGAAGAATATGAAGACACTAATTCGACCCCTAATATACGCACCCCTGTGTTCAACCGAGAACGCTCTTTAATGCAGGGTGGCGAAGTGAAGCGCTGCGTGGTCGGAATCTGGCTTTTAACTGTTCAGGGCTTTAATTTTCCTTTTCTTCTATCTCACATATCATCTCACAGCTCTCCTTGGAATTGTTTAATTTATAATATTTTGATAACTTCAAAGTTGACAGGATGAAATAAGAGATGAGGCTCTGCTTCTGAACAGCTGAATGATATGGAATTAATTTATCTAAGGACATTTACCCTTTTAAGTGATGGAAAAATGAGAACCAAGGGCACTTCATGTAGATTGTTTGCACGTCGATGACTGTAGTCACACATATCCCTCCTTTCATAAGTAGTAGAAAGGGAAGAGTGTCTTCTGGAAAAAGGATTAGATGCCCTGCCTGACCTCAGAGAAAGGATTAGGATCAATGAATGAACGTTAAGTGGAGACAAGTTTAGTTGGAATTAAAAGAGCCACTTTGCATCATTAATATCTGAACAGCAATGGCATGGGATATTTTTAAGGTAGTGATCTTACCATCACTGGAGGTGTGCAAGAGGAAGTTTAGTAACTCTAAGCAGGGCTGTTTCTAAAGAGGATTTAAACCCTGCAGGGTTACTGGCTTAGATGCTCTTTCAGATTCCTCCTGAATCTGTCGGAAGTCATGATGGGTGTCGCCATGCCGGGCTCATTCCTTTCCTAAGCTTCTGCTCCACTGTCCAGGGGAGCATGCAAATTAGGGCTCCCAGGTGTTTCCAGATTCTCACCGGAGGGTTAATCTGCGATGCACGGAAGGGCGCTTCTTGTTCTGCAGCTTCTCTCAACTCCTGGAACCTGAGCACCCAGGCCTCTTGCTGACATGCACACGAGGGGTACGGAGAGAGTGGGTGGCCACTGAAGGGTTTCTCCCCCTCAATGCTGAGCCAGCACCAGTATCGACAGTGTGCGGAGCTGAGACAGATGGGTGGTGCCTTCCCCAAATGCTCCGGGAGCCTCCTGTGAGCTACATCTGTGTCTTCTTGGCTACGCCCTGCCGACCCCCACTTAGGCTGAGCCCGATTAAGCCTTTCATAGTCTTTCTCCTGGGGACAGTGTTTGGAGGGTGAGATTCATTCCATAAATCCTTTTATTTTTTTTGTATCTCTAGAGTCCTTTTCAAAAGAACCTTCATTTATATAATGGTTTAACCTTGTGTCCAAAAAAAAAAAAAAATTACGAGGCACACCCAGGCCTTCTTTTATTTCAAGAAAACCCAAAAATAGACTTGAAATCATTATGGCTCGGGATGCCATTATAAAGGGTTGGATGACTTTTGTTCTGTTTCCCCAGAAAAATGAATGGGGACATTGCCAAGTTTCTGAATGGCAGCATGGTACACTAGCAAAGCCACGGAGGTGTGAGCGAGAAATCTGGCCTCTAGCACAGCTGTGGGAGCTTTGGTTAGATTTCATCTTGAAGAGATGCAGTTTCCTCTCATCTAAAATAAGAAACTTGGAGTACATGATCCCTAGAGACCTTTCTAGTTGCTAAAAGTCTTAGTCTAGGCAGCTGTGGCTCAGAGAGCTGGACCATCTGACCCAAGCACACAGAGTCAGCTGGGAATAGCCAAACACTTGAAACCAGGCACAGGGCTGTCATAATACTGAAGATCTTTTAGAGGACTTCGGACAGCAGAGAGAATTTATGCCCTCACAGTCTCTCCTGGTGCGGATTGAGGTCGATATGCCCCAAACGTACAAGGCTCTCTAATCAGTAAGTCTCTCTAAAGACTGTGGCTGGCATTTTCTACATTTGGGGGATTTTGACTATTTCTCTCAAGTCATTAGTACAGCAAATTTAATAGTCACAGATTTTTCCTTGTTCCCGGCCCATGAGATTTTTCTTTTTCTTAGATCCAGTGCCTCTTATAACGACATGACAGTGAAGCCAGTGTGCTGCAGAAAAATACAGAGTGAGCAAAAGCGTGTTTAATAAATAACAGCAAATCCTGAGGTTATAATTTTTAACAGCTCCGTTCTATTCTATTCTATTCTATTCTATTCTATTCTATTCTATTCTATTCTATTCTATTCTATTCTATTCTATTCTATTTAATTTTTTTTGAGCCAGAAAGTGATTTCCAATGAACACTTACCACATCTATTGTCTACCTCAAATCCTTGTTTTAGAAAATGTAAATAAACTCCTCCCTCTGGTTCCAGCCCACGTTTCCAGGCCAGCTCGGCTCGCTTTCCAGTGTGGTACCGGAAATGAAGTCAGTCTACACAGACGGAAGTCGCCGTGTTCCTGTGCTGGAACAATATCTGGATGTAGTGGAAAAAGTAAAGGAAAAGCCACTTCACAACCCCAGCTCCACCCCTACGTGGTGATACCACGGTGGGAAAATGACTTAACACCAAGAGGACGTGAACGCTCACTCGGTATTGTTCTAGCGATTAGAAAGTGTGCGCACTTTCTAATCGCTAGAATAGACCGTGTGTACCACCCAAGAGAGCCAGGCCTTGGGGTTGCTGCACACGCATGTCTGATGGTCAATAGCTATCTGATGGGTCTGAAAGCATGACAAAGCTTTGGAGCCGAAACAATCAAAGAGAATAACGCACCGTGGAGAACTTCTTACTCTGGTCGAGGGTAGCCCTGTGTAAGGAAATAAACTTTCTAGTCCAGGCTGTGCGAAGTTCGGTGAGTTATTTATTGGGCCTTCTGAGTTTGGCGGGCTCCAAAGAGTGGCTTAAAATGTGTGACTGGATGGCACACAAGACTAAGTGCTAGAAGGTTGAGGCAAATCAATGTTTCGTCCACCGCCTTGCCAAGGGCTTACAGTTAAGCATCTGGTCCCACTGAGGGCGTGGAAATTCAAACAGTTTGGGTCTGGGGGGGTGGGAAGCAAGAATCCTGTGTTTGTGTGTGTGTGTGTGTGGGGGGGGTACAACTCCGAGCAGAGGGAGACTCAGAACTATCTGGAAATATCATGAGAACATCAGACCCAGCAAGAGTAATCCAGTGTGGCCCCAAACAAACAGGAAAGCTCAGAGAGTCCCTCATATAGAATATACAAGGAAGAGAAGAAGAAGCCATTCATACACCCAACTGGCTGTCTGCCAGGGGCATAGTGCCCACTGGTGAACGAACTCCCGGAGCCTTGAACAGAAGCAGATAAGAATCACCAGCAAACTCAAGACTAGGTTTTGTTTGTTTGTTTGTTTTTGTTTTTTTTGCTATGATTGATTTTCCTTTAGGGCAGGTAAGTCACACACTGCAAATCTTCCCTGGAGATACTGAGAAATATTCACATATTTACACTCTATTTTCTATTGCAAGATAAAAAAACAAAAAACAAAAAAACCCAGAAGGAAAGTAAAACGGAACTGTGTGGTTTGTATATAAGGAAGTCTGGACGTTAAGGTCTCACCATATACCTCTCTGATCCACAAATGCTGTAGGAGAAGGAGGCTCTGCCTAGTCCCTGCTCCCCAGGCTTGGCGATGACTCCACCCTCTGTGTCTGCCCCTCACCTGTCAAGAACAAAATGCAAATGACACGTGAGAAATTCTCATCATTAGGGTGCTTCCGGCTCCCTGTGCTTCACCAGGTACCCCGCGTTCTCTTCCCTCCGGGGTGGGACGTGTGCCCTTGAAGACGTGAAGCACACAGATCAACGTGCTCTCCGTGGATTTTGACACTTTAAAGGTGAGTGAGACTCCTCTGGTGGCAAGTATGAGTGTACAGATGACGTATTATTACAGCAAGTTCCAACGCTGCCCTTCCTTTCATCTCCTTTAATTCAGGACACTGGGGCTCTATCTGGGCTGAAGGAGAGACAAACACACCGTTGAGACATCCTTGAGAAAATGTCACTGAAATGGGTCAGCCTTTCTATTTCAGAGCTGTGCTCATCTGAAAACATCAAAGAATGCTAAAAATACGTACACGATGTGCTCTCAGCTACCCAAGCCAAGCCGGTATGTCTCTGAGAAGGCCTTTGGATATGAAAAATCGACTCGTAGACATAGCAGCCGTCTGTGACTTTCCCAAGGAGTGATGTGGGCATTTTGGAAGGCCTGGCATCACTCACTGTCTCACGTCCCTTTTCAACAAGGGAGAAACTCTTTGGACAATACTAATCTCTTGGGAGTGGGGTGGGGATAGTGTGGGCAGGACTTAATGAATCCAACTTTTATGCACAGCAGATGCAGTCAACCTGGCTGTGGAACGTTCTCTAAACACTGGGTTTCCACATTTAACCTGGAAAACCAAACTAATTTTAACATCGACTTTATTTCTGTTCCTCAGGTTTTTTCCCCCTTTGTCTCTATATGAAGCTGTTCTCCATAATCCCCTGGTCTCTATAGATTCAGCTACAGAAATACTCAGAGACAGAAAAGTGACTGCAGAGACAGGCAAAATCGATGATGATTTTCAGTTCTGTCACTGAGGAGCTGTGTAAGCTACGTTATACTTTGCTTTTCCTTTCTAAGTCTCTGTTTCTCCATCTACACACAGTAGAAATAATAGACTATTCATGCATTTGCCGTGAGCATCAGGGATGCTGAACAAAATTACTCAGACTAGTGCTAGAATAGTGCTTGCTGCAATGTAGGTGTTATTTAAGTCCTATCCATAACTATCATTGCTGTTGCTGCTATTATTATGATTTCTCTTCCCAGATTTCGTAATTTTTCATTAAAAGTGCTATATCTGGGGCTACAAGATCACCTCTTGCCTGATCTCATACCTAGGTTGTTGAGTATCACTTACTCCTAAACTCACAGTCGTCACACTCGAAGGCCAATTAATTGTGTTAGATTTCCATGTTTTACCCGCCACAGTATTCACTACAAAGTGCACTACTCGGGGCCAACGCCAAATGCCTCTTTCTGGGTTAATGCTGTTTACTTCGTGTGTGAGAATTATTTACGTGTCTGTCTTCTCCCAACCGTGATCTCCTTGAGGACAGGGAGCAGGTCTGATGCAGGTCTTGCTCTTCAGGCCTAGTACAGGTGAGGCATGTTTGATGTTCCCTGTTCTGTCGGCTGAATTTTTTGAGACACCATGTTTGTCCTGGCTGCTGTCACTTCCTTCACAAATTTGGAGCTCGATTCAGCTTTCCTGTCCCCTCCCGCTCCTGTACCTCATCTCAGTGGAGGGTGGGGTTCCAGGAGCTGCCCGCCCTCTCTGCCCTAGCTTCCCTGCTGGCCACTGTCCCACAATGTGATGTTCTTGCCAGCGGTCAGCTCACAATGCAGGCACGTATTACTTATGGGAACACAATGAAACTTGACCTGAAAAAGCTTGTAGTGATTACTGCAGTCATAATAATTTATATATTAAAGAACTTGGGAAGGAAGGAAGGAAGAAATTAAGGAAGGAGGGTGAACAGGCAGGCTAGGAGGCAAAGAGGAAGGAAGAAAGTAGACAGGAAATTCTTTTAAGAATCTACTTTGTGGTGAGCCTCGGGCCAGACACTTGTGTAAAACACCTCAGGTGTATTTTTTTCTTATTTCTGTTTTAATATTAAGAAGAATATGACTCAGATAGGATAAATAACTCCTTGAATCATCTATTATGTAGTAAGAGGTAGTTTAACCATTGCAAGATGTTAAAATAGATCTCAGAGTCCCACAAAGTATAAGGGAAAACTAATAAAAAAACAACCATCAACCAGACCAAGAAACCGCCAAAGCCCACTCCTATTTCAGCATGTGAATTTCAGTTCTAGGAGAAGCGTCTGTTAAATTTTATAAGAGATGATATTAAAGGTTATTTACAGAACTGTGGTGAGCCCAGGGAAGAGTAATCTGCCGAGGTACTTTCCCAAGTAAGGCTCTGATTTGAGACAATTCCCCAGGGTTCTATCTTCTCTCATTCTTTTGATGTCTTAAGAATTCTCTGCCTGCAGGAAGGGCACAGCCGGCTTGCTCCCTGCTGAAGTCCTTGAGCTCTCTCCCCCTCGCTCTGCATGTATGGGCACGGGATTTTCATTTTTAAATGACAGTTGAAATCCAGAGCAACACATTTTTTTTTTCACATTTGAAAGTAAAAAAAAAAAAAGAAAAATGATTTTGCTGCTTCAGCAGCAAACAAAATTTCAAGAAATGAGTATAAATCAAGGATCACTGTGGTCCTTTAACCACAAAGCTTGCTAAGGTTCTAACGGTTCATGCGTGTTGGTCATTATTTTTGAAGCGATGATGGATGTCTGACAGCAAACAGAATGCAAAACCCCATGGTCCTTACTTCTAGATATGCTCAGGGCATAGTGATAATTAGAAGGTCGGTAATCACTTTGTGAATGAATGAGCCCCATAATTCAGGGGTTCTTGCTTTCCTTGTGAAATGACCCTGGTCTGGTCAGTCTCACTAGTTCTTCTCAGACAATAATTTAGTGTAACGGCATTAGTTTAGAAAAATATCAGCCAGAAAAACACAGTAATTAACTCTTTGTTGTGCAATCTTTTGTTCTCTGAAAGATACAGATTCTTCAAATCACTACAGAATATGGAAAAGGCAAGGTCTGTGCACAAATATTGGCTCATAAAGATTGGAATTGGAGACAGTGGTATGCTGGTAAACATTTAACAACTGGCTCTCTGTAAAATATATACCTAATTTTGTTGATACAAATTATACGTAGTATATAATTTACAAATAATAAAATATTTAATACTCTTTACTATAAATCCTACACAGGCAATTGCTTCTCGCAGAATGTTTTTGTTGATTTTTGCCAACCTCTTGAATCCACAGACAAAACATAGTATCAATTGACAGACATTTATAGTTCCAACCCGAATGTTAGTTGATATTTTAATTTATCTTAACAAGTAGGATCAAAGTGAAATAACAAAGAAGAATGTCTGAATTTCACTCATTTGTCAACGATGTGAACAACTTCTTTGTCGAACTGGATAATTGTTTTCAAATGCTGAAAGAATATAATACTTACAATGTTTATTTATAGTGTTTTAGCTATAGGCATGATACTCATCTAAATTTATTCAGCATTAAGATTTTCTCCATAATTTTCTTAATCCTAGATAATCAACAATAAATCAAGACCTATATTAGAATATTTGCCAATTTGGTGTAAATATAGACACTATGGTTGCCTTTAATCTACAAATGCCACATCACTGAATGTTGCGTTGGGAAGAGATTCTCAGTAGCACATCATTATATAGAATTTCCAAGATATGGTTATGAAAGACATAAATAACCTCAGGATCATAAATAATGACAACATGTACAATAATTATGAAATGATGAGTTTTGAGTATTTTTAATGTAATTTAATTGTAAGTTTATGTAATTTAATATTTGATAATAACTGTGTTTAAGAATTAGCTTGCAAAGTTCCTGAATATTTAACAATTGGCTCTTGCTAGATGGTATATGACCTTACAAAAGTCCTACCTCCTAACACCATCACACTGAAGATCAGAATTTCAACATACGAATTTTGCAAAGGCCACAAACATTCAGTCCAAAGCACTCACCTTATTAACAGACAAAACAAACAAACAACCTTCT
>NW_006434835.1:6515844-6523147 GCF_000325575.1 Pteropus alecto
TGCAGAAGAACATTAGACAAAATTCGACATCCATTTCTGATAAAAACTTTCAGCAAGCTAGGAATAGAAGGGAACTTTTCAACTTGAAACAGGGCAACATAAAAAACCTACAGCTAGCATGATGGTTAATGGTGAAAGATTGTCTTCTCTCTAAGACTAAGAACAGAGAAAGGACCTTTGCTCTCATCAGTTCTACTTACTACAGCATCCAATAATATAAAATACATAGGAAAAAATCTGTCAAACAACGTGCATGACCTATATATGGAAAACAAAATATTGCATAAGGAAACTAAAGAAGAAATATAAATGACAACATATCCTATGTTCCTGGAAGACATCACTCAGTATTATTAAGATACAAATTTTTCCCATACTGGTCCTGAGATTCAGTGAAATTTCAATCAAAATTCCAGCATGCTTTTTTAAAAATAGAAATTGACGAAAAGATTCAGAAGTTCATCTGGAAATGCACAGTATCTAGATTAGTCAAACAAGTTTGAAAAATAAAGCTGGAGGACTTATATTAATTCCAAGAATTATTATAAGCTATAGTAATCGAGGTAATATAATATTGATGTTGACAGATAAACAGATCAAATTAACATAATAGAATTCAGAAATAGAGGCACAGTTAATTAATTTTTGACAAAGGTGCAAAGGCAGTTCACTGGAGAAAGGAGTCTTTTTAACCAATGGTGCTGAACAGACTTTATATCCACACATAGAAAAATGAACTTGGATCCACCCCTCATACCATATACAAAAACAGCTACAAACAGATCATAGACATAAACGTAAAATAAAAAACTATAACACTTTCATAAGTACACATAGAATAAAACCTTCATAATCTTAGGTTTAGCAAAGATTTCTCCGATACACATTACAGGCGTGATACATAAAACAAAAAAAAATTATTAACTTAGACTTCATCAAAACTAAGAGCTTGTATTCTTTGAAAGATACTTTTAAGGTAATGAAGAGATAAACTGTAGGCCGGAAGAAAATATTAGGAAATCACATATCTGCCAACCGACTTACATCTAGACTATGCATATGTGTGTGTGTGTGTGTGTGTGTGCACGTGCGCGTGTGTGTAATATCAAGAATATATATGTATGTCAAAACTCTAACAAGAAAACATCCCATTTTTAAAAATGGTCAGAGTTTGGCCATAGATAGATGGTCAACATATGTGGATAGCAAATATGCTCCTCGAAAATGTTCAAATATTTAGCTATTAGAAAAACGCAAATTCAAATTACAATGTGTTACTGCTATACACTTATTAGAATGTCAAAATTAAGAAGAGGGACTCTACCAAGAGCTGGTGAAGATGTGAACAAATGGGAACTCTCACACACTGCTGGCGAGAATGTAAAATGGTACAACCACTTTGCAAATCCCTTTGTTTCTAGAATTATCATTCTCTTACCATATGACCCAACCATTCTACTCCTAGGTTATTTTCCCAAGAAGAAGGAGAGCATATGATCATACAGAAACTTGTACATAAATACTCATCACAACTTTGTTTCTAATAAGCCCCAGACCAGAAACAACCCAATGTCCATCAAGAGGTGAATGGCTACTTGAGTTCTGGTATATTCATGCAATGTCATCCTATTTAGCAATAATAGGAAATGAGCTGTTGATACACATAGCAACATGGATGAATTTCAAAATAATCGTGAGAATGAAAGAAGCCAGACAGACATGCTATATGATTCCAAATTTATTCTGTTCTAGAAAATGCAAACTAATCTTAGTGATATGGAATAGATCAGTAGCTACCTGGTGAGGGGTTCAGGGGAGAAGTGATGGATATGTTATTTTTGTGATGGTGGTGCCGCCGTGCATCATCAAAACTTACTGAATTGTATAATTTAGTCACAAGCAGTTTACTTATGTGAAAAATGCCTCAATGAAATTATTAAAGTCAGTAAATAAGGAGCAACACGAATTTGATCTCCAAGCTCGTCTTCCTCACCTGCAGAAGAGAACTTTTATCTCTCGCCTCTGAATTTCTCTAGCATATCAGTTACGTCTACTTCTTATACCTCGCTTGTACGTCAGGCTGTGAGTTACGTACATTATTACAGTTATTCTACTTGGCAAAAGTATTGCTTGGGGATTTAGGAAATCGGGCTCGGCCCTATAGTCACTTTACCCCTCTGAGTCCGTTTCTTCATTTGTGAAATGCACGTGGAGCTGTAGTTTTGATTGTCAAGCACTGTGTGCTCACTGGCTACCAGTGTGTTGCTCGCTTCTCTAACACCTTCAGCTTCTTCTCTTTCGCAGTCCAAGTGCAGCCTTCGTCTGCAAGACCAGGACTCAGGACTCCTCAGTGTCCGCCGTGGAGCTGTGGGGACGCGCTCCACCGCTGGGCGCCCAGGTGACGGTTAGCTCAGTGCCCGCCGTGCTCGCTGCCATCAAGAGAGAGCATCCCAGGCCTGCATAAGCAGTTTAAGCCCTCTGGGGCTTGGCGCAGTTCGGCACCCAGATTAATTAGTTAATGCTCACGAAGCCCTTTGAAGATGGCAAATGCCGTGGGAGTGCGAAGCTCATGTGTTAACGATGATAATTACATGAATTTGAGCTCCGGATTCAGCAGCCGTTGCTGAGTCCGAATGGGGCCGCGTCCTGAGCTGGGAAGGCCCCGTGAAAGGTGTCGAGAGCCATCTGCTCGGGATGTTCCAGGAAGCAGGTGGGCATGTGTCCCTCCTAAGCCATCCTGCTGGAAACGGCCCAGAAATGCAGACTGCTACCTGTCTGCAAGTGGGGTCATTCCGTCTTCAGCGAGTGTGTGCTGATCACGTGCTGTGTGCGAAGGCCTCTTCAAATCCACGTCCAGCAGAATTCAAAGTCCTGCTCCCTCCATCGGGCCCCGAGGCTGGGGGTGATTGAGAAGCGGGTCTGAACCCCAGTTCTGGCAGTGGTACTGAGTGTTGCTTTGGGAACGTTATGTCACAAGCGCATGTCCCAGGGTCCTCATGTTTAAAACAAGTAAAAATTGAAGGTAATAATGTCAACCTTTAAGAAGCCTGTCTGTAAAACACCGGGTAAGTAACTGACACATCCGGGTGCTCCGTCAGTGGTGACTCTGGTTAATGCATCACCACGATACACGCAGGATGCCAGCTTCTATCCACCGACGGGAATTTTAGTGGCAGTCGTCGGTGATGCTTTGTTTTAGGACAGTCTCCTCCTTTGTCCCTACCTGAGGGTCTCAGCAGAGAAAGGAAAAGGGCGTCGTCATGTTTGCTTTTGCTAGTGGCAGTTTCTCCAGGTCCTCAGCAGTTCATTGTCAACGACCTACTTAGTCCATAAAATATCTCACTTTTGGGAGAAACCCGATGTCCTCGAGTGCTTTGAACACAGAAGTGAGACTGAAGGGCCGTGTGCTCTGGCCCAGCCTCCTGGCCTCGGGCAAGGCTGTTAAAGGCACACGCTTTACAGGCCTTTGACTGGGTCTCTCGCTGCTCGGAGAGCATGGCACGGGCGCCCTTTACACGCTCACGTGCGCTGAGCTGGCCCGGTGCACCCCGCGCCCCTTCCGCCCGCTTTCCTCACGACCCTCTCCCCTGGTGGTCCCATCGGAGCCCCATGGCCGTGCCGCCAAGCTGCCCTTGAGAATGCCTGGGGCTGATCGAGGCCTCTGCTGGCACAAAGCCTGTGAGTCACTCGTAATCATCCTGACTCGTCAGCCAGCTTCAGAGGCCTGGTTCTCCCTGATACTCATTATCCCTTCAATAGACGGAGTTGGGCCAATAGTTAATTTGCAAATTGCAGGACTCGGTAAGGTGAGACTCTACAGTAGGCAGGGTAATTCATAAATTATTTTTCTTTTACAGAGAGGTCGAGTCCATTCGATTTTCCAAATTGACCATACCTGTAAGACAATCTTCTTCATTCCCTCCGACCTCAGGGCTCAGGAGAGTTCATCGTCAGCCCTCCTTCGGCTCTCCTCCCTCACTCACCCTCTTCTGGCGGCTCTGAGCCGTTTTCATAGTCACCTGACACTGCCAGGTGGTCAAGGTCAGACTGTGTCATTCTAAGAGGTTCCTTGACAGGCGTTTGCTTATTATAAAACGCTACACGTGTGCTCTCACTCTGTGACTTTGGATCGGGCCTCCCCACTAAGCCGGAAGCCAATGAAAACGAGCCCTAAAAACCACTTACTGGAATTTCTCGGTCTGGCTGACCTCACTCACCCCCGCTGCCTTTCTTCTTGCTCTGACGGCTACTTCCCTACCTCCTGGCTCGCCTGGCTTGGCCGTGCAAAGCAATTTGTTATTGGTTGGACTGTGTCCACCCAGAACTCACATGATGAAGTCCTAAGTCCCGGTGTCTCAGAATGGGACCTCATTTGAAAATAGGTCCCATTGCATCTGTTACAGATGCAATTAGTTAACACGAAGTCGTGCGAGAGTAGGGTGGGCTCCTAATCTGCTATGACCGCTGCCTTTATAAGAAAAGACATTTATGAGAAGATGCAAACACACAGGGAAAATGCCTCAGGAAGATGGAAGACCAAAGCAATGTATCTACAGGCCCAAGAGTGCCGAAGATTTCTAGAAAACCACCAGAATCCAGGAGGAGGCAAGGTCAGATTCCCCTAAGTTTTCAGAGAGCGCGTGGTCCCATTGATACCGTGACTCCGACTTCCGGCCTCTAGAACTGTAAGACAGTAAGTCGCGTTGTCTTAAGCCACCTAGTTTGGCATCATGATAGAGTCCCCGGCACACAGGTACACAGAGCTACGGCAGAAATGCTGTTTCCTGAGGCCGAGGCTGAGGCACGCACAGTGCTGGCTCTAATGGTCAGGTAGCATCGAAAACTTCCCGCCTTGGTCACGGCATGTCCTGCAGCACTGCTTCTCAGGGCAGGTGCTAACTGCTCATCACACTGACGGAGAAGTCTGTCTGCCGCGGGCCAACATCGGGACAGCTGGACGGCTACCAGAGGCCCGTGCTCTATGAACTACTGGAGACACAAACACCTGCTCACAAGACCGAAGAGGACAGGTCACACCAAGAGCGTTTTTTAGGAGCGCTAGCTGTGGGACTCGCAGGACGGTGTCCTGGGCCGAGGTGGCTTGGCCATGAAATAGGTAGAGAAATAGAATCATTGACATTGGTTGTTGTGTAGCCTCCAGGGGCCAAGAAGGACTCACTCACCCAAAGAAGCAACAGCGCTAAATCCCGAAAGATAGAGATTGTATAGCAAGTGGTGAGGACGAAGGATAGTCCTTGGGGACCATACGGGAGAATCATTGACATTGGTTGTCGTGTAGCCTACAGGGGCCAAGAAGGACTCACCCAAAGAAGCAACAGCGCTAAATACCGAAAGATAGAGATTGTATAGCGAGCGGTGAGGACGAAGGATAGTCCTTGGGGACCATACGGATGAGACGTGAGGCAGAAGCAGAACGACAGGTGTGCTCAGTGACGTCACGGCTGGTTAGAGTGGTGGATCATAGGGAGTGGGAAAAACAGCATTGAAGGTTAAGACATGTACCCTCCCCCTACTTTGGCTATTAAATCATCTCTTCTCTCTCCTTTCTTTTCTCTCTCTCTCTCTCTTTTCCTTCCTTCCTTCCTTTTTCTCATCTGGTTTCATTCTCCCTTGCTCCTTTTTTTTCTTTTCTTCCTTCAACATTTAACACTGACATAGTGATCGCCTGGGTACCAAGCCCTCTGACAGGCTCCAGGATGACAGCGCACGACCTCGTGGTCACCTTAGAGAAGCTCGCGCAATTACACACAATGACAACACACCGTGCTGAGTGCCGTGATAGGTGCCGTGGAGCACAGACGTGCAGATGCGTACACCGAGGCAATGCTTGACTAACAAAGGTACAGGGCACTCGCAGGTATTGGTAGGCACACGTGGTTCTGAGGGGTTTTATGCACCTCATCTCATTTAATCATTACAGTAACCTGACAAAGTGGTTATTACTGTGCCTAATTTACATAGGAAGAGAGCGAGGCTCAGAAAAGTGAAGAAACATCTCCATCTCTAATCGCAGAGCTAACAGGTAGCGGACAAAGAGCTAGATCCCACTTCCTACACCTTCACGTGTGCTCTGTGTACGGCGTGGTATTGTCCGTATATTCTCAAGCCAGAAAAACAATTCGTTTACCTGGATTTTTCTTATTGTTCATTGCTTTGTGCTCATGGACACGTTTTGGTGATGGGGGCTCAGAATAAAGCGGATCTTCTCTGAAGTTCTGTCCCTCCTTCTGTCCCTTCTGGCCTAGGGATGGACATCCTTGACAGGCCGTGAAACACCGGAGAGCTTCAGCTGACAGAAGGCTCCCTGCCCCTGATCCTGCTGACGGGAGACACACCAGCTGAGTGGTGGCGGCTAGCTGAAAACACACACTAATCTAATCTTCTGGCTGTTCTAGACAAATCTCAGGAATGTGGGAGGCTAGCATGTCACATAGGCAATTATGGGCCGGACGCGGGATTGCATAATGCGATGATGACTCGGGCTTCCTGCTTTGGCTCGCATGCGGTGAGCTTGCCAAAAAGCATTTATCTTCCCAGGAGAAACATGCCAACTTGGGGAGGATATGAAGTAACTGTGATTATGGGAAGAAAGCATGCTCGATGTGAAAATAGTCAAGGTCTCTCGATTTGTTCTTTGTCTCTCTCTCTCTCTCTCAATCTCTCTCTCGTCTCTGTTCCTTTGTATCATTCTGCCATTTGGTCTTTTTCTCTGGATTTCTGTGTCCGTCTTAGCTTTCTTTTGTTTAGCTTCTATTCTAACTGGCCTCTTTGCTTTTCGTTTAAATCTTCATAGCGATTTAGCGTTTGAGGACAGGGCCTCTGTTCATCTTCCATGGAAGAAGAGCCGATAGGAAGTCTCCGCGGTGGTTCTGCGTAGGAGGGATCTTTCAGACTGAAGATTCAGTGGAAAGGACTCTACTACTTAACACGCAAGAAGCTGGTCGATGTTTATGACTACCGAGCAAACTGCCTTTCTCTCCGCGAGACCCACGCTGCTTACCTGCTATCACACTTACGTGACTGCAGATGAGGTAAAGCCAGCTCTCATGTGGTCCCCTCTGAGACATCAACTCTGAACCCCTGAGCGCGGCCAGTTCGAATGCTCTCTGAAAAGAGAGGAAAATGGCTCACCAAAACAAAACAGAGTGAAGAACAGAAAGAGCTCTCTCAGAGATATTTCTGGGTCTTTGTTTTTGTGACAATAGGGACAAAGTCGCCCCTCCAAGTCCCACATCTGCCCCCTCAGGACCCCGATCCAGCTTCCCACTAATTCTCTGTGCTT
>NW_006434835.1:6523183-6554817 GCF_000325575.1 Pteropus alecto
GGAGCATGAAAATGTCATGTGACAGCTAAAAAATTATGGAGTCACAAACATAAAAGTTTACAAAACCTAAGAACTTATATATTGACAGAAAATCTCTCAGTAAGTATTTATTTTCTAAGAGGACTTTATACCATGAAGAAAAAGGTCGTGTTTTTTAAAAGACAAAAACAAAGAAATAGCACTTACAGACTGGTTAAAAATTAAATTAAAATTTTCATGAAAACTTTCTGGAAGTGTTAAAGGGATCAGCATTAATTGTCTGGGAAATACATCCAGTTCACTCAAGCAAATTCATATTGAGTGATTAACCACTTACTGAGTTTTTATTATTTGCCAGGCACAATAAATAGTAGGCATGGCTCATCTCACAAATTTTTACGGAGTTTTATTGTCTTATTTTAAATATGAAAATCCAGTGCAGAGAAGTCAATCAACTGGCCCAAAATGATGCCCTCTGGTGCCCAGGCCTCTCCCCTTTCGCCCTCACCCTCTCTCTGGCACGTGTCAGGGGCTCCCCCAGGTTCAGATAAAAGCAAGATCTTATTTCAGTTTGGTAGTCCAACACACCTCTCCGCCCTTGAATGCTGTGAATTTTACATCATCGCAGCGTAATTAATCTAGGGAATTAAAATCTAGATTAACGAAGTCCTCGTTTTCCTTACAAATAATAGGTATTCTTTAATTTGCCGTTACCCCTATGAAAACTATCAAATAGAGCCTTAAAATATAGACACGCTGCTTTAAAACATAAGCTCCATGTAACAACGAGGCAGTCCGCCCCCACCCGCCCCTTAAAGACGATTAGCGTTCAACACTCGCAGTAAGGCTTACGTTACGTCAGTGTGTTCTTAATGACGTTACCTAACTGCATAGATGTCCTGAATATTACACGGTGGCTGATCACACCTCACTGCACTTTATTTTATCAGCGAAGTATCTATGTCACAAACATTGTTAACCCTCACTTTTCCCCTAGATTCTTCCAGCTGGAATCATCCTTTACTACACAGAGTTCCTGAGCCAGTTCTGAGCTACCACGGAAAAGGGTTTCCGCAGGTGGGACCTGCTGACGTGAAACCTGTGACTTTCTCCGTGTCATTTCCATACTCAGGTTGAGCCTCAATGTCACGTGGCTTTAAAGACACACACTGCCACCTTATTACTAATATCTTCATCCCAATATCACCGTGACCGATCTTTAAACCAATCCCACCAGACAGAAATGATCATCTTTATTTTCCGGAAGAGAAAACTGTGACTCACAGAGCTGAGCGAAGTGGCCCAAGATCACCAGCTCGGTAAATTGTATGGGCAGAATTCAAACCCAGGCCTCCCTGCCTGCCAAGTATAAAGACTCCATCACTGCCTAAGCACTAAGGTGTTTCTACCTTCCAGACCCCGCCAGCCCCTTGCCGCGGTCCACCTTCTACATCGGCACCCCTCGCCGTCACCCAGGCCGGGCATCCGTCTAAACCGCGTGTTTGGGTGACTGGTTACGGGATCGTGCGGCCCAGCTGGGGCTGACTGCCGTGACCATCTTACTCCGCTCACTTCCTTCCTACTCCACGCAGGCTTTCTAATCCTTCATTTCCTCTCCTTAGGACCCGGTGTAACTGATGTCCCCAAATGCCTTGCGCCCCAACATCTCAGCGTTAAGATATTCTCAGGAAACACTCTCTGTATTAAAACAATGTTAGCCAGGCCTTATTTATAATTAATCTCCCGCCTTATAATACATGCCAGAGGCATTTCAGACACATATCACAGACCAACTCAGTCGTGAGCTCTGAAGGCAGCTGGGGATCAGGACAGACAGACAGACGGTCCCTCCTCTGGTTCCTGGTGTGCTCGCATTGCGGGCTCTATTCCACCTGATTCTGCGGCCTGATCTGTCGATGCTCCTGATCCCTTTACACTCTGTTCCTGTCCTTGATCTTCTCAGAACTGGCCACGTCGCCCTGGTCCCACTCCGTGCCTCTCACTGTGCTGCCGGGAAATAACTCTGTGCCCTGAAACTGATCAAGTTGCTGCTGACGCGGCCTGCCCTTCCCCAGCCCGGTGCCCTCCTGGAGAGCGGTGTTCAGATGCTTGACTTTTGATGACAGGGAAATAGAAGATTTCTTATTTCTACCACCAGCCAGCAGACACCTCTCAGACCCTCTCACCCACCCATGAGAGGCTCGGATACATGAGGTTCTGAGAAACCACAGGCATCTGACTTTCCAAACCACCACGAAATAAAAGAAATGGACGGGTCCAGATAAAGGGATGTGTATTTCCCAATCCTCTTTTATTTCACTGGTTTCCAAATAATTCTTTTCTCTTGTTTATTCCACACGGAGATGCTAAGAAAGCCATAAAAACCTTCCACGATGCCGCGGAGAAAGGCCGGCTCTACCAGGTCCAGGTTCCAAACCCGGTGACTGTTCGGGGGAGCCCAGGGTTCTCTGGAACAGCAGGGTTAGCAGTGGGGGCGTCCCGGCTGGTACTTGGGATCTTTGCTCCGGCTACCTTGCCGAGTCGTCCTGGGTAAAGCTTTCCACCTTTCTGGGTTCTCTCAGTATCCTTATTTACAAAATAAAGTAACTTCTATAGAATTATGATGTGAAGGCAAAGGTGGAACGTTGGGCTGCATCTCCAGCTCTGTGCGGCAGAGGCAGAGGGTGGGCGTCTGGTGATGAGGAGGAGGGAGGCAGCACAGGCTGCTGGGGAGGGCGTGGGGGAGGTCCGTGGACACCTGTGAGCCTAAGTTATAGGAACTCTGCATGGCTATGGGGAGGAGGACAAGGGGGAGGAAGCGCTGATTAACTCACTCTCCTCTGATTCCTCAGAAGCCAGCTCCCCGTCGGAGAGTGAGTCATACTACACTGCTTGCAAGACGTTTACAGAGACTTCAAGGAGTGAATCGAGTTATTAAAAGAGTAGCAATTAGGCTGGCCCATCCCAGCAATTTAAAGTTTCCTGTCTAAGGAAGCATGGGAGGAGGGGATGGTCAGGGAGGGGAGAGGGCGGGAGCATTCCGGTCTCCCGATTGGATGTCTCTGTGATCTCCATTCTGAATACAGAAACAGGAGCGGCCGGTCTGGCCCAAAGCCCCGATTCCCTGCGAGACAGACAAACAAGCGGCCACAGATGTTCCAGCTGTCGTTGGGCCCCCTTCCTCAAGGAAGTGTCTCCCGCTTTCTTCTTTCAGGGGATCCAGGCTCAGCTTTGAAAGCCTTTTGGCATCTTCTGCCTGACTAAAAAATCCCGCTGCGTTGGAGGCTGCCTGATCAATCACTCTTTGCACCTCGGTGGCCGTGGGACGCACCGAGAGAGAGTTTGCCTTGTGACTCGCAGCTGCTGGCCGAGAGGGCCTTTCCAAACGGCCAGCTTAGACCAGAGAGTCATCTCTTCCGAGATGAGGGTTTCGTCTAGTTCGAAGTGATGCTCAAGAGAGGAATCGGGATCGCTTTGTCCCACACCTGCTGGCCATCCCTCCCGCAAGCCAGCAGGAACCTCCAAGTTCATTTCGTCCATGCAACTTGAGCTCAGCCAAAGCGGTCCAGAAGGGAGTCTGGTCAGGACGGGCCATCCGCGCCTCGCTGGGGAGCAGGGAGCATTCTGTTTCTGAGCTGAGGTTGCTGTGTTGGGCCTCTGCTTTGTGGTCGAGGTTTCCCAGAACCCCAAGGGCTACGTCGGGGAAAACGCCCACGTTCCCTCATCTTGTCATCTGCTGCCTCCCAAGGGCATTTCATTTCCTTTATTGTTTTGCACAGTTGCTGTTGGAAGTCAGGTGCCCAGGACTCAGCTTGAACATGGACCGATTCCAAAATTCACCCTCCGTGAGGAGTGGTGGGGAGACCCTGATATTGACAGCTTTTTATTCTAGTCTATTCTAGTGTGACAAGGCAATGGACTTCTTTTCGTGGTAATTCTGTATCTTCAAAATGAGAATGAGATCTTCTTTGAGTAACTCTCGTAGCCGGCACAAAGTTGGCGAACCGGTAAATCAAAATTAAAACATTTAAACAAAAATTAAATTTTGTTATTTGTTTTCTGCTTTTGTTTCTGTTCTGTTTTCCTTTCTTTCCTACTGTTTTCCAGCCTACCATTTCTATGGGAATTTAAAAGTACTTCAAAAATGTGAGAGTTTAGCACAAACATAGTAAAAATAACTTTCCCAAGACTAGATTTGACTAGATACTTTCAGTTCCATAAAAGTCAGAAGGTAAAGATTAATGGAGATTTATTAGCAGTAATACTTTGCTAAAGGATGCACGACATAAAAAAAAAAATGTGAGTTTGTTCACGTAGAGAGAACATAGGTTTTTTTTCACGTCTAGGGTGAAAAATCTCCTTGGGAATGTTTAACGCTAAATGGCAAAGGACAGTCCATGTGAGAGGAGAAAAATGTGCTCACTTTTACTTCTTAGCGATGGAGAAAGCTAGGACTTTAATGCAAAATGTGCTGCATTTATTCTGAAATAAAGATCCCCTGCCTCTCACTCCACGTTTTCTTACAATTCCCTTTCCATGCCAATATTCCAAGAGCAAAGGTACTAAGTACATTTTTATCAACAGGAAATGGAAATTGTTGCTTTTTTCCTTCTTTCTCTTTTTTTTTTCTTTTTGGACAGGTCCGTGATTGGGTTAAGGAGCGTACACAAATGTGCATGACCTTGTGCTGAGATTCAGAATCTCATCTCAGAGATTCATCTGCAATGCTCATGGCTCTTTGCATTATTTAGAAATTTTGCTTGAAAGAAACAGGGATGAGCCAAGCTAGTTGTTATTATTGTATCCCTCTGTCTTCCCAGACAACGTCAGACTGGGAACCCCTTCTGTGAGCCACACCTGCATGTAGACACACATACACGCACACACACTCCTGATCCATCACCCAGGTAACCCTAGGTCCCCTGCTTTCCCCTTTCCTGTGGGAATAGTTTTCATACTGTAGTGTCTCTTTAAATCACTCAAGGATCCTGTCAAAAACGCAGATTCTGATAAGTAGGTCTGGGGTAAGGAGCGAGCTTCTGAATTTCTACGAACTCCCAGTTGATGCTGGGGAGGAACATCTCACTTCGAGCATGGAAGATGTAAGGGACAGAGCACCAAAGTGAAAATCAAGACACCTGCATGTCCTCTTTAGGTTTTGCTGCTAACTGCCATCGTGACCCTGGGGAGACCTTTCTTATTCGAAGGTCCCATTTTGTCCACTTAGAAATGGAGCCAGGAACAAAACCAGAGCTTCCTTTGAGTCTTTCAATCGCCTTTTACTTCTTCAGAGTTGTTGAAGATACACATCAACGCGAAGTAGCTCCTCTTAATTTCACGTTCACACCCCTGTAACAGGCAACAGAGCTTTCTACTGGAGTCTAAATAGCTTTTTCTGTCAGCCCACAGGCTTTTAAGCCAAATTTGCACTTCTAGAAGCAATTTCCTCAGGCTTGGTTGGATGGAGGGAGACAGCTAAACGCTTCTCTACTTTTTCTCACCTGACAAATTGGGTTTCTTATAAAAAAGAAAAAAAAAATCCTCACAGTGATTCATCTGTAGTTTTCACTCTTTTCTCAACTTTCTTGGGAGGCTGTTGTTAGTTTCTTTTCTCTCACACATACTCCTTACTGTGCATTAGAATTCAACTTGAAGTCTTTATAGATTTAATGGCATTTCTGAGTACACCTGTACTGAAGCCATATTGCCAAGAATCAGTATCGGTAGGTATGTATTTTACAAATGGAACATGAAATTGTGTCTCATCGAACCACTTACTTAATCTTCCGAGCCTCAATTTCTCCTTCTACAGCAGAGAGGTAAGTATACTTCCCTTACAAGATTGTTTTGTGGGAAGAAATAACGCTGATAAATTACCTGGTATAAGATTCAAAAACTGGTAGTTAAAATTAAACTTGAATTTCTGTCATTGCCACGTTAAAATATTAGCAGCACCAGTGATGTATCCTATGGTTTAATTTTGATTCTCAGAGGGAAAGACATGAATGTGTTGCCTGATCTGAAAATGGCGACTTTCGATTGGTCTGTCCCTGGCTGGCTCTACTGTTCACAGCCTTAGAAATAACAGTAGGGGGATGCTTTAGGCTACTCTTTACTGAGCACCACTACATAATATGGGATCTCACCCATGACGCATCTGTCGTCATCTCCATTTTACTGATAACCGTGACCTCCCTGAGTTCAAGGGCTGCGTCTACCATGCTCCCTGCTGGGTGTTCAAGGTGCAACACCGAGCCTGGCTCCCATCAGACATTCAGTGAATACGTGCACAGTGCGTGTTCACATCTCTCTTCTCCAGCGATCTGTGAGCTCCACAGTGCGTGGGTCACGTCTTCTCTGTGCCCTCGTGCCCAAGCACAGAAAGACAGGGAATGAAAACTGGTAGCTTAAAGCAAGGACGGAGCCAAGAGAAAGAAAAGGCGGACAGGTGTTAGTGCCAGAAATATTCTGGTCTCGGAGCACAGGATTCTGATGTCACCCTTTCCATGTCTGGGCAAGATGAACACTGGACGGTCCGAGACTCGGAGAGCTTGGATTCCAGCCCTGGTCCCGCCAAGGACTCGCTGACTCTCAATTTGAGGGACCTCAGATCCTGTAGAGGGTGGACTACGAGCTCTCTAAAGACTTCTGCTATCTGGCGAGGCCGAATTAATAGGGACTGAGTGATGTTCTCTGTGGGCTCTAGTCACCTCTGGTCTCTTTGCTTTTCTTCAGACACCGCAGGCATGCCTCCGCCTCCAAAGCTCTGCACTGGCTGTGCCCTCTTCCTACATATCCATTTTCCCTTCAAGTTGGGCTCAACTCACCCTATCTAAAAAAAATCACAGCCCCCACCACACTCACTGCTCCCCTTTTCCATGATTTGTTCTTCTCCACAGCCTTATTCACCTCTAACGCACTCTTGGTTTACTTTATGACTGTATTATCTGTTTCTCCTCGAAATTATGGAGGCTCCGTGAAAGCAGGAATTTTGTCGGTCTCGTGCACTTCTGTGTTCCCAGTGGCTAAAATAACCGTTGGCGCATGATAGGAACTCAATAAGAATTTCTTCAATAAGTGACTGAACCTACACGTGCTATTACAGTAAATAAAAACTCTAAATAGATCGGGGTATGTTTCACGGAAGCGGCGCATTAACTCGTTTGTGGATTATAAAACGACATCGAAATGAATGAGGCAAAACACACACACTTAGCGAGAACCTGCTCCATGAAAAAAACGCTTTGCTTAAATCACTTCTCTTTTACTCCTCAAAATAATTAGGAGAACATTCCTATCTCCCTTTTACAGAAGCTTTCGAATCAAACTTCTAGCGGAAGCATCTTTAGGACTCGAATTGTGTTTGGTTCCGATCGTGTCTGTCTGACTCCAAAGCGCATGCTCGTCTGTGTGACACGGTGTCACCGGCAGAAAAGCTTATGTCAGCAAAGACTTCACTTTTGAGAACTCTTTCGAGCTTTGTGTGGAGATGATTCAAAATGGTAGGAAGCACCTTCTTACGAGTCACACACAGACTGGGCTTACAGATCTAGCTCTGCCGCAAATGTGACAGTGACCTTGAGAAGACATTGAGCTGCTCTTTCCTCCTCTGTAAAGGGAGAAGGTTGAATGCAATGACTTTCAAGGTGTCTTCCAGCCCCAGGTGAGGACCTTCTTCAGCTTGCCAAAGCAAACTCGCCAGGGCACAGGGTGTCTGGTTTCAAAGAGTAAGAACAAAGAAGCAGCAGAGCACATTCTGAGAGTGTGAGCTGTCCCTGTCACAGCATTGATTAACACCATGGCAGCCACCTACCTAGAGGTGCTACAATTCTCAGCTTAAGCTTTTTCCCGAAAGTCAAAACTTGGAAATCGTTCATATCAAAGGCAACAGTTAAAGGACCTGGTAAATCAACACAGGCATTCTTCAAAGAAATAGGACCACTTTGTTCTGGAAATCACCTCCTTCATTCAGTTAGAAGTTTGCCAAGATGGTTGATCAAATGCAAGATACTAAGACGATTAATCAGTGGACCCAAGTTGGGAGGTGTGTTTTGCTTTAGGAAAGTAATCACAGAGTGGGCAAAACACGGGACGTGTGTCGTTATTCTGGCTTTCCTCTGTGCCAGCTGTGTAGCCTTGGGGCAAGTCCATGGACTTTTCTGAGGCTCAGTTTGCTTATCTGTACAATATAATTAAAGATATCTATTCTTGCATGATTTAAAGCTAAACATGTAAAGTTAACGTAAGTAAAGTTCTCTTCAAAACATGGCTCAATGAATAGGGCATGTTGAGAAAAAGAGTGAGCCTTTAGGGACTGTTATATGGCCGTAATTGTCCTTGGGACCATGTCTCCCTGCGTGATTTTAACCTTTCCCCTTATGACCTTCGACCTTCAGCCCCCTTAGGATGTCTGGGGTTAGCCCAGGAACTAGAACATCAATGTATTTAGAACAATCAAGGAAATTTTAAGGAATCTCTTTTCTTGGCAGAACGAAGTCTAACTCATTCCCGAAAACCTTCCTGTGACTGTAAGTGGAGAGCGAGGAAGAATGAGCAGGCAGCAGAGGCAAAAACTGGAATGAGAAAAGGGTCACGGGCTTGGAGAAAGTGGGAAGTCACTGGTCATTTTGCCATCAAGGGGTTGCTGCCTCCTCTCTGGGAAGCGGCGGGAAGAGAGGAAGATGGAGGCATGTGGTGGGGGGAAGGAGAGGAAGCTCCTGTGGGAAGGAGAGTTCTAACTTTCTCTCAAACAGGTTTGAATGCCACCTGGCAAAAGCCGAGTTACTTAAAATCTCTGGGCCTCAGTTTTCTCAGCTGTAGAATCGATATAACAAAACATATTGCACGATGTCCTATGCTGATACATAGATGTGAAAGCGTTGTTCATGAATGTGTCCAACGTACCCACAACAGCAAAATCTGGCATTTCCTGTCAATGTTACCGAATGAACTTCTTCGTTAGTGCGGATACACAGAACAGAGACTCTGCTTAGGCTGTCAATTCTTACAGAGTCAATATTTCCCATAGCTTAGAATTAAATCCATAGCTAAGAAGAGGGTTGTAACTCATCCTTCTGACTCAATCCTTCAAAAATTCGATTAAGAATCATCTATCGAGGAATCAGCTTTTAAAAATCCAGAGCGAATAAAAGATAATTGAACAGTCAACTAGCTCACTTGACTCTACTGTGCATAAAAGTGAAAAGGTAAAAACAAAAACCGTTTGTTTGTATGAATGGAGTGGGCTTGTTCTTCATGTAGCGTGATTCACGAAATTCCTAAACAGGCAAATTGGAAGGAGTGTGAAATTTGTGCTCGTTACTTTGTGTCGTTTCTGAGAAAACAAAACAAATCTGTGTATGCATAATTTTATATACATTATATATTTCCAAACGGGGCAGGGAAGGCCTCCGTTTTTTCCCCATTTATTTTAAATAGTGGCCTTCGAAACTAGCTTGGTTTTGTACATAAAAGCAGAGAAGGGATGGCCCACTTTTTCTCCACGCTTCCTCCCACCCAGCCTCTAAATAAGGGTGAGCTAGTCACTACCATACGTGTGGGTGGCAACTCTGTTCTTGGATCAGGGAGAGAAGGACACACAGACACAGAGAGAGGCTTTTCAGCAAATCGTGGGACTTGAAATTTTGCATTCGTAATAATCCAAGGAAAAAGTGACAAAGCCGATTATTGTTAAGATGTCATAGAGCCGATCACATCTGGCTATTGTTACGCAGTGCCAGGCGCGGAGAAGGCACCCACTGCAAACTTTGTAGTCACTTTGTGAAAAAGCTTAGTTTCTAACAGCGAACTCCAGTGATACCAGTGGCAATGCTTTATCGTATCGTTTTGACTTGCTACATAGTGTTTGCTTGCCAGTCTCTCTGAAACCAATTAGAAACCAGCGTTTTTAAAAATGCATGTCACTGAAGGGAAAGAAAAATCAACAGATAATAAATATTTGCTGTTTTAAGTTGCTAAATTTGTACTAATTTGTTACAGCAGCAACAGGAAACCAATGCATACAGTTTGAGAATTGAGTCAGTAGTGGATATATATACACACACATACACACACACACACATATGTATATGTATATATATTATACATTGTATATACATATTATATATATTCACCAGTTTTCTTACATTTAAAAGCAGCCCATAAAACATCCCTGGAGTCTCTTCTAATTTCCTCCTAGTAATACAATTCAAAGATTTCATTTTATCTGTATTGTAATTTTAGCTCAAAAAGCCCAAAGGCTACAATTACTGAGGCGGGATAATAAGAACCTAACGTATGCCACCTGAAGAAAATTGGACATGATAATTTTCACGGAGAATCTCCAGTGAATTTCCCAAGAAATTTCATTTTCTTGCACCTTTCGACTCAGAGCAATTTGCTCTTTGGGAATCTGCAGCTGGTACAATCAATTACGTGGTGACTACACACCATCGTTTTTTCAATGGACAGTTCATCACTACCTCACCGGCAGTGGGACGCAAGGAAACTAAGACGTGTTGTCTTTCTGGAAAAGTAACTGTCCAGTGATGATGGTTTAATACAACGCCCGTGGCCTCACTGACTAATAGTTTCGGCCACATCGTAGCGGCTTCCCCCTGCCCTGGTGCTTCTCCCCACAGTCCTCTCGTAGAGTATTTGTGCATGTAGCTCATCTCTTCGTCTGCTTCCTGTGTCTCTTGGTAGCCGGAAAGATATCATCTACGGGAGACTAGAATCTGGACTTTCCATCAATACAAGACAATTCGCATCAAAAAGTGAAGGCTTTGCAAACTCAGCCCTCCAGTTCTCCTACGACATGCCTGAGACTTTGCTTGTCTCTGGGGATGCGTTAATGACTCGGACGAAGAGTTATGCTCTCAAGGCCCTCACGGGTTAATAGGGGCATAGATACACAAACGAGTCGATGACACAATGTGACAAGTATTATAAGTGGTGAATATGCAGTGTTAGAAGCGCAAAGCGTAAAGGGCGGAGGACATCCTCTAAGGGTCCGTGGCAGAAGCAGATCCCAAGGGTAAGCTTAAAGGATAAAGAGACGGTAGCCAGGAAACAGAAACAGCCGCGCTCTCTGAGGAGTCTGGGTGGACATAAGGAAGTGGTAGAAGATAAGGCTGGACAACCAGAAAAAAAAGACAATTTATGAATGGCCTGTGTGCCAGGGGACTTCATGCTGGGGGCAACAGTATGGGAGTGGCAGAGCAAGTACCTACGTGTCAGCATTCAGGAGGTCAGAACCGGCTGGCTGTGCAGCAAGGATTTAAGGGACACCAGAGCGAGGCGTGGGAGCCATCAGGCAGCTAGCGCCACATTCTAAGGGCGGAATAGAAGCTGAAGGGAAGGTGGTGGCTGTAAGGCTCCAACACAGGTTGTCTTTATTAGAGACGTGACATGAGGGAACTAGACCATAGAGTAGAGAATCACCAGCCAACGATTACATTTTCAATGGAAAAGTATAATTAAGTGTGTTGTTTGGTGACATAAGATAAAGATGCCGGGCGAAGCAGTGGCTGTCTTTGCCGAATTCAGCTCAGCTTAATCGAAACGGCTTGGCGATTGAAGTAAGCCGATTCCTGCATCACCTGAGCTTCCCGGGGCCCGGGGAAACAAATGCATCAACTGACAGCACTCGGGGACCAGAGGACATGTGCATGGATCGGAAATCAGCTGAAAGGCTCTCCACTGAAAGAATTCTCTTATCCCATCGACATTAGAAAAATGTTCTCGACCTCAGAGAGACCATCAGTTTGGTGGAAACTCATTGTATCTGAACATCACCTCTTTGTGGGTTTTTCTACAGCCAAGATAAAGATAAAAACGAGGGAATAGAGTAAGACAGGAGAGGAGATGGCGCAACAGGTCAGGCCAGACCGGACCTCTGCGTGAAAGGGATGCTCTCGGCATCCGCAGAGGCGGGGAGCGGGCACCGAGCTTCCTGGCTCTGCTTTTCATAGCAGATGAGCTCCTTCGGTGACTACGACACGGCCTCAAGAGCTGTGGCCCACCTGCTCGGAAAATTCTATTCGGGAAGTACAGTTCATAACGTGCTAGTCGAATCTCTAAATGTCTCTAGAACAAGAATGAAAAGATGCGCTTAGGTAAACAAAACTCTTCCTTCCACCTGGAAGGAGGAAAACATGAATAAATGCATGCGTAAAGGAGTGCATTTTCAGCTCTCAGCGATCTTGGGGCTTCATTAATCACGAAAATCACACATTCCCCAACACAGTCCTAAGCTTTTTAAAAAGCTCTTAAAAAATCATTGAAAAAATCATTTAAAAATATTCTGATTTCAAATTCCATAGTTTATAGAACTTATCCTCTTGAGAAGAATCTTATGGCTCTCTCTACATTTCAAGGCTCCCTGGAATCATGGTTTGTTTAAGAATCGTAAAAACTTCGGCACAAAGGTCTTAATCATTGTCCAGTCGGAAAAACAAACTGTTTTGAAAAGGTGACATATAACATAGATAATTGGTTACAACAGTAATGGGATAATCGAAGGAACAAAATTGGGGAAGGTCATACAAAGAATTCTTAAAATGAAACAATAAGAAACCAACCAACCAACCAAAAAAAAGCTTTTAAAAAGCGGGCAGAAGGGACATCCGTACGATGGTGACGTAGGAGACCCCAGCCTCTGTCCCCCACAAAGCTCAACAATTAGACAGCCCTCCACGAGCAGAAGCAGCTCTGGGCGCATTCTGGAGCCCAACGGACAATCTCTAGCAACATAGTGGAACAAAATGATTCCTAGGATAACAAGAAGAGAAGGAAGATGGCTTCGTTTTGCCTGCATCCTCCCATCCCCCAAGCTGGCATTGCTCAGTGCCAGGAGGGACCTTCCTAGCTGGAAAGAGTTCCCGTCACCAGCCAAAGAAGGGCAGAGCGAGTGACCAGCTTCCCCAGGCTTTTTGGACACCACATGGAGGTCCCACTTCGGTGTCACCCCACCAAGACCAGTCAAGCTGAGCTGTGTAGAGACAGATGGCTAGGACGAGAGGAAAGCAGGGACCACCAGCAGCCGCCCAGCAGTGGGAGCAATCAAGGTTCACAGTGACCTGCTCTGCAAGGAGCCCAGCAGATGCGGCCACTGAAGACACCGGTGGCCAGCACCACACTGCAGACCCCCCGCAGACTGTACCAGCTTGTCGCTCGCAGGCATTCGCATTCCCCGATACCAGCTGCCTCCATCCCTCCCGGCTCCCTCTGTGCTCAGCGTCACTAATCATCAGGGAAATGCAGATGAAAATCATAATGAGATATTACCTCACGCAGCTGTTAGAATGGCTACCATCACCAAGCGACAACAAGGTTGGCGAGGATGTGCAAACGAGATGTGTGCGCTATCGGCAATGCAAATGGGTGCAGCTCCTACGGGAAACAGAATGGAGAGTCCCCCCGAATTCAAAATAGAACCTCCACGATCCAGCAATCCCAATTCTGGGTGTATATCCAAAGGAAATAAAAGCAGGATCTGGAAGTGATATCTACACTCCCACGTTCACTGCTGCATTATTCACAATATCCAAGATATGGAAACAACCTGAGTGTCTGCCAACAGATGAATGGATACAGAAGATGCGGTGTACAGATACAATGGAATATTAGTCACGAGAAGAAGGAAGTCCTGCCATGTGCGCCAATGTGGGTGACCCCTGAGAACATCATGCTGAGTAAATAAGTCAGACAGAGAAAGACAAATACTGTGTGATATCACTCATACGTGACACCGAAAAATGCTGAGCTCTTGGAAACGGAAAGTAGAGAGGTGGCTCCAGGGGCTGGGGACAAAAGGGGAACTGGATAGATGTTGGTCAAAGGGTCCAACTTGCAGTTACAAGAGAGATAAGCTCTGGGGATCTAATGCACAGCATGGGGATTGTAGTTAATTATATATTTTATTATATACTTGAAAGTTGCTAAGAGAATAAATTGTAAGTGTTCTCACAACACAAAATAAAAGGTAACTATGTGACATAATGGGGGTGCTGGCTAACACTGCGGGGGTGATCATTGTGCAATCTATGAGTGTATCAAGTCAACCGGTTGCACCTTAAACTTACACTGTGTTCTATGCCAATTATATCTTAATAAAGCTGGAAAGAAATCAAAAACAAAAACAAAACAAAGAAGCGGTGAAAGATACGAACAGACACCTCACCAAGGACGTTACACGGATGACAAATAAGCATACGACGAGATGCGCAAGAACATAAGTCAGCGGAAAAATGCAAATTAGAACAATGAGATGCCACTACACAACCATTAGAATGGCCGAAATCGGGAATTCCGACAATGCCAAACACCAGCGAGGCTGTGGAGAAACAGGAACCCTCGCCCATTGTTGCTGGCAATGAGAAATGACACAGCCACATTGCAAGACAGTTTGTCAATTTCTTACAAAACCGAACATACTTTTCTTAAGATCCCTGTCCCTTGGAGTTGAAAATTTATGTCCACACAAGAACCGAAACACGGATGTTGACAGCAGGTTTATTCGCTACTGCAAAACACGACGATGTCCCTCAGTGGGTGAATGAGTTAATAGATGGTGGTGCGTTCCTAGAGTGGACGATTCTTCAGCGCTTAAAGAAAATGTAATCTCAAGCCACCAAAAGGCACAGAAGAGCCTTCAATGCGTATTACTAAGAGGCCAGTCCGAAAGGGTCCATGTAAACGATTCCCACTGCATGACATTCTGGAGAAAGCGAGACCGTGGCGGCGGCGAAGAGATCAGCGGATGCCGGGGGGAGCTGGGGGGATGCAGAAGGATGCGGGGTGGAGGGGGGTAGAGATGAACGGTGGAGCGCAGAGCATTTTTAGGGCGGCGAAACGACTCTGTAGGATACTATAATATTAGGTACGTGCCATTACGCATCTATGAAACTCATGGAATGTACAAGGGTGAACCTTAACGTGAACTACGGATTTCAGGAGATAATGATCCATCAGTGCAGTTCATTGACAGTAACACAGGTACCACTCGGGGGTGTGGGCCGGCAGGGGATACTGATAGTGGCAGAAGCTGTGTGTCTGTGGGGTTAAGGGGTATATGGGATATCTCTGTACTTTCTGCTCCTTTTTGCTGCCGACTTAAAACTGCTCTAAAAAAAGAGCGTTTTTGATAGAAAAAATAGGGGAAGCCTTACCCAAATTAGCATCTCTAGAAAGATGCTACCAGCCTCGGGGGAGTGAGAGAGAAAAAGGGGGAGGAGTTAGAATCACGTTGCCCCGGCCACGGTTGTTGCCCAGAGGCTGCTGGTGGCACCGCCAGCGCCAAAACCCTTTGCAGGAGCCCGCATCGTCCCCGGAGCTGCCGAGAGTCTCCCGGGCCCCGCCCCGCGCCGCCCTGCCTGATACCAGGCCCACGCTGTGGGAGCAAAAACCCGCGGGCTCATTCAATGGCAGCTGCGGGTTCTACCGCCGATGATGCCTCCACCACCAGAGGTGCCTCTGGCAGCCAGAAAGAATAAAAACAGCGGTACCTCTTCTCTGCCTTCCGACCTGCTGGCAGCACCCCCTGTGGGCAGAAGCTTGCAGAACGCCAGCGGGGCCTGGGGCCTGGGGACCGGGCTCACAGACTTCCCATCCGTCCTCGGTGCAGGTAGAGGGTGCAGGAGAGAGGGTGCGCGCCGGGGATGGCCCGTGAACAAATACCTGGCTGGGAACTTAGGGAGTGATTGGATCGGTCCCTCCTCTTTTATATCTGCTGGTCTTCTCTCTTTTAGATTTAAATTAAAAAAACCAATCAATTTAAAAGAGATTAGAGCCGCCAGGGCTACCTGAGGGCTCTGCCATGTGCCCTGCTAGGTCTCCTGTATCCATTACCTCAAATTCTTATAATGACCCAGCATCATAGGCTAGGTTTTAATACCCATTATATAGGAAACTGTGACTCTGAGACGTTAGGTCACTTCGCCAAGGTTGAACGGCTCTTAAGTGGCAAGTCGCACAGTCTGTCTCTGTGTCACCTGCCGCCGGGTTCTGTGCTGTTTTTATAACTCTTCTAGCTCTTACCTAATCAGAAATGGAATCCTATTATTAATATATATTTTTTAATTTCCTAAAGTCATCACAAGAGTAGCTGATCCTGAAAGCTGCAAACCAACACTGGTCAAACGAAGGGCACCGAAGAGCATTCCTGAGTCTAATTACCCCCACCCGGCCTTTCCCTGGAGGTAGATAAACACTTAACCTCCCTATTTTCTCTCCTATCCATTGTCTAGGGAGTAAACGTTAAGAAACCTGTTTCAAAGAAAGGAGGATAAATTCGCCCAGGTGGTTGATGGCTGCTGTCGTTACTGCCTGCTCCACCTTGGCGGGGCCACGCATGTGATACTGAAGGACAGAGGAGAGACTTTGGATGTGCTAGACAACTCCACAGTTCTATGCCAGAGGCCTCGGCATCCGAGTCGTGTGAAGGCACCTCTGCCCCGGAGAGCAAAGGGCACCCCGCAAAACCACGGCGGGGGGCAGGGGGTGGCGGGCGGGGGAGGGCAGTTCTGGTTCCGTGGGTTTGTGCAGAGTGAGAAGGAATGAGCGGGGTGTGTGAATGAGGCTTTACAGTGGGCGATCGTGACCGCTTTAGAGAAAGGCTAAGAATGAAAGAAATGTCTGTAACGCGTCAGCGAAGGCCCTGAGTGAATGGGTGGGAGGGCTGCAACGGCGGGGGGCAGGGGGTGGCGGGCGGGGGAGGGCAGTTCTGGTTCCGTGGGTTTGTGCAGAGTGAGAAGGAATGAGCGGGGTGTGTGAATGAGGCTTTACAGTGGGCGATCGTGACCGCTTTAGAGAAAGGCTAAGAATGAAAGAAATGTCTGTAACGCGTCAGCGAAGGCCCTGAGTGAATGGGTGGGAGGGCTGCATTTCGTGCGGGCGAGAGCAGTGTGGGCCTTTCCCTTTCACTCGTCGCTCACCAGGATCATGGGCCCCCCTGAGAGCTTCCGATGTGTGTCCCCTTTCAATCTCGCTGTCCCCGTCTGGCAATGACAATATGCATTCCATGCGCACCTTTCAATTTATTCGATGTCATTGATCTGTTTCTCGTCGTAAAGTACTGTGGGGTCGTGAGGTTGAGTCAGGCATCGTTCCTGTCCTCAAGGAGGAGCTTTTGACGTGGAGAAAAGAGGGAAAAGGCACAAGGAATTAGGATGCAAAATACAGAGGATGCCAAGAAAGGAAAAGGGGAGGAAACCACCGTCCACTCAGAGCTTTTCAGCATCGTGGGCTTTCGACAGGTAGCGCCATTTAAACCCCACGGCATCCATCGAGGCCCAGAGCGGGGTCCTCATTTTACAGAGAGGAAAATGAGGTCCAAAGAAGTCAAGTCACTTGTCTAAAGTCACGTGGTCAGGAGCCTCTAGAGCTGGGTTTAAGGGCAGGTCTGCGGCTTCCCGCGGTCTAAGCCGCACTGCTCCAGCAGGGGATTGAGAGAATGCTCCGAGCTTCGCCCAGTGGCAGAAATCCACCTGGGTGGAGGAGAGGGTTTTCAGTAGAACAAGAAAAACTTCGGAACTGAATCCACTTGGCCAGGTTTGAGGTCTTTGTCAAGATGAGCAAAGAAACGAAACTGCAAGGCTAACGCAGGAGGCCTGTTGAAAAGAGCACACGGTCCCCTTCGGAAGGATAAGCGCCGGGCAGACCAGAATGCACAGCGTGAGCTCCAAGGACGGGCCCGGAACGGAGCCGAGGGCGGGGGTGGAATGCACACGGGGCGGCGCGGGGAAATTCTATAAGCCAGGGGGCCGTGATAAGCTACAGCTGTTGACATTTGCTCCCGGGTCTTCTGTGTAGCTTCTATTTATATTTCTCTTCTGTTTTTGTTACACTGAGTCCATAGTTTTGGGAATAAGGGGTTTAAGAGATGAACACATGACAATTGGCTATTTCCATAGAACATAATTTAAAATCTAAAGATGGGGCTGTTATTCTGCTGGTTGGGTTGGATATCGCAGACGAGAGGACTCACGGTAACACTCTTCCCCCAGATTCCCTGTGTGGGGAGACTCAGGCCAAGAGGCTTGCCCCTAACAATGGCAGAACTTTTGGGGGGACCCAGGGCTCTTAAAAGCAGATCCTATATACCCTGATGTTCTTTCCCAGTCTCCCATTATAAAAACAGAGGAACGCAGCTATTTCCATTCTGAAATGGACTCGGCTTGTCCTTGTGTGCGGTGCTCTGCGTTTTTGAAATTTGTGGTGCTTTTCCAGAGCAGATAGGAGCGTCGTTTTATATTACAGACGTGCCCTCTCACAGGAGAAGCTTTTGTTTCAGCTGCTCTGATCAAGCAACAGACAGAGATGGTGTGCCCGTAGCTGGCTGCCTGTGACGGGGATTGTTCTGTCTCTGGCGAGAGCAAGGCTTCCGTGAGCCTCCAGCTGGCAGGCCGACAGCTGCCTATAGCAAAAACACGTAGGACAATTACTGATTCATCTCCCATGAGCCAGCCTCTGCACAGACAACACCAGAAACATTACTGCAAATTGCTCTTTATAGTTCTCCACTTTATAACCAAACGCAGGCTTTTAGACACTTCGTAGAAATGAACACCTTGTGTAACACATTTATTTGGGTGGGTAGGTGGGGGCAGACGGGGGTGCAGCACCCTATAGCATTCGATACAATATGGGATCGGCAGTCACAGAATTGCAGTTTACGTGAGAGGCAACTTAATGACAAAAATCGTGAGCCTGATGCTTATTTAATGTGCCAGATTAGCGCACTCACAGACGGAGGCTCTCTTTGTCTTTGAAATGATCTTCTAGGAAAACCACTGCTAAAATGTTTGCACTGCGCCTCTTCTGCATAGAGCAGTCTGAGCTCTGTAGGGACCACGGCGGGATCACGATCCTTCCGTTCGCGGGCCCCTGATGGCGGTGCCACCGGTCTTCTCTGGCCTGGCTGACTGCCTTTTTTTTGACAGTCTTCCCTCCTGATGACACTTGGCTTTTTTCAAAAGCCAAATTCACTTCAGAAGACTCCGATTACTGTTCGTTTCCTTTGTACGGAAGAGTGAGATGCTTTCAGGGTTCTAGACGTGTTTTTCAAATAAGAGCCCCGCATGGACTTGCTCATCCGTTTGTCCACTTAGCCCCTCAGACACGCATTCCAACGTATTTATTGTGCACTTTCATGTAGCAGGTGCTGTTCCGGGTGGTACTGAGGTACTAAGGACCAGTGGGAACCCAGACCACACTAGGTCCCCGTCCTAATGACATTGTAGGAAGGAGTACAAATATCACTCGAGTGAAGATGTATATTCAAACCATGGCAAGTGACATGGAGGGGAGGAGATTGTGAGGGAGACCCAAATCTAGGTGGGCTAGGGAGGAGGGCAAACCCCAGAGGGCGTGATGGGACCTGGGCAAGGGGGAAATCTGGGAGCAGCATGGCATGCAGGGGACAGTGTGGGGGAGGGTCAGGCAGGAAAGAAAGGCCTTGAGAGACTCAGTGCCCGAGCGGGAGGTGGGAGTAAACCGAGCGACAGCGGCCAGAGGGAGGAGGTAGCGGACTGAGGCCATCCCTGACCACGCATGGTTGGGATTGTACCTTCGTGCAGAGCTGTTAATCCGAGGAGTGGCATAGTCACATTAGTGTTTCCTGAGGGATTCTCCGACCGGGGCTGGAGGAGGCAAGGTTGGAAGCATGCCACCACAGGAGGCTGTCCTGGGGGGTTCTTGATAAGAGGTGACAGTGACTTTGCCTCGGGGGCACGCGATGAAGCTGAGGGAGACCGAACGCATTTGAGACGTACATTGGAGGTTGGAATGTCAGGACTTGGCAATGAGCGGGAATGGGAATGACAGAGAGGGTCCACAGACTTGTCGCTTCCCCTGCGTCGCAGCCCCGTGAGGCGGGCGTACTGTTCAACACGTATTTGCAGACGAAGGTGAGCCCAGCTGAATATGCTAGTCTGGAGTCTTCCATGACCTGATTCCAAAGTCCCTTCGGCCAGCCCTCCTGACAACCGCCATCAACTGTTCCAAGCTCTTGCACATTTCCTTCTTCCTCTTCAAAACTAAATCTGGTTTCGCACGTTTCATTAGGGCGGCTTTGTTCCCCACGCAACTATGCCACAAAACACTCTGCTTCAGAGCCGGCAGAAACCCCCCCTGACCACCCCGAATGAGGACAATCACTACTGTCTCCTTTCCAATCCAGCCCCTGTCCATTTTACAGCAGTTAGCTGTGTGGAATATGGAAGTATTAGCAGCATGGACTTCGTCTCAGATAGACTTGTTTCCAGCCCTGGCTTTACCTCATAGGCACTGGGTGTGGCGAGTGTAAGCATTCGATGTGAATCATCACCATCGCCATCACCATCATCATCATCATCATCATCATCATCATCATCATGGAATCATTACTATCCATAATTTTTATGATCTTTGCTCACTTTTTTTTCACACATGGCTAGACTGAGCATTCCTGAAGGGGGAGGTCAGGTCATTCATTTTGGTATCTCTGTCACCTCACACCACGTCCAGAACAGCACACACACTCAGTATATAGTTTTCAATAAATAAGAAAAATGAATGATGAACACGGAGAAGATGCTCTCTCCAAAGCAAGTGGGGCCGAGTGACATGCTGAATAAAGAAAGCAGGGAGCTAGTTATTCTCCCTAAACCCAAATAGCTTGTTTTATTTTATAACCTACGATTTATTACCAGGAAAGTAGACATACGCCTCCTGTTCTCACAAGGCCACTGCCTGTGGGAAACAAACAGGAAATCCCATCGCATTTCTACTTTTAAAATGAAATTCCCCATTTCCCTTCAAGCACTGAAAAACAGTTGAGTGTGATGGGGGCCGAAGTCAAGGAAAGCGGGGAGATCGCCTTAAAAACGAGGATAAAATGTCAGCATTGTTTCCTTTCCCCAGAAATGGAGACAAGGCCAGAAAAGGAAGCCTCGTGTCATAAACATTACATTGAAAGGCAAGGTTGTGGGCAATGGTTTTACTTATTGTTCAAAAAGGATTATGCTTGTCTACGGCCACGCCACCCTGAATGAGCCTGATCTTGTCTGATCTCAGAAGCTAAGGAGGGTCGGGCCTGGCTAGTACTTGGATGGGAGACCACCTAGGAAGACCAGGTGCTGTAGGCCTTAAAAAAAAGGAAAGGATAGTGCTTGAAAGCGTGTTATAACATCATTTAACAACTCTGTTTAGCAGGGCATCGTTGTACAATGTCCGAAAGAATACACAGACACTCTCGAATGTCCGGCATGAGAGAAGATGAAGTGTTTTGTCACTTATAGCCACTTGTTTCTAAACAGCATAAGTACCAGTAAGCGTGTGTGTGCGTGTGTGTGTGGGAGGGGGGGGCTTTCGTTTTGACAGTTAACGTGGTGGGTAGATAAGAAAATTTCAAGATAAAAGTAGAGCAAAGCAGAATCGCATTACCTAATACAGAAGAGAAGGTTTGGATGGACAAATAAAAACAAAAGCTAGAATAAAAAAGCTGGAGAGGCAGGGGGAGGGGTGAGTGGAGGGAGAGAATCACCACCCAACCCCCACCACGGAAAAGCCTGGGCCCATGGAGATGTCTAAGGGAGATTTCAATTTGTTGTCGGCTGGACCAGCATAAACCCGCTGTTAGCTCTGTGCCATCTCCAGTAAATTATATATTGCTCATGAACGCTTTTGTGTGAATGGATTATTTTAGGGAAAAGCGACTAACTGAAGGAAGCTGGGGACGTAGTTATTTCTTCCCCCTTAGAGAAAGTAGTAAGACACATTTTTAAATAAGGGGAAACAAGAGATTGCAGGGTTAGTGTAGTGCTTTCCAATCCAAAAAAAAAAAAAGAGAGAAAAAAAAAGTCTGTGCTTTTCTTTATAAGGATGAAAGAATAGGAAAGAGAAAGTGGAAGACAAAGCCTCAAACATGGTATGTGTCCATTTAATCATCACTAAGTTTATTCTTCTCAACCTCAGTTTTTTGTTTTTTGTTTTTTAAACCAACGTATCTGAGTTAGTAGATTACATAGAAAAAGAAAAATCCACATGCAAAGTCTGGGAGAAATGAGGAAAGCACATTTACTGTGAACCCGGGTCTCTTCCGTTGGCAGCAAGCTGTAAAGGATTTGGTTGTTTGAGGGAAAGAAACCCTCATGAAGTTTATTGTTAAAACCAGAGTTATATAAAGATTCTATGATATAATGATAAGTCCTGGTGAGAATACCGAGTCCCTGGCTGAAGAGCTAATGGTCAGCTGATTCTCAACCACTGAGTCTGTTCTTATGGAGGGGGCTCTGCGATGGTTAATTTTGATATGTCGGCTTGACTTGGCTGAGAGATGCCCTGAAAGCTGGTAAAACATGACTGCTGGGCGTGTCTGTGAGGATGCTTCTGGAAGAGAGCACCCTTTGATTTAGCAGATATGTGCTCGCCAGGGTGGGCGGGCACCATACAGTCCACTGAGTGCCTGGAGAGAACAAAAAGGCATCAGAAGGACGAGTTCCCTTTGTCTCTTCTTGAGCTGGGATGAACGTCTTTTCCAGCCCTTGGGACTAAGAACTGGAGCTCCTAGTTCTCAGGGCTTGGGATACCGGGAGACCCTGGTTCTTAGGGTTCAGGATTGGAACAGAATTATACTGCTGGCTTCCTTGGTTCCTCGGCTTGCGGGCAGCAGATCGTGGACTTCTCAGCCCCCTTAACCACGTGAGCCAGTCCCTATAATAAATCTCTTAAATGTATAGATCTATCATCTACCTATTAGCTATCTATCATCTCTCTCTATCATCTACCTATTATCTATCTATCTATCTATCTATCTATCTATCTATCTATCTATCATCTATCATTCAATCATCTACCTGCCTATCTATCTATCATCTAACATCTATCTATTCTATTGGTCTGGTTCTCTGGAGAACCCTGACTATATAGGTTTGTTTCAAAATTTTCATGCCCTTGCTATATCAGTTGTTAAATATTTTAAACATCATTCTGCTCAGATGTCTAGTCTTTCAAGCTTATTTTATTCAAGGTGCAGTCACCTAGTCTTTCCTACTTTTATTTATATCCACATCTCTTTTAGCCCTAAGGGTTGTGACATTGACTTGACAGTTAGCAGTCCTCAGAGTAGGCTTGTCTAGTTTCACCATCAATGGTGACTACCTCTCATGTTTCCATCTCTCTGAAACAGAAAACAGACACATACACACACACACACACACAATCATGTGTGACTCAGATACTAAATGATGCGTAGAGAACACTTTGACCATTTACCCCCTGCTTCTTTGAAGTACTTATGACCATTTTCCTTACAAGTGACAGAAACCCAATTCAAGCTGCCAAACCCAAAACAAAGCAACCAAACCAAACAGAAATGAAACTTGGAGCCCCCAAGGTAGGCATGACTGCATTCCAATCAGGTTCTTGCCTGAGAGCATACCACTTCCTAGGGGCCATTTGGAAATATAGGAGGAGTTTTGCTTATCACAGTGGGGAGAGGGGGCTACTGACATTCAGGAGGCCTTGGGCAAAGATACGTCCTTCAATGGGCTGAGCATTCCACCCACAGAGGAATCATCTTACTCAGAATGCCAGTAGCTCTCCATTTGAGAAACCCTGAACAGGTGAACAGAGCGTTTAACTAAGAATCTTTATCTCTTGGCTCTGGTTTGCTTTTATGACGGCATCCTGCCCAGGTGGACTTTTGGCAGATATCAGTCAAATAGCCACCTCCGGCCTCAGGCTAACAGTTTAGCAATGCCAGCAGAATAGCTGTCTCTCTTTCCCATCTGCAACAGAAATCTTGACTCCGTATAGCGGAATTGACCCAACTTGAGTTGCTGGCTCATCTTCGATGTGAAAACTCTGGAGGGTGGAGGGGATACCGTGCTCTAACTGGCCAGGCGTGGGAAAGTGTCTCCCTCTAGAGTCAGGGGTCAGGGTCATCCCTGCCCAACACTCAGGCACGGAGTGAGACAGAGAGAATTCCTGAAGAACAATTGACATGATGTCCCAGAATGGGTACAGAGAGCGGACAGGCAAAACCAGCACGTTTCCTGGTCTAATCTCTTTCATTATTCTGCATTCCAGGATTCTCGGTGTACCAGTCTATTTGTATCTGAGTTTTTGCAGACACCATTCTCTTCTCCTCGGATGCCTTTCTTCATGTTGTTTTGTTTGGTAAACTTCTACCCATGCCTCAGGACCTCACTCACCATCATTGTGAAACCTGCCTTTTTTTGCTGTTCCTACTAAAGCTGTTTCGCCTTCACGCCCCCTCCCCCACATAGGCAAAGCATTTTTACATAAAAAGGAATTGAAATAATTAGCAAGGATAAGAAGCTGAACAACCCACATCCTTTTGAAAATGGAAAGCAGATGATGTTGGATTAGATAAGATCAAACATCATCAGATCAACAAATGTTTATCGAGTGTATAGAAACGTATAAGGATCCCCAAGCAGAATCTTGCTTCATTTTTTGGGTGTGTGCCTCTGTCTGTGTGCGTGTGGATATTGAGAATCACGGGATTTTAAGATTTGGGTTTCGTAAAGCTTATTGAGTTTAACCACTTCCTGATTCAGGTCAGGAAACTGAGGCTGAAGTGGGTTTTTTTCTAGCTCTGACAATATATGATCTGAGCCACCAAAAGGAAGGAAAGGTTGGCCCAATTCTAGGCTGAGAAACCACAGCTATGTAGCTTAAATTTCCTGTTCTGAACGCCATGCCAGGATGAATTTTTGATCTCCAGCGCCAATGGCCACTCCAGAAAGAGAGAGAATCAAAAGCAGTCTCTGTCTGTGTCTCTGTCTCTCTCTGTTCACTTTCCACTTTCTCTTTGGAAAAACAGAAAACAAAGAGAGACAAGGGCAGGGCCGGGGTGTTGAAATCTGATTCATACTTTTCCCCCTGTTTTTTTGCTGATGTGTTTATAGCAGAACACTATTGATGACTCACGACGTGATGAAGAGACATGGTAAACTTCGCTGGGAATTCAAACCGTGCAAACAGTGTGGATCAAACGCATGGGAATTATGGGGACATAAAAAAAGTCTTAAATCAAAGGGATAGAGGTGATTTATTCTTTGTGGCAGGAGTCCCTTCTCTTTTTAATGACAATATCTGCATAGACATTCTCTTCTGAATGAGTCGCGACTGGCTAGAAATAGAACTGCGTGAACCCCGCGATGTTCGCGATGGAAAGCAGAGATGTATTTGGATTCCTGCCAGGTATACTCAGGCACAAACATGTACGGAGATTTCCATAGAATATCTTTTATGAAAAAATCCACAGGCTCCCCCGCTCCCAGTGCCACTGGCCCACACCGCCTTCGGGCCTGCCTCGATGTGCAGGTAGGTCCGCCCCTGCCAATCCTTCTTCCATAGATCGCTTCGCATGTTTCTTTGGAACCTATCACTGTCCCGTTCAGAGAGTGACTTCTAATAACAGAGCCCGGCCCCCCAGCCTGGCACCCAGGCCATTCTAGGTCGACCCGGATCTCCACGTGGCGCTGGAGCACAGTCGATGAGGGCCAGCTGCCAGGGTAGCGCCCGCTGGCCGTGCTCCGGTGAGTGCGCCTACCAGGAAGCAAAGAAGCAGGGCTTTGGGATGGAGATGTGAAGGGAGGGACGAGGCTTTGCGGGGGGATGGGGAGTGGAGGCGACACCCTGAGGTCACGCCCAGCGGGTGATTCGAGGGTCTGACTGATGGAAAGGAGCATCTGGGGGTGACCCCTCCTAGCGGAAGGAGAAGCAAGAGCAAATTCCCTGAGTCGTGAGAGAGTTGAATGGATTTGAGGAATGAAAGTGCAAGAGGTGGTAAAATGGGGTGCAGCCGGGAAGAGAAAGGGGAGCAGAAGCGCAGCTATGAAGGGCCTGCGGCTGCAGGAAGCGGCGTGACCGCGTCTGTTAAGAGTTTCCTTTGTCCTCTCTGTGGGGAATGGACTGGGGCAGCCTCGAGCTCGGCGCTGGTGGTCCAGCCTCTCGGGGCTCACGGCCCTTCCCTCGAGGGCGGCCCGAGCCCAGGCAGAGACTGACTTCCAGTGAACTGAATAGAGCGGGGAAAGAGGCTTCCGATGTTAGGTTAAAAAAAGGCTCTGGCTTTCTCCTCCCTCCCCCTCTCCCTCCACATCCCTCTCTCCCACATCTCCATCTCCGTCCCCCTCTCACTGTCTCAGGCAGGCGCATATGGACACTCTCAGGGAGGACGGACTCCACGTCGTGATCTTCCCTACGGAAAGGTCCACCGGATGGAGAACCGATGTCTTCAGCTAGCAGCCAGCTAGGACGCGAGACCCGCCCACAGCCACGCCAGCAAGCTTGGAGCCCGCATTAATGAGCTGGGGCTGCCCTTACAGCACCCACAGGCTGGGGGCTTAAACGGCCGCAGTTTATTTTCTCACTGTTCTAGGGGCCGGATGTCCAAGATCGCGGTATGAGCCTGGCTGGTTTCTTCCGAGGCCTCTCTCCTCGGCCGGCAGGTGTCTGCCTTCTGGCTGAGCCTCGTGTGGCCTTTCTCCGTGTGCTCACGCTCTTCGTGCATCTCCTGTAGCGAAGGCACTGGTCATGTTTAGGGTCCTGCCTTTATGACCTCATTTAACTGTAATCACCTCTTAAAGGCCATATCTCCAAATACAGCCACATTCTAGAAGTTAGGACTCCAACACACGGACTCTGGGGACACATGTCAGTCCATCACGGAAGCAGAGACTCCCTCAGTTGAGCCTTGAAATGCCTGCAGTCACGGGGACACCATAATTGTAACCTTACGAGAGACCCCGAGCCTAAGATGTCCAGACAAGCCACGTTCAGGTTACTGGCCCCCAGAAACCGTGAACCGATAAACATGTGTTGTACTAAGCTGCTAAATTTGAGGTGATTTTTAACACAGCAATAAATAGTTAATGCAAATATTAGCACTGGGAACGGGTACACTTTATCAGATACCTAAACATGCAGGGCTGGCTTCAGAACAGAGAGCAGGTGGCTTCTCCCTCCTTCTCTCTCTCTCTCTCCCTCTCTCCCTCTCAGCCCTCGCTCTGGGGAAGCAAGCTCCCATACTGTGACGAGCTCTCTGCAGAGGCCCACGTGGCGAGGAAGTGATGTCTCCAATCTACAGACAGATGAGCAGGGCGGAGCCGGGCCTGCCAACAGCTGCTGAGAGAGTCTCAGTGGCCCCGCCCGGTCCAGGACTTTAGATGACAGCATCCCTGGAGGCCACTGTGACTGTAGCCTTGTGAGAAAGCCTGAACCAAAGGCACCTAACTAAGCTGCACCAGAGTTCCTGATCCACAGACTCTGTGAGATATTAAATTATTGCTGTTTTAAGCCTGTACGTTTTTACAAAGTGATGAATAACTACGTAGACGGCAGCCAGAAGCGGGAAGTACAAGCAACAAGGCCGGCTAGGAGGCTATAATCCGCCCGCCATCGCACACTCGAGTCGTGCCTGTCTAATCAGTTATCAGACGATTCAAGGTGTTCTCCACATCTGGTTCTTTTTCTCAAGCAGCCTCTTCACCTGGACCGCCCTTCCGCACAGTTTTGCGCCTTGCGTACTCCACGGTGTCTTGGTCACGTGATTTCTCCTTCGCTGTTTCTTCCCAGCTCCCTCCCATATAAGAATTGATACATTTCCTTCTATAGTAGCATTTTTTTTTAAAAAAAGCATCTTCATATATTGTGGTAATGGTGTCTATATCCCACCGGATTTCGAACCCCTCGTGTCTGTCGCGTGGTCTTTTGCATTTTGTGTCCTTCCGATGCCTGCGGTAGTGCGAGGTGCTGGCCACGCATTCTTTTTCGGTTTAGCTTTGGTGACTGTTATGTTGGCATCGTCTCTCGCGATGTGCCCTCCTGCGTTACTGATACTGTTAATGGACGCCCTCTCTTTTTACTTCACTAATATAAGTAAAATGTTATCAATTTTATTGATCTTTTCAAACAAAAAAGGTTTTGCTTTTATTGATGTTTTTTTTTCCTATTTCAATTTTACTGATTTATGCTTTCTTGAATTTCTTCTGCCCGTTATTTGGGTATAACTTACTCTCCTTTTTCTATGCTGTTAAAGTGGGCACTTAGAACAAAGGTTTAAGATGTTTTCTTATGGAACGTAAATCTATTAAACTATCATTTTCCTCTAAGCACTGGGAAAAGTGCAGCTCCTGGCTACAATCAGAAGCGTGATCTGTGAGGCCTGGACACAGGCAGTGACAAAGGATTTTACCAGCAGGCCTGGCAGGGAAAGTTGCCTCCCCATCCCCCGCCCCCAGCACCAGAGTTGATGTACAACCAGTACATCTCAATCCCTGGGGGCAGCGGCAGTCAGGGACACCAGCCCTGGGGACGGCCATGCTCTAACGGGGCGCTGTATTCCTAGCCCAGGTGCCTCCCTACCAGGGAACTCACGCCTGCCAAGACTTCTTTATCAATGGGACTTGACTAAGGCATTTTCTTCGCTCTGACTTAGTACTTTTCCCCAATAAGTTACAATTTGGGGGTGGGGGGCGCGCTACTAAGTATCCATAGCATTCTTAAAGTCCCTCCACTCCAGGTGATTGAAAGTCAAAAGTCTCCTAATTGTTTTGGAGGAGGGGGATGTTTGTTTTCATCAGGGAGGTCAAACTGGAAATATAAATTCAAGAATGCTTCTAACGTAGATTTACAACCATACAAAACAGTTTTAAATATCTCTTTCATCGCTTCCTGTTTGTGAAAACGTTCAGTAGGAACATCTATTTTCTCATCCTTAAAATGGGGATGATAGTAACAGTAGCTAAATTTCACGTAACACTTACTATGTGTCAGTTTCCGTTCTAAGTTTGTTACATTTAGTCACTCAATTAACATTCACAATGACTTTGCCAGTGTATTGGTTTTCCGTGGCTTCTGAAACAAACTAGCAAAAGCTGGGGGCTTAAAGCAATGGAAACCCAATGTCCACAACCAAGGTGTTTGTGACGCTGTGTTCCTGGCTTCTTCTAGAGGCTCCAGGGCGGAATCCACTCCCTGCCTCTCTCACTGCTGGTGGCCGTCAGCATTCCCGGTCGTGTGGCCCAGGGTCCACCTCCCTCTAATCTGTCTCTGTGGTCACGTTGCATCCTCTTCTCTTTTCGTCTGCCTCAAATCTCTCTCTGCCTTTCTCTTATAAGGACATTTGTCCTTGGGTTATCTCACCCAGATAATTCAGGAAAAATTCATCTCGAGATCCTTAATTTAATCATATTGACAAAGACATTTTTCCCAGGGGTTCGATGTGGATGGATCTTTTTTGGGGGGTGGAGTGGGGAGAGAGGGGGCATCATTTACCTGCCATGATGAGTAAGCTATTTTTATGATTAGTCCTCTTTTCCCAAGATTATACAGCTAGAATTCAAACAGGTAGTCAGTTTCGGAGTCCATGAACTTAAACCCTTTGCAATCAGAGCAAAGCATTGTTCCTGACACATAGCAGGGCCTCACAAGTTTGCAATTATTATTATTATTATTACTATACAACTATTATTGGTCAAACCTAAGACAGCTGTTTATTTAACATGTAGTATTCAAACGCACGGTTCAGACACCTGATGTCCTTGCTGACTTCAGTGACTCTTCTTATCAATGCAACTTCCCGTTAAAGCTTCATTTTCATCATTAAATTCCGACTCTGGGTCCTGAGAGAACAGGGCTTTTAAGCCAGAGAAATGTCATCCTCTGAGAGGCATGAAAGGAATTCCAACTTTGGGGCCCCTTGCTTACTTTCCAGAGACACGGATGAGCTGGCACAATAAATATTTAATGGGACGTGATGGTAGTTTACGTCAATTAGGAGTCGCAGGGTCAAATGGAAGGAGGAAATGCAAACCTTCTCTGGGCCAATGCGAGTCCAAACAGTGATGCTGTCAGCTGTCAGCTTTCTCATTTCGTAGAGTTTAGAGAGCTTGGAGGAGAAACACTTAAATATTAACGGCGACGATTATGGCAGCTCTACATGGACTAGACTCTGGCCCTCGTGGACACACACACACACCTGGAGGACAGGCTGTCCCACATCAGGTTGCTTTGGGAGAATGTTTCCCCTTGCTGTGTTGGTGACATATGAGGCATCGCTCAAACATAGATGAGCATTGCCTACTTATTTGTTGGCTTCTTCAGTTTGTTAGAACAGGAGGGGCTTGAAAGTTCTAGAAACTCTGTCCACCGATATACTGTGTGTCTGCTATTTGCCACAGCGTGGTGCTTATCCATTCAATATTACAAACATCTCTGGACTAGAGACCATTACCTTCCTTTCCCACAGGTCACTGAGGCCAACACTCATCTAGACCCCGGGGCTGGCAGAGGTGCTGGCTATGGCCACTTCTTTGCCCGGTAATTGTTTACATCTCTCTCTCCCGCCTCACAACCTGCTCACCTCTGTATCTCCCACGGCACCTGTTGTTGGGCTTTGCCACAGCAGGAGTCGAGTGAGCGAGAGAAAATGGCGCCAAACTGAATCTACGGGCCAGGGACCGAACGAAAACAACCACATTGCCAACCGTGCAAGTTTTATCAAGGACTTAATTAAGCCTCTTCGATCTCTATCCGTGACTTCGCTGTTGATAACACTGGTTCTCGCTACTCCACAGAATGGTGGGAAGCATTATATGAGAAAATAATTCACTTGATAAACTACAGGGCCTTGTGTGATGAATTAGTATATTACCTGCTAGAGAAAAACATTGAATACTGAAATTTCTTAGCTCTGATTAGTCCTCCTTGCAAAAAAAAGAAAAAAAGAAAGAAAAAAGAATAGCAATAATAAAAACAAACAAAATACCACACAAAACAAAAACAGAAAATGCCACAACAAAATAACGTAATCAATCACCCAACAAGACCGCTAGAATGAATATCTTTCTCTCTAGTCTCTGTACGCTGATGTTGGTAATTCTTTTAGTTTTATAATGAATCTTTTTTAGAGAGTCTTATTTTATTAAACTGCAGATTTTTCTGGAAAAGGTGATATTTGGCTTGAATTCAGATTGAAATAAAAGAATAGCTTTTGATAGGAGTAGAACATATGAGGTTTGTTGGTTGAATCCAGGGGTTGGCAAACTGGCTCAGAGGTTAAGATTTTAAAAATATTTAAATGGTTGGGAAAATTCTAAAAAATAATATTTTATGAAACATGAACACTTTATAAAATTCAAATTTCAAGGGCCATAAACGAACTATTGTAACATTTATTCCTTTACTGCTGTTTATAGCTGCTGCAGGGGCAAAACCAAATGGATGTCAGAGGTACACTATGGCCTTCGGATCTGAAATATTGACTTTCCAGTCTTTTCCAGGAAAAAAAAAAGTTTTTTTTCTATCTGGTTAAAGTCATTTCTTTCCTTCATTCGGTCCCACAAATCGAGTCTCTGCTCAACTCCAGGGCGGTAAGTTGAGAACGTAAGTCGAGAAAGCCTTCAAGAAGAGCACATCCATCAGCAGAAAAAGACAAGTCGTTCGATCATTAAAAGCCCACCGAGCCCAGGGAGAGATGAAGGCGGGAGGGGTTTGGGGGGCTGCACTGCAGCTCAGGCACGTCACCGCTGACCTAGCGGCCAGTGCGGCTTCCCTCCTGCCCGCCTGTCTGGTGGTCGCCCACGTGCCAGCGCCTTTCTGGCTGGTCTCCGGCGCACCTGCCTCTAGACACTATGTTTGCCTTC
>NW_006434835.1:6554898-6559273 GCF_000325575.1 Pteropus alecto
CTTTCTTACAGACGTGAGCTCCCTACTTCTGAATTCTGCGGCAGCTTTTTGACGCTGCCAGAGCTGGTTTGAAGGTGGCCGTAGGGGATTTCGCGACAGCTGGCCTGTGACTGGAGCACTTCGTCTTCATGAACCCTTCTCTGTATTTGTGGTCCAGGAAGAGACCGGCTCCTGAGTGTCACCTGCCTTAGCCAGAAGCTTCTCCAGCAGCCCTTCCCCGGAGGTGTCCCCTTTAGACCCTGAGCCCCTCCTGGGCAGACCGGCAGCTATCCCCTGATCGTCCACTGGAAGATGTCCTGGAACCCAGAAACAGGGCTAGGGCAAGGATGAGGCAATGAGGCACACGTCTTGGACATGACCCTTGAGGGGGCATAAGAAAAATTCAATTAAAATGATAAGGAATGTTTAACACAACATTTAAAGAAATAAAAATGAATGTAAAAATCCATAGTAAATAGAGGAGATAGGATCAGTAACAGTGCTATGCGGAGCTAGACTGGATAAACAGAGGAGATAGGGCCAGTGCTATGCGGAGCTAGACTGGCATTTGAGGCAAAGCCGAGAAGCAGGGGGAGTTGAGGAAAGCTTCAGCTAATAGCTGCCTTTTTGGTAAAACAAGGAATTCCAGGGAAATCCAAGGATGCGGGTCATTCTTGAAGCTGTGTCAGAGTGGCGTTTTGGAAACAGCACGCACATTTGCGACAGACAACAAGAGTTCTGGTTTTGCCTCTGGTCTTCCCTGCCATGTGACTTCAGAAGTCACAACACTTCCTAGGACCTTGGTTTCCCCATCGTAAATGAAAGAGGATGGACCAAATGATATCACGGATTCACTCTAACTCTGGAATGTTTTTGTACTGGATCTCACTAGGAGCGGAATTACGAACACACAAGACTAACCTAGGTCCCCGCCCTAGATCCAGCCAAGGTGTGACGAGGCATTGCACGGTCCCTCCAAAGCAGTGCTCTCGTGGGGCTGGGAACTGCCTGGAAGTCATCTCAGTCATCGAGGCATGAACTCGTCCTTTCTAGAGTTTCTATCAGTGTTTACTCTGCACCGTTAGGTGCTGGTGGAGGGGACGGCCATTGAGCAGTTGCAAGGTTGACAGAAGTTTGTCATTCAAGGACCCGCATCCTTGGATTTCCCTAGAATTCATTGTTTTATCGAAAAGGCAGCTATTAGCCGAAGCTTTTCTCAACTCCCCCTGCTTCTCAGCTTCACCTCAAACGCCAGTCTAGCTCCGCATAGCACTGTTACTGATCCTAGCTTCTCCGTTTATTATGGATTTTACCCATCACTGTGCTGGATTTAAGGCACTATATACAAATTACTTACAACACCCTGTTTCGATCCAAAGGCCACGCCCCAGCTGGCAAGCCTTAGCCCACCGAAAGCAGTGAGTTTAAAGGTAGACTTTTCGTTTTATGACTGGTCTACATTGAAACAGGATCCTCTCGCCTCCAATGAGCTTTCTAAGTGACTAGTCTGAAATTTATACCACAGATAAGAATACTCAAAAGGGGGAAATACAGACAAATCATATCTGGTTTTATTACCTAAGGATACAGTATTTAAACATATAAAAATTACGTTTTCAGATCTGCCTTCCTCGCCTGTATTCTAGTTCCTTGAGGGCAGGAAACGACCATAATTAATTTCTATATTATCTTGGCTTATCACAAAGCCTGGTACTAAATATACAGTCACATATATATTACTTGAAACAAAATCAAATTCATGTAATCATAGAGAGTAAGGAACCTTGGAAATCAAATAGTTTATACAGCATCCATTTTACGAACAAGGAAACAGAAGCCAAGTTTTCACAGTGATTTAGTGGAAGCAACGGAGCCAGAGACTAATGAACTTTGCTTTTAGTTCTAAGTCCTGACCTTCAGAGAAAACAGATGATAGAAATCACCGCTTTCAGGTGGGAATCTCCCTTCGCCCGGAGATGGGTAGAGCTTCTGAAAGTTTCAAAAATAAAATGAAGGATTCAAAAATATAGAAGCAATGAACGCTTGTGCTCTTGTGCTGAATATGGATGACCTTCTACAAAGAAACACATGTTTAGACAGACGCACAAGCAGGGAGAGTCCCAACACACCGCTAACCACCTGTGTGACCTTACGTAAATGATTACACCTCCTCGGGGCTGCTGCTTTTCCAATAAAAAAGGAAGCATCATACCCTGCATTTTATAATTCTGAAATTGCATGTTTATAAAATTTAGTACGAAGTGTCTCAGAGGGTCAGAAAACTTTATGATCTGTTTTGAAGCATTCGTCTGTAGGAGAGAGAAAGTGAGTAACACGTGAAAATGCTTGATGTTTTCTCATTTTTCTGCTTCATCGTTTACAGCTTTCTTTCAGCTCCAAGGTTGGGGGGGAGAGTGGGAGTCCGCAGGAGCTTGCCGAGGCTTGCTGCAGGCAGCCAGAGGCAAAGGGAGTGACATTTTCCTTGGAAACAAAGTGAAGAGTTTCCCAAACAAGGAAGTTGCCTAAATTATGCTGCATACTTTTCTCTCCCCAACTCTCCATTCTGGTTTAAATGATTCATAATTTTAGCTTCACCTTATCCTGCCTCTCCTTCTGGGCTGATAGCTTTAACTTGGGAAATAGTAAATAGTAAGTTTTGGTTTTTAGAGCTGAGTTTCTCAACTCAGATCTGCCACTTACTCACTTTGTAACCCTGGGCAAATCATCGAAATGACTCGTACCTTAGTTTTGTTATTCACAAATTAGAGAGATTCCCTACTTTAGGAAAGACGATGAATAATTTAATTTGGTTTAGAAAGTGACCGACTCAAGCTGGATGTTTGGTGAGCTGTTAGCCTACTTTAAAAAGCTTTTATCCATGCTATTAAGTGTTTTCCGTTTAGGATTGTCACTTTTCTTTTCTTTTTTATTTGAAGAAGGCTTTTTTGTCTCTCCCGTTCTCTTGTACATGCATCCATTCATTCCAGCTTTTGTCTTCTTTGACATTTAGCCAGCATGATTTTTGGTTAACTTCAAAGGAACTACTTTGCTAGATTAATCCCCTGGATCTCAGGTGGGCAGAAGATCTGGTTGAAGCCAACTTTTTCTTCCCCTACTTGTTATTGCTGGTAATTAGGGATGAATTAGAGATGCTCATTTGGAAGGAAAAACTGTTTGGGTGTGTTTTATCTTGTACATAATAGAAATAACAGCGAAGACATCAAATATTGGACTTAACCAGACAAGGAAACGGTAGCAGCTTTAATTATTTAAAAAGGCAACAGATAAGCTTTGAATAGAGCTACAGGGAAGAGGAAACTATAAAAAGTAACATCACGGCTTTGTAAAACAGCCAATTAGAATACTTTGAAATGAAAAATATAATAAGCGCAATTTAAGTCAGATACTGATTCAACATAGCAGGAAAAAGTAAATTGAGCAATCAGACGTTTCACAGAATGAGACATGTAAAGATACAAATATGCAAAATGAGGAAAGAAACAGAATAAAAGGAATCAATATACGTTTGATCAGAATTCCAGAAAGAGAGAGAATGGAGAAGAGACACGATTTGAAGGGAAATTGACAGAGCATTTTCCAGAACCAATGGGAAACCAACCCACACACAGAAGCCAAGTATATCTTAAATAAAATACAAAGAAATGTACACCTCTGCACATCACAGTAAAACACAAAAACAAACCAAACCAAAATAAAATCTTAACTCAGTGAGGAAAAAGACAGATTGGCTTCAAAGCACACCGAGAAAACAAGCAAACAAAAAAACATCCTTAAAAGGGACTGCACCTGGTGAAAAGATTTCAAGAATAAAGAGAAAAATAATATTTCCAGAAAAAAAATATTTAAACAAAATTTACGACTAGTTTCTCAGTCATAGAAATTCTCAAGAATTTATTCCAAGCAGTTTATACTAAAGGGAAGATCCTCGCTGCAGGAAGGAAGAGACCAAAGACGATTTTAAGGAACTGCGTGAAACTAAACATTGCATATCATGCTAACAGTATGCTTGCTTGGTTACGAAAAGGGAGAATTAAAATACGAAATGTATAATAATTTACAGGTTTGAAGAAAGGCAAACATCGTTGAAATGTTTTAAGGGCCTTCTCCGAGCCGGGGCATCAGTAGGTATCGATTTGTTTTAGATGAAGATGAGTGAAGTGTGCCTGTTGCAAGTTCAAAGGTCACTCTAATAAAGAATGGGCACAGTGAAGAAGTCTTTCCCAGAGAGCTTATTTTGCTGCTCTAGGTCGATTCTTGTGTGCGCCCTGCCTGATGCCGGGGCAGGATGATGTGTTTGGACCACGTCAATGGCCTGCCTGCCTTCTGGCTTCTGATGGGATTCTGCTGAAGGTGAACCGGGGTGGCCGGGCGGGGG
>NW_006434835.1:6559290-6609208 GCF_000325575.1 Pteropus alecto
GGTGGGGAGCGGAGGGAGGGGGAGAGGGAGGTGGAGGCCAGAGGTGAGGCTGGGGCATAGGTTTTCCCGCTGCCTCCCTGTCTGCTCTCCGCGGGCGGGCTGCTGCCCTGAGCTGAGATCTCGGCTTCCATTGATTTAGCCTTCTCTGTCTGTGGATTCGAGTGACTGCATTTCCTGTCCATTCCTTCACGGTCGGGGGCTGACGCTGAGTTCCCGCCTTATTCGTTGTTCGATTCCCCTTAATTCTGTCACTACTTTTAAAACTCTCCCTTGATTAACTCTCATATCAAATGAAGCTAATTTGAGTTGTGTCAGCTGTTAATTGTTCATTGACAAACTTTATCATAGAGGGAAATATAATAATACAAAAGATCTGGAAGTAGGTGAGATGAGAGAAAAATAAAACATAGGCTAATGGGCAAAAAAATTAATAAGGATGTTAATTTTAAGTCCAAATATGAATGAACCGAACACTCTAGTTTTAAAAAAGACTGTCAGAATATGGGCACTCCACGGATGTTTTACAATCTATAAAAATATACAGGAAAAAGTGGTATGTCCAAGGACAGAAAAATGTATTATGTAAATAGGAATCAAAGGAACGCTGGTGTGTCTATATCACATTCGAAAGTTTTTAAGGCAAAAAGAAGGCTTTTTGTAATGGTCACTCTATAATGATAAAATGTTTTTAAAAACCAGTCATTTTTAATTTACATGCACCTAAAATATTGCTTCAAATGATATGAAACGAAATGTGAGACAGTCAAATCAATCATCACAGTGAGAGCTTTTAAGAGTCTTCTCTCGGTTCATAGTAACTTCGTTTGAAATAGCCCCCAAATTGGAAGCAACCAAATGCCCATCAATAAGTGAACAGATAAAGTGAAATATTATTCAGAAATAAACAATGAAGTCCAGGCATATGCGACAACGTGGATGAAAATTAGAATCATTACACTAAGGGAAAGATGTCACAAATGACCACATATCGTATGATTCCATTAATGTGAAATGTATGCATTAAGTAAATATATAAAGACTTATTTCCTGAATACATGCTAAGTTGTAGATAGTGTTTCAGCTGTGGCTGATGTAATTATAAACTCTAGAGCTGTCATCTTTATCTCTGGTGAGTGATACGATCATTTTTAATACACACATATATTAATATATATGTAATTATAAATACGATAAGCATTATCAAGAAAAATGGCCCTATAAAAAGGTGACATTTTTATGACACCACGTTCCTTGTGGTAAGCACCAGCTCCCTTGGAGGGAGATACTACTGTGATTCCCATTTGACAGATAAAGAAAACTGAAACCTATGAAGCCAGGTAAGCTGCTTGCTCAAGCTAAACTTATCTAGAACACATAGGAGCTGGAGTGGGGCACGGGCGTGAGCTCTGAGGATACCCAGCAGCCAAACCCAACCATGCCGAGGCAGTTAGAGTTTAGCGTCTAGCACTCAGCATGTAGCATATATATATCTCCATGGAATGAATGAACTCCACGTTCTGGTTTGGTTCATATCACTCCTTTAAGAATAAAAGTGATCTGTAGTTTAGATGGAAATATTTAGTCTACGGCCATGCCACCCTAAACAAGCCCGATCCCGTCTGATCTCAGAAGCTAAGCAGGGTCAGGCCTGGTTAGTACTTGGATGGGAGACCACCTAGGAAGACCAGGTGCTGTAGGTGTAAAAAAATAAGGGATTGTAAACTGACAAGGTCCTTGCAATCTGTGAAGTCAACCAAAGGTTGCCTCACCTAAAAACATAATAATAAAAATAAAACAATGACATTTTATTAAACATCAGGAATTATCTCAAATTATAATGCAGAAGATATATTTGATTATTAGGAAGGAAGGAAGGAAGGAAGGAAGGAAGGAAGGAAGGAAGGAAGGAAGGAAGGGAGGAAGGAAAGATTTAAAACTCTTGGATTAAAGCTGGAGTTCCTTCTTCTCCCAGGACTCATTCTCCAGTGGCAGATTCGGGACAGAGTATGCTAGGTCTTAAATGAACCCTGGGACTAGGAGTCCTGTCTGCTCTCAGTCTCATGGCTGTGTGTCAAGCCACACCCCCAATGCTAACCTCGGACTTGGTAAGCTGCCCCTCACCATGGACTCAGTTGGGCTGGGGGCGGATTCGGATCACGGTCCAGTTAGAAATACACAAACACATGAGAGCAGGTGGCTTATTTGAGTCTCCTGTCCTGGTAGAAGGTGCAGGATAAGAAATGCTTTATTTTTATGGAATCTCAAGAGGTCCAGTCCCCTCATTGTATAGATGCACCGCTTCCTCATTCGGGGTACAAAAGGAATGAAACCCCCGCATCCTCAGGGCTTAAGCCTGATTCGAACGGCTTGTCCACGTGCTCCTCACCCCGCCATCCCACCGAGTTCTGATCTGCAAATTCATCAAGTTCCCAGATGACGCAGGGCTGCTGCGTACTGGGCCACACCCTGAGGACTGCCTGGTAACGCAGGCGCTGCGTGCAATGAATTAGCTCCTCTCCTATGCGTGCGGCACTGTGCTGGTGAATAATCCTTGGGAGAACTGAGAAAACAGCCAGGCAAACCATTTGCTGCCTTCCGTGGTGCAGGCGAGGCAACCCGCTTCGGAAAGACGGCATGGCCCACCCAGACTCTTTCTTGGCTCCAGAGTCGGAGAGTCAACTACATTCGACTTGTAACAGGCATCTTAAAAGTGATACATCCCAAACGAAACTCCCCATATTTCCGAAATGGCTTTTTTCTTTTTTACCATCTCGCGTTCCAGTAAATCTCAGATTTTTTTTTTCCCAGTTGCTCAGACCCCAACACCTCGCAGTTAAACTTACCTGTGTTCTTTCTCTGAAACCGCATATTAAATCGCCGAGCACTTCCTGTCACGTGTGCAGAATCGGATGCCTTCTCTCTGCTTCTACCATTGTTCTTCTAGTCCATTCTACTCCACTGCCCAGAGCCTCCATGGCTTTCTTCCCGCCTCCCTCAGGAGCGAACACCCAGTCCTGACCATGACTCACAGGGACCCTTTCTGTCCAGCTCTGCTGACTTGCTCACTGCTGTTCCTGATCACACAGCCACGCTCCGGCCTTGGAGGCCTTGCACTTCCCAGAATGCACTTCCTCTGGGCAACCTCCTCGCTCGCTCCATCACGTCCTTCACACCGAGGTTCCAATCACCTTCCCATTTGTTGGTTGTTTGTTTCCTGCCACTAGACTAAAGGTTTCACAGGAATAGATAATTAAAAAAAAATAATAACAATAAGGGGACCTCATCAGCACCTAGAACTGTTTCTGGGAAGTAGTAGCTTCTCAGAAGTTTCTGGATGGACAGATTTTAAAGATCGAAAGGCCAAGGCTTAAGAAAGGGAAAGAACCAGCTCTCGGGCACACACGGTGTCTAGGTGAGAGGAAAGGCCGCCGCTCCAATCCCAAGAAGTATTCTTCCCGTTCAACCCATGCCAGGGGTGAGGCTCCTCTGCCTTCCAGCAAGAAGCGTGACCTCTGCTTGAACCGAGAGAACTGGGGCTTAAAATAACTGTGGGTCACGGCCTTCCCTGAGCCTCCTTCCTTGCTCTGAGGCTGGGGTTGTTCCCATAGCCGCTCCCCAGAGGACACCAGCGACGGGGCGTGCATTCGAGGGTCCCTGGGAAGACGAGAGCTTGCATTCCTCAGGATGTGAGAGGAGCTCGGTCCCAGGCCCAGGCCCACGTGACTGGAGGAAGTGGCCTGGCTGATATTTCGAGAAGGACTAGGTCAAGAGGGTGAGGTCACTGCTTGGATTTGTCTTCCGCTAGCGATTGGGACGTGGCTGGCAAGAAGCATCCTGTTCATGATTCATTGTCACCCCCCTGGTCTCGATCCTGCCTGAACACTGTCTCCTGCTCTCGCACTGCCCGAGTCGCCTTCGGTGATGTGTCATTCCCTCAACGACTATTTATTTCACACCTACTACGTGCTCTGTCTTAGGCGTGGTGAGGGCTTCTGACAAGTTATGAGTAATACGGACATGAGGCCTGGCCTCAAAAGCTTTTAAAAAGCTGGTGACAGTCCCGCTGATAAATGACATTTGGAATTTTCACTGTGATGTCCAGTGTAAGAGAAGCGGATCTCTTCTCTTCTCCCGCCGGCCTTTCGTAATGGCCCTTCGGCAAGGAAAAGAGGCCCGTTCTGCATCTTCTTATGATGTGTGGTCCCAAAGTGCAAAAATATTCCAGACTTAAAGCGAAAGGATAATTTGAAAATGTGCCTTTCCGAAGGGAACATACTTCTAGTGAAAAGCAAAGGGAGTGCCCCTAAGAAATATGTAAGCCTTCCTGAATTGAGATAATAAACTCACAGGAAGGCTGTGACTCTCTCTTCTCTCTCTCCGTCTCTCTCTGTCTCTCTCTCTCTTTCTGTCTCTCTCTGTCTCTTTCTGTCTGTCTGTCTCTCTCTCTCTCTCTTTCTCTCTCTCTGTTAGAATGAATTGAAATGTTAAAAGCTTTTCACTAAAATGTTAACATTTCTACAACATATATTAACATAACTGCACATTGAATAATATATAAAACACAAGAAAAGATAACATTTACAGCTACTTGAACTTATGAAGGGCATTTTAGGCGCCAACTTAAACCCGTGGCCACAGGCGGAGTAGCCAGCTTCCAGCTTCCACTGCCCCCAGCGATCCTTGCCTCCCAGTACTCAAGTCCCGTGTAGCCTCCTCGCACACTGAATCAGAGCCGGTTGTGCAACCAACAGCATATGGTGACAGTGTGTGACCTCCGGAACCAGGTCATGAAAGGCGAAAGGCACTGTGGCTTCTCCTTGCTCTCTCGTTTAACACTAATAGCAACATTTTTACACCGTGCAATAAATGTACCAAGCTGAACCCAGGGCGGTGGTGGCCGGGGGAAGAGCATGAGTCCAAATGACACCATTCTGAGTTTATGACAGGAAGAAACGTGTCAGGACAAGTGAAGGGCGAGCCCGCGAGGAAACTCGACTCTTTGTGTTTGCAAAGCAGATTGAGATGCCTCCTGGAAAGGAAGGAAGGGAGAAGCATGTGAGTCTGTCCCCATAATGGCCGACATGGACGGTGCCCATCGGGGGAGCCCGGTGGCAGAGGCCGGCCTGGTCCAGCCTCAGGGTCCTGGCTCCAGGGTGGGTGAGCGTGCAGAGCTCTGAATGGAGCTAAAGTTTGGTGGCCATCTCGGTGCGTCTCAGAATCTAAATGTCAGTGTTGCAACTATACATCACACGCTGCTTCCTCTAATGCTTTGTCATCATGGACTGGGATTTCTTCATGTCAATTGTGACCTTAACAATTTACTGCAAAGGAGCCAATTTTGCAGAGTATGTTCCAAAGGGACAACTATGCCTCCCACCAAGTCCCCATCTCCTTCATTCTCCTCAGCCCAGTGGCAGCATGTGACAGGTTTTCCGCACTACAATCAAGTCCAGCTCTCATAATCCGAACCAAGCCTTGGGTGGTGGAAAGAGATGTTAAGATGATAGCTATGGAATCGATTAATTACAAACAAAATAAACACTGAAACAAGTTACTCAGAAGTCATTAAGTTCCTTTACTAAACAACCTAGTTCAGGACAAATAATAAGTAAGGGTACCAGACTGGTTGATGGCTTTGCATTTTTGCACCATATAAGGTGTTTACGTCTTTTCGAAACACAAAACAAAGCCAACTTTCAGAGGAAAGATACCTATTTCATTGCAATTCTCACGAATGCTTTTCGCAAAATTGGCAGCGTTGTTAATGACACTCTTTGCTTTACTGTTATTAGACCATTTTCACACTAGGTGTATTTCTTACCGAAATGTGTGAGTCAAGTACTGTCACCCCCATCTCACCAATGTGGAACCGCAACTCAGAGTCGCGGCATGTGGTGGCGCCGGTTGTGAGCTGCACGACTCCGGGGAGTCGCGGCCCCACAGTCACCCAAGGTAACTCGTGGCAGGGACGACATCGGAACCCCACTTTGATTAGAATCCAAGGCTCCTTTCCTACGAGTCAGATGTCCCTCTGCTGTTTTCCCGATTCTCTCACAGTGGAGTTTTGTTGACCAGGGAGATCAGCGTGAGGTTCTAAGAAACAACAGAACTTCAGAAAAACTAAACTCTTGCTGAGCTTTGCCATCGACGAGAGGAGAGTTAACGAGAGGGCAGGTGGAGAGGAGGGTGGAAAGGGGGGTGGCGAGGCGGGTGGCGAGGAGGTCTTAGACGGCAGAGTCACCTGATCTGGAAGGGAGGGGTGAAGATTCAAAAGACTGGGGACAGGAATAAGCTACTGGTGCCAGTGGGGAAGAATTTTACTGAGACAGCTGTGGAAGCAGTTGAGGCCATTGGAGCTCTGAAATCTGTTGGTGTCATGTTGGATTTTGACTGGACATTTGTTTTAGGTCCCCCCTGGTGAAAAAGGACCCCACACACATGCGACAAGGAATGACAGGACAAAACGCCACAGCGCAGTGACATCTGTGCCCGGCATTTAAAGGGGGCCGAGGAGGAGCTCCGGGTTCCTGCCTCACGCCCGGTGGGGCAGCCTCGCTTAGCCGCGGTGCCCGCCAAGGCCGCGGTGTCCTCCTCCTGCGGGGGACTTCCTCCGCCTTGTCAGGAGCCCCTGCCTCGCGGGGAGCCAGGACGTCGCAGGAAGCACTGTGGGCTCATCGGCCACGTGCCGACGGCGGAAATGCAACCTCACTCTTGCAGAACCCGTGGCAGCCACCTGGATGAACCCACACGCCCGGCCTTGGCGGGGTTCCATACGGGTTTTCCCCACATCCAAGAGGACACTAGTGATTATGAAGCTCCCCTCGTTCTTTGCAAAGCATCTCTTTTTCCCACCAACCACCCTCCAGCCCAGGTTTTCTTACACATCCAGACATTTACAGTAAAAGGGGATTCGCCTCGGTGCAGCGAGAGTGGCCAGCGGATGGTTTTCCTTAACTGCGTCTTAAAGAGAAAGAATTCAAGAGGGACGTACAGACAGCTGGCGGCGGACGGACCGCGCGCGCATCTGTATCGCTGCCTTGGCCGCTCTGCCTGTCTGTTCTCGTCTTTTATCTTCCTCTTCGTACATTTTCTTTTCATTTTTTAAAAGAAGCAGTTTTTTAAAAGCACCTAAAACGAATAGAATATTTTTTTCACTCAGATTTATAGAGTGAAAAAATGTTCTATTAGTTTGGGGCACTTTTAAAAATCTATGTGTAAAAAAATATAAATATATATGTATGTGTATTATATAGAATCTTAAAATAGAATGTAAAATATAAAGGATGTGACCTGCCTGATTCGTTCGGCTTCTATAATATCCACACGTGTATATGGATAACAATACTTGTGATGATTAATTTTATGTGTCCACTTGACTGGGCCCCGGATGCCCAGGGGCCCGGTTAAACATTATTTCTGGGTGTGTCTGCGAGGGTGTTTATGAATAAGATTCACATTTAATTAGCATTTAATTGGTGGACCAAGCCCAGCAGTTGGCACTCCCTGGTGCTAGTGGGCATCAGCTAACCCTGTGAAGCCCTAAATAGAACAAAAAGGTGGACGAAGGTTGTAATTTGCTTTCCGCCTGCCGGGTGAGCTGGGTGCTGATCTTCTCCTGCCCTGGGTGGTCCTGCTTCTCAGGCCTTTGGACTTGGGCTGGAACCTACATTGTTGGCTCTCCAGGGTCTGCAGCTTGCAGATGGCAGATCGTGGAGCTTCTCAGTGTGCATAATTGTGGGAGCTAATTCTTTATGATAAGTTCCATTATATATATAATCTCTTTCTATATAAAATATAATTATGTATAATTAAATATAACTTATAAAAAATATATGTATAAAATCTCATTTTGTAAAACAGATAGGTATGGGGGAGCCAGTCAGCCATCAAACAATTCCATGTCGCTCATGGTCTCTGGCAGGACCGAGTTACGCACCGGACACAGCGAGCGCGATGCCGAGGGGTCCGTGAAAATGTTTCGTTTTTAAAAAATCCAAAGAAAAACAATTGTTTTTAAAAAATCAGAAGAAAAAAATAGAAAATTTTAGGTCAAAGAAAATGCTCTCATATGTAATATTAACATTTTTGTCTGTACCTACGCAATGTAAAATAATAATTTTTACTATTTTCTTAACGGACGAAGAGACCCACGAAGACCTATCTGCCATGAATGACATGGCACAGCCCTGCCCTCTGGCCTTATTTTCCTTATTGCTACAAAGTGGCTGACTATGACTGGAGTATTCTGTGGTTGAAGTCTGGGCCCCACAGGCATTTGTAAGACACTAACAGAGGTCTGCAAGCCATTTTTGATGTTCTCTAAAGCCCAGTGGTTATTACTCATTTAGCTTCTGGAAGTTCCCTTATGTGGAAGGCATAGTAATTTTGGAATCAAACAGACTTGGATTTAAATCGCGCTGGTAAACTGTTTATCTGCTGTGTGAACTCGGTACTGAGCTTGAGGCTGTTTATCTGCAACATGTTAAATGAGAAAACAAATATCTATTTTTTAAAGATTGTTTTGATGATTAAAAGTAACAAGAACAAAGCACACAGTACAGGTACCTAACACCTGATGGGCCCTCGATAAATAGTTACTACTATCATCAATTTTTACCATGTACAGTTTGAAACTTAGCTGAATGTGAATACAAGCTATCTCATGCGGAACATTTGCTTAGCAAATTATTGAATAATAACACTTGAGGCAATGAATAAAAATAACTAACAATTTGAAAGACAAATTTTTCTTCCTATAATCACTCCTTTTCATTTCTTAAGTGGGGTAAAGTTTGGTGACTCTGAAGTTATTCATTCTTTTATTCAGTCGTGAGGTGCTGGGACTAGCTTTGAATAATATTATTAAGAAAGAGGTAAGAAAGTTAAGGGAATGAACTTAATTCTATCTGTATCTGTTGTGGACTGAATTGTGTTCCCCTCAAATTTATATGTTGAAGCCTGAACCCCAAAGACTTTATGGAGATAATTAAGGTTAAATGAGGTCATAAAGTTGAGGCCCTAATCCGATAGGACTGGTGTCCTTATGAGAAGAGAAATGACATCAGAGATTTTTCCTTTCCATGCACAGAGGAATGGCCATGTGAGATCATGGCGAGAAGGCCACCGTCTGCAGGCCAGGAAGAGGGGTGACGCCAAAAACCAAATTCGCTTGCATTTTGACCCAACCTCCAGAACTATGAGAAAATAAATGTCTGCTGTGTAAGCCAGGTGGCCTGTGATATTTTGTCATGGCCACCTGAGCTGACGAAGGCAGCACCAAAGACCTCAAGCACTTAGCTAGGTCTCTGCACCAACGTGGTCCAGAATAGAGTAATGGGGGGAGGAGGCGCCAGCATCCAGGAGCAGTTCCATGGCGGCGTCCTCTCCGGATGAGGACGGACAGCAGAAGATGCTGAAAAGGCCCTGGGCCCTTTGGTGTCAGAGTGTTGACGCAGGGACAGCAGAGGCCAGGAGACGCATGAAGCCCCATGAGGTGGGGAGGGATGGGCAGCACAAACAGATAGGCAGTGGGGACACTGTGGCAAGCTGGATTGACGACAGCCAATCAACCACGGTGTTCTGGGGAGAGTCCCTTCCCTCTCTGGTTTCAACTGCTCACATTTTGGTTGCGTCAGCAGGTTTTTGACTGTTTTTTCGATCTGGTTTTCTAGTTTTGCTCCGTAGGAGGGCTGGTCTGTCACTTCTAATATTGCGAGACATGGCAGAGACCATCCATTTCTAAATATGGGGAAATATGATTCGAAATATGGTTCACAAAGGAAAAGAAAATAATAGGAAGCATTATTTTCTTTTCCTTTTCTTTAGGAGGGGCGTAAACAGGCTGGGTATTAATGAATGACATGAACGCACGTGGCCTTTCCGCTTCATCGTTTATAATTCTCTGGATTCTTTAATTGAACGTTCCTAAGAGGCAACCCCTTTGACCGGTTTCATGATAGAAATGAGTCTTAGTACCGAAGTTCTGTGACATAGTGGAGCGAGCAGGAGCGACTGCAGTAAAACATTTCCTTCCCGTCCCTGAGCCTGTGCGTGCCTCTCTCCTGGCTCCCTGGAGATTTAAATCCTACAGCACCGGCCATCATTCCTGCCATATCTTACATCTTTCATAGGCATTCTTTCCCTCCATTCTATTCAAGGGTTTGAGAGTCTTGCGCTATATACCCCTGTGGACACCCGTGAACATGAGCTTTCTCAGAATTTTTTCTTTTTACTGTTATATTTCTGGAGGGAACAGGCAGTTCCGATATTTCTTTTCCTTCTCTTAGGACTTAATATTATTTATTATTTAGATTTATAAGCCAAACCCTTTTGCAATAAAGTCATCTCAGGGCACACACACAAGGTTAAAAGCTTTAGGTCAAATACACAGAACTATAAAAATAAACAGCTAGAGTACACAGTAGAAATATTATTTAAAGAAAAGCGGTGACTTCAACATAGTGGCCCTTTCAGTGAAAGTCATTTGAAATGATACAAAGATGAATGACTCTCATGGAGCTTTCCAGTTGTTTAATTAAAGAATTGGGAAAAAATAACCCACCCCAAAGAATGTGTTTCAAAATTTCAGTTAAGTCAAATAAAGGAGACAGCCAGACCTTAACCAATGCAAATGTTCATTAACGTTTCTGAAAACAGACATGGGAGAAAATTCACGCATCTCAGGGAGCCAGGGCAAACTTTCCTCAGCCCAACCTTCCGCAGGCATCCCAGGAAAGTGGCGAGCACGTCATCTGAAAAGTCAGCAGACTGGGAGGCCAACGAACTCTTTCTTGGCCTCTCAGACAGGACGGCCACTCTCTCCTCTGTGCTCCTTCATCCTCCTATATGTACTTTTCTCACAAAAGATGTGGTTTAATTTTCTCTTTAATTGCCTGTGTCCTCCACCACTCTGAGCTTCTTACCGAAAGAACTGGTCTAGACCGCTCCCGCGTGCCTAGCTCCCGGCCCGTGTAACTTGCCGTAAAGATTTATTACGTAAATGGACACATGAAAACTGGATATGAGCAATTTTCCACCGGAGATGCTTTTCGCAAAGCTAAAATTATTAGGTAGGATGTTTGCGTTTTCAACAACCTATGAAGCTTTGAAAACAGGAACTAGCTCGGGAGGATTGAAACAAGCCCAAGCTGTGGCTGTTTGCATTTTAGCTCAACCAAGTGTCAGCGCAGCGCTGGCAAGAGTCTGAAGAGAAAACGGAGACCTGCCCCTGAGAACGATCCAGGCAGCCTGTGGGGAGCCAGGAGCCCCAAACCACCACACGAGGCTGGAACCCAAGCCCGATAGCATTCTGGGTTTCGGCTTTCCCACCGTTCACAGCAGAATTTCTAAGTTCCAGGGTGTTCGCTCCACAAAGAGTCATTCACGGGTCCTCGATGAGTGGCGAGAGCGTAGCTGTGCTTCTCTGTGGCCGGAGGCAGGGCCAGTCCCATTGGGAATCGGGGTGGCTAACGGCAAACGTTCTGGGGCCCTACTGCCCCGGTTCGAGTTCATCTATTCATTCATTATTGGTGATCTTAGGTAAGTCACTCTGCGCGTTTAAAACATGGATAATATCAGTGCCTCTCGCATAAGCTTGTTGTAAGCATTAAATGGATTAATCCGCGCAAAGCATTTAGGTCAAAGCTTGGAGCATAACGAGCTCCCTGTAAGTATTTGCTTTGACTATGATGTCTGTATCTGCTTTTCTAAAAGCAGTCTTCTTCTTCATCTTCATCTTTGTATTCATCTTCTTCCTTTTCTGATAGTGTAGCGATGACATTATAATTATTGCAAAGCTACCACACCTCTTTTTAGACTCTCTTTTGGGTCAGTTGCTATGTGATGCTATGGTCTGAAGGTTTGTGTCCTCCTCCAAATTCATATGTTGAATCTTAAACCCAAAGGTGATGGTACCAGGTGGCGGATCTTTAGGAAGAATTGGGTCATGAGGGTGGAGCTAGTGTAACGAAGGAACCAAAGGATACAGGGAGAGGCTCCTGAGAGATCCCTCGGCCCTTCCGCCACGTGAGGACGCAGCAAAAAGGCGCCGGCTGTGAACCAGGAGCCTTCACCGAAAGGTGACCACGCTGGCAGCCTGATCTTGGACTTCCAGCCTCCACAACTGTAAGCAATAAATTTCTGTTGTTTATAAGCTGCCCAGTCTATAAAATGGCCCGAAGGGACTAAGGCAGTAATCGATGTTTAATATGCAAAGACACTGAATGAGGTTGGTGTCATGATTTCCATGTTGCGGATAAGGAAACAGTCTCAATGTAAAAAGGGAACCTGCCTAAGGCCACAGTGTCAGTAAAAGGAGTAACAGAGTGTGAACTCAAGACTCGCTAGTGCCAGCTCCTCTGCTATAATTCACTGCCTCCTCTCCACTGTCCCAGGGTTCTCTCTGCATCTCTGATGATTGGTCACTGCAACGCTCGAGTGTTGACTTTCAGCGGGTGACGGGGCTGAATCCATTCCTTGATCTGATCAACCGTCTCAATTGATCCAATAACTGGATAGGCTTTGACGAAGCTGTACAGGCCTGTCTCGTAAACTTCTCACCTTCATTGCCCAGAGTCACACCAGAAGGACCTTGGTGAATCGTGTTATAAGAGACTATTTCGCAAGAAACCTAGTCCTCTTGGAAATCGTTAGGACAAAAGCCAGGTGTGATGGGATTTAGTATAAATGGGGTACGGATGGAAGACTCCAGCCCCTCACAGACTATGAACACACCTGGGGCCAACCACGCATGAAAACATGGCCGGTGCTTTACCATTCTGGGTCTTGGTGTCTCCAAATGTAAAATGAGAAAATCAGATCCATGAGATGCAAGGTGCCTGCAGGTAAGGCTCTGTTTAGGATCTGTACTCTCCAGCATAGTAGCTCCTAGCCACGTTATTCTTCAACAAGTGAAATGCAGCTAGTATGACTAAAAAACTGAAGTTTTAATCTTATTTCATTTTAATTAATTACAATTTAAATAGCCACGTGGAGTGAGTGTCTACCACAAGGAATAGCATGATAGTCTAGACAGTTGCTGAGATTTGAGACTATTCTGTGCTTAAGACATGGAGTTTAATATAAGAGCGATGGAATTGTGGAAATAAACAAGAACAAAATACCTATTTCCTCGAGGATCACGAAGTCTACGATGGATCCATCAAGTCTAATCGTGCTATCCAGTACCTCTGAGTTCTTTCTGCTTTCATCTCACCTCTAAACTCCTCTCAAGAGCCCAAGACTCAGCACTTACTTTACTTCTTTCCTCGAGAGAGTGGCTTCTTTATCTGCCTTTCCGAAGCACATTGTGTAGCTGTTAATTCATGCGTGTGTTTATCCATCCACCGGGGTTTAACCGATCATAATCCGGGTAGGGAGTTTTGAATGATTATATACTGCTCTAGTTGTAGCATCTAGAAAAGGGCCTGGCACTTACTAGGAACATAATGATTGTGTTAGATTTTTAAAATTAACTCAACTCACTTCACTGAAGAGTCACTCTAGGCTAGACATCTATATTAGACACTAGAGACACAGAAGTTTAAAAAGTCACAAATGGAGCTTAGTATAGTGAGGGATATGAACGTGTAAGCAGCTGATGGTAGCTGACATGCCATAGGCTAAGTGCAAGGTGATTTGAGAGCGAAGAAGGAAATCTGACATATTTTGCATGTTACGCATATCATGCTGGATTTGGGGTTATCTCTTTACATATACATATTCCCCAGGTAGTGAGCTTGTTGAGAGCCAGGACCATCTTTCGTCTTCTTTGTGATCCCAGAAGCTGACACAGTGCCTGCCATGGAGTAGGGTGATCAATACTTGATTTCGAATAAGTGCGAAGTGACATAAACCCCAAAAGTTACCTTTGGACATTAAAAGTGTGGGCAAGTTGTATGAAACTTTAAAAGAATGAGACAGTACGTTTGGTTGGACAAATATAGTGGGCTGAATGGCGGCCCCCGAAATGATAGGTCTACATTCTAGTCTCTGGACACTGAATATCACCTTGTATAATAAACGGCGAATGTCGGCTTGTTTGGAAATAGAGTCTTTGGAGATATAACTAAGTTAAGGGTCTTGCAAGGAGAAGCTTGTCCTGGATTATCCAATCATATTTATTCTTATAAAATAGACACATAGAGGAAAAAATACATAGGTAGAGGACCAGGGGGCAATGTGACCCAAGGGGCAGAGATTGGAGCAATGAAGCCAGGCAGCGGTCAATGTCATGTGTCAACATGGCCAGGCCATGGTATCACGTATGTGGTCAAACATTCTTCTGGGTATTTCTGGGAGGGTGTTTTTGGGTAAGATTAACATTTAAATCAGTAAATTTTAAGCGAAGCAGATTGTCCTCCATAATGTGGGTGGGCCTCACCTAATCAGTTGAATTCTGAATAGAACGAAAGACTGACCTCCCCCAAATGAGCAACTGAAATGCAGCTAGTGTGCCTAAGGAATTCTGCCAGTGTACAGCCTTCAGCCCTCAACTGTGGCTCTCCCCTGCGGCTCCTATTCCTGCAGATTCTGGACTTGCCAGTCTCCATAATCACATGAACTTGTTGGTTCTGTTTCTCTGGAGAAACCTGATGAATACAGGCTGCCAGCCACCAGAAGCTGGACAAGACAACGGTTACGATCTCCCCTGGAGCCTCTGGATGGAGCCCAGCTCTGCTAACACCCTTCACCCACTTTCTCCTAGTGGCGACATATCAAAGCCAGAAAGTTGGGAAATTGTCACTGATACAATTTATCCACCTTATTCAGATTTCAGACTTCTGGCCTCCAGAACTGTGAGAAAATATATTTCTGAAGTTTTAAGTTTGTGGTCGTTTGTTACAGCAGCCACAGGAAACTAATACAGAGGGCTTTGAAATAAACAGGAAATAGCGTTTGAACTCTACTTTGGAGGTTAGGGGAGATTCGTACATGGGCAGAAGCATGTGGGATGCGACCAGGCATTAGAAGGGGAGCGGAGAGCATGTGCAAAGCCGGAGCACAGAGAAGATGCGGGGCCTTGGTGGGGAGGCCGCGCGTCTCCTACAAATGCAAAGTCTACGAAGGCCAGTGTAGAAGACAAGATCGAGAAATGAATTTGGGAAATATTGTCATGAGGATTGAACGCATGCTAAATATTTAAAGATTTTATATTGTCTTTTATTTTGAGACCGTGGAAATCTATTGAGTATTTTTAGCAAAGAAGAGCTATGATTAGAGTCATTTTTTATGGATTTGATTCAGTTGTATATTAAATTGGTTGATGAGGTAGTGTCTGGTGGGATCGAGGTCAAGGGCTTCTAACAATTGTGCAAGACAGATGCTGTAATGGCCCACGTGGTGATGGCATTATCCTGTGTTTACATGTCATAATACAGGGTATTTCCTCTTATTTTAAAGGAGTGATTTTAATAGAATAGTAAGACATTCTTACGACAGTTCAAAGCTTTCAGATTTCCATACATGCTACCTTCTGCAGCATTTAGATCTTTCAGTAGTAGATGAATCTATCTTCGTTTTATACTTGAAAACACTGAGGCAATTAGTGGTTAGCTATAGTCTTCGAAATCGTATGTTCTAACAGTGTCGGAAAGGAACTGAATCCGAGACTTGTGCTTAGTGCTCCTTCCTAATAATGCTATTTTAGTATCATTTACTGAGCTTGAGTTTTTCCTATGACCATGATACTGCTCAACAATTCGCATACATTAGCATATTTTAATACTCCTAATAGTAGGCACTACTATTAATTGTATTTCATCAATGAAGGGACCAAAGTTAAGAAATAAATTAACTTATCCAAGATCATACAGCAAGACTGTGGCAGACGCAGGATGAGAACACGGGTCATCAGGGGCTACACGATGCTTTTCTAACCTGAGCAGCGGTGACTGTTAGTCACATTTGTTGGCCAGGTTGAAAACCATGTGCAGGCGAGGTTTTTCAGAAGTCAGCAGGCTCCACACCTCGGGTTCAGAAATGGAAACATACTTCTCCAGAAAAGCAAGGGGTTCCATAGGGAACTTAGATAGCTGGGGGCGACAATTCAGAAACGAAAGAGAGCACTCTAGAACAAAGATCTCGTATCCCACGCCTGCCTCTCACACTTCTTACTTAATTCACCGCTTATCAGCAGACGTTGGAGATGAGAGCATGGAGGAAGTCTCTTTTGAACTAATTACCTGAGCCTGTTATCGTAAAGACTGGTAGGTCGACCGCCAGGCATTTCTCTGAGCAGGGGTGGGCGGGTCAATCAGCCTCTTCATCACTACGTGTCCCCCTGCCAACAACAAGACCCGAACAGCAGCCCTGGCTCCTCAGCTGAAACGTTAGTCATGCCAAGAAATTATCTCGAAGCTTCAAGCCTTTCCCCAACAACCTGGCAGGTGGGCTTGGAGCCGTTCGGTGGGTGAAACTGGGCGTGGATCCAATGAGCCTCTAGTTATGGAGAAAATAGCCAATTCTTTCTCCAACTAAAAACCAATGTAAGGTTAAAATGGGCATCCTTCATACCTTTGAAGTTCTCCCACGGTTCTCAAATGGGGAGAGGGTGAGCTGGAAACAAGTGATGGCCAGAAAGATCTGAGGGCCGTTTCCAAAACACACACGAGACCATAAATTTCCCTGCTACCTGTCCAACCCCAGCCCCACCCGCTACCGCCAAGGAGTTCCTCGGAAGAAGAAGCCTAACCACGTAACCACGTATATTTTCACAAACATCATTATTTGATTTGATGGCCTCGCATATGCTCCATAGGAAAAACCACTGAGCTAGAACAAAAGGCCTAAAACCCCTAAAGCCAGGAAACAAACAAAGCATACATCATTTCTTTTCTCTTCCTCCTCCACCTTCTTCCTTTTCCTTTTTTAACTTTTGAAGTAATCGGAGTCACAGGAAGTTGCCAAATTCATAGAGTGGTCGTGTGTGTGTGTGTGTCCTTCACCCAGTTTCTCCTAGTAGCACGTATCAAAGCCAGAAAGTTGGGGAAATTGTCGCTGATACAATTTATCCACCTAATTCAGATTTCACCAGTTTTACGTGAACGGATTTGCCCGTGTGTCCTTTGCTGCTTATCACACACGTAGATTTCTACAAACAAGACGAGATACTGAACGTTCCATCACTGCAAAAATCGCCCTCCTTCTATCTCTTTATATTCACATCCAACCATGCCTTCTACTCATCCCTAACTTCTGACAACCACTCATGTTTGCTCTTTCTACAATTCTGTCATTTAAGAATATATTATAAACGAAGTCATCAAAGAAGTAACCTTTCGAGATTGAATTTTTTTCATTGGGCACAATGCCCTTGTGATCCTTCTGAGGTGTCGCGTGTATCAAGATGTATTAGGCGCAGTTCACCAGAGACGTACAACCAGGAGGATACACACAGATATATAGAAAGAGGGTTCAACTCACATGATCACGGAGGCCGAGAAGTCCCACGATCTGCCATCTGTAAGCCGGTGGTGTAGTTCCATTCCCATTCTGAAGGCCTGAGAACCAGGAGCACAGATGTCAAAGGGCAGGAGATGGATGTCTCAGCTCAAACAGGGACAAGGCTACCCTTCCTCGCCATTTTTCTTCTATTCAGGCCTGCGGTGGGTTGGGTGGGTAATGCCTACCGGCCCTGCTGAAGACAACCTTATTTCTACTCCAGAAACACTATCACAGATGTACTCAGAAATAATTTTTTACCAGATATCTGGGCATCCCTTAGCTCAATCGAGTTGACACCTAAATGGAATCATCAGACAAGGATTTATTCCTTTTCACTGCTGACTAATACTTCGGGGTCCAGAATTACCGCAGCGCGTTGAACCATCCACTCCCTTTTGGGTCATTTCCAGTTCTGGGCAATCACGGATAAACACACTATGAATAGTCCTATGTAGGTTTTGATGTAAACACAGTTTCCATTTTTTCTGGGATAAATGCCCAGGAGCAGGATTGCTGGGTCATATAGTAAGCGTATGTTTAAGAAACTGCCAAACTATTTTTTAGAGCAGATGTTCCGTTTTACTTTCCTACCAGCAGTGTATCCATTTTCTTTGTGTTCTCACCAACATTTCGTATTTTATCTGTTTTACTAGGTACATACTGATATCTCATTGTATTCTTAATTTGTATTTTTATGATGGTGAGCGATACTGAACATCGTATGTGCTATTTGCCATCTATCCGCATATCTTCTTGGGCGAAATGTCTGTCCATGTCTTTTGCTCATTTTCTAAGTGGATTTTATTTTTCACTGTTGCATTTTGAGAGTTCTTTAAATGTTATGGATACAAGTCCTTTGCCAGATATGTGGTATGTAACATCTACCTTTAGTGAAGAGAGAAAAGAGACGCAAATCAAATTTCATGTCTGTCTCTCTGTCTGTCTGTCTATCTATTATCTATCTATCTATCTATCTATCTATCTATCTATCTATCTATCTATATCATCTATCTATCTATCTATCTATCTATCTATCTATCTATCTATCTAATCTATTCTTATTAGGGAAATGCTATTCTCCTTAGAGAGTTAACACAGTGTTTTTAACTATAAACAGCACACAAGGGTGCCTGAATTTGAGTTTTCACACATTAGTCAGTGGGTTTGGAGTAAAACCAATCATCATTTTTATTACACTTTTTAAAAGTACACATGCTCCCTTTCTTTATAGATAACCTAGCAAGGATTATTAAACCATTAGAAATGATCTTAAATCTTTGTGGTCTTTTACATTTTGGGAGAAAGCACTATAAAAATTATGCCTCCACTAACCGGGTAAGTGAGCCGCTTGGTATTTTTTGCAACTGTTTTTGCCGTATCTGAATTCCCCCATTACCGCCCCACCCAGCAACGGCGACCTAAGCCTCCTCGATATAGTAAAAGCAGGATGTAAAGGCCATTTGCAGTGCTTCCCACGCTGTCTTAAGACACCTGGAAACTAAGTTGTTTGGAGAGTTGAAAACTATGTTTTCTGCTGCTGATTTCTGGGGTGACTATCTCCTAACCCTTGAGCCACCCCCCGCCCCCCAGCAGGAAGTGGAGACCTTGAGTAGCCTGCGTTCTGTTGGTCGAAAATGGCAACCTGCCCGTTAGGTGACGGGATAAAATTACACGGGAATTGTGACAATTTTGAGCCACTGGGACTCCGCTTTCACCTTAAGCTCGGTGCGGGAAGTCGCAGTTCTTTTTTAAAGTGGTGAAATAGTTCAAACATAGAAAAGTACAGAAAATAATATAACGGCCAGCCATTTACTCACAGGGCCACGGGGAGCTCACGTCATTGTGCGAAGCCAAAAAAGACTTGCTTTCCCTCGGGCAGAAGCAGGTGGCGGGAGGCACTCGTGGGGCCCTGTGCCGGGGGGTCCGGGAGTGAGTGAGCTTCACCTGGACCACCACAGAAGTTAGCACGTTGCTGTGCTTGTTCCAGAATTTGTTGTTTTAGTGCCCACACCTAAGAATTGTGGCCGAAGACTGCTCCCTTTATTCCACAGCCCCTGCCTCCCTTCCTCCACCCCACAGGCCATCACCATCCTCAGATTTCATTCCCATAAAAGAATATGGACCGTTGGACTCTGCATTTAAATTTTACCCAAATAATCTCATGCCACATATGTTTTTATCATGCTATAACCACTCGCTGTCTTCATTTATACTCCTTGGCATGAAATTTCATTAATGTATAAAGAAGTAACGTGAATAATAACAATAGCAGTAGTAGTATGACAATAGTAAGAGTAATAAGAATAGTTAACTATCACATATTTTGTATTACACGCTGGGGCAGTTGCAAGCTCTTGATGGATATTACTGCACGGAATCCAGTCTTTATTTTGGCCTTTTGAATTATCTATCTTATGTTGAAGTGTGTGTGTGTGTGTGTTTAATTCAATGTCCACTTCTGAGTGCTGTTTTAATCCGAGAATGCATGTTATTTCATCACTCCAGGAAAACCTTCGGCCACCTCCTCGTCTGACATTGGCTCAACACGATCCTTCCCACCGCCTTCTCGTAGTGGGTGCAGACTGGACCTTCTCGTTCCCCGCTCCTTTACATGTACCAGGTCCTGACCACTCCTTGCCGTATTCTGGGCATGTTAATCCAATAGAGTTCTCATTGCACTAATTCCTTATTCTGAGAGTCTAACCTGCGTTACAACTGTCCCTTGAGTTTTTTTTATTTCAAGAACAATAGTTCTCATTTCCAGAAGTTCTATTCTTCTGACAAATCGCTTATTTTGTTGATTGTTTGTTTGTTTGTTTTTTGGTTTTGTTTTGACATATCTTTTTTTTTTCTTTTATTACCGTGTTGATTTCCTCGTTTTGCCTTTAATAATTTATCTTTCAGATTATCACTTTATTCACTAACGTCCTCAGGCTTTAACAATCCTCATGGCTGTGTCTGCTTAGGATGGTGGTTTCTTCATGCGTTTTGTAATTTTCGATTGTGAGCTCAAATTAAGAAGGCCTCCCTCTCCCCAGTCCTGCGCCCCGTGGGAAACTGTACGCAGCCTGTGTTGTGGAAGCACCTCCAAAGCCTTCTGTTTCTGTCTGGTGACTCAAGGGGTGCAAATTTAGAGTCCAGACTAACGCGAGGTACCGCTAGAGACAAATTAGCTTTCCTGCTGGTTTTTAGGGAAGAAAGGAGCTTTATTTTCTCATTCCCCTCTCACTGATGGTACAATGTTTGGAGGTGGGGGAAATGGTTGTGATCTCATTTGCAACTCCTGGCTTATTCGGGCACAAGGTCCCATCTACTGGTCTTGTGTGTGTGTGAACAATGAAGAGCCTATGTTTTGGGGTTAAGTAAAACTATTCATGGTCGCCATGTGTTCACATGCTTCAAATTCCAGGTTTTAAGGCCTTATTGATTCAATGATGTATTTCATCCTGTCTTTTTAAGGTTTTAGAGGAGAAGACGATGCCACTTCCTCCCTCCCTTCCTACTTTCCTTTTTTTTTTTTTTTTGAATTATTTTTATCTTCCGCCTTAGAACTGGGATTCTTAGCGCAGGTTTAAATACTTTTGTACTGCCTTAGCATACTGAGAAAATGCAGTTAGGGGAAAAATGCGGCCGTCAAAAAGGATTTGTGCAGGTGACACTCAGGTTATGACAGAATTACAGCATCACATTAACATCCTTCTGTTTACAAGCAAAACAGGCAGCCAGCATTTTGTAGAATGAATCTGAGTAAGAAAGGCGCCATAGAAATAACTCCTTTGGTAGAATGTTTAATCTTGGGCAGAATTATAAACGAATATTAGGAGCATTGAAGATTTGGAGAAAGGCAGTGAAGTGCAAAGCAGGATGCTAAATAAACCAGAGCAGGGACATGGACAGCGTGATGATTTGGGAAAGGAGAATCCAGGCCAAGGAAAGGAGCCTCTCTTGGCCCTGCTGGTGAACGAGTATTACCTGTACCCAGTCTTGCTCTTGTGGGGTCAGTTTTGAGTGAGGAGTGATGAGTCTCCTCCAACCCCATCTTCTACCCTTGTGTTTTAAAAGTGCAGAGACAGCTCCAGAGAGGGGGAGGGGTTTGAGCATGTTTCTCTCTGACATTAGAGAATTCATTCCTGTTTTCTTCCTCCAAGTGTTGCCGTGCGCTTCCTGACCATCTCTGTATCTGTCTGGTCCTTCGATCCCCCTTAACATTTCACATCTACTTTCCCACGTTGAATGAGCTTCCCTTGGGAGGAAAAACAATTAGAGAAAGGCTGTTTGCCTTCTAGGGTTTTCTCGTTTTTGAATTTTAAATGTCAAACTGGTTTTTTTTTTTTTTTGGTTCTGAAATAAGAGACTAGGAAGCACAGCGACAGGCCTATGGAGCCACTTTAAGGAGCAGAGTGCCACCCCCATGGCCCTAATGGGTGAAGGGAATTCAGTGGAGAAAGACGGACTTGAGAAAGTCACAGTACGTCTGCTGACCACGGGCTGTGTGACTCTAGGAGAGCTCTTTCAAACTTCAACCTCCGCATAAGTAAAGGGGAAATAATCATCAGAGTTACTTTGCAAAGTTGTCATGGGGACGGTGTGCCTAACAAGTGTTCGCTGCACAGGAACCGAATAAATGGGAGTTATTATTGCAATTGAACATAAGCAGAAATGTTTAGGGACCCTTTTGAGGAAAGAGCTCTTTACTAAAGAAGAGATTATATTAAAGCCCTGTCTTGGAAACAGAATTTCTCTCACCAAGGGCCTGAGGTTTCAAACCATACTTATTTTTAAAAAGGAATGCCCTGGAAATACACACTCTTGAAGGCACCTGCTGGTTTTGTTTCTTTTGAATACTTAACTTGCAAGCATTCTACAGACTGTTTCTAATCTTCCATGGAATAAAGGTTACTCGTGCTACATCCCCTAATTGGCTGGTTTGGTTAGGATCAAGGGGCTTTCTGATCTCACCCATATGCTATTCAATTGGAATCAGCAAAGAAGATTGAGGATTATCATCAAACTTTAATTTTGAAGCTGTCCCTTTTCCGCTGGAGCACAGAATTTTTGGACGTACCACATAATTAATAATCAGGTGCATGTAATTTATAGGAACATACACAATAGATTAGAAGAAAAAGCGATCCATTTGCCAAAAGACATTTAAACCGGTGACAAGGGAATGTGTTCTGTTGAATTCTCCTTTGATCGGTTAATTTAGATTCGGAACCCCTGGTCATGAACGAATCCTCTTCCTTCATGGATGGAGCCCCCTATACTTTCTATGGTCCTCTTTCAGATTTTTATAAACTATGTCCTTCTCTTAGAAATGAACAATGCATAAAGTGAGAATACGTGCATTAAAGAAACTTGTTTTGTTTTGCTTAACCCATCACTGCCCAAATTATGGATCAATTTTTAACACATCAGAATTTAATACCCTCCAGAAAAACAGCTTCATTGAATACTCTTTGGGAGCGTCTAGGCTAGATAGGTATCATCTGACAAGCCATATTTTAGAGTTCCAAGTAATTTCTAACATAATTCCAAATTATGTTAGAAATATAAGCCTAGCATCTTTTAAATCTTACTCTATCTCTCCATAAGCTTTCAGCTATTCACCGTTCTCAAAACATGGCATAATTTCTCACACCTCTGAACCTGGCACTCACGTTGCTTCCCCTGCCTAGAAAGAATCTGCCTTCTATTTCCAGCACGAGCCCTCCTCTCTCCCCCTGCTCTGTTCTCTACCTAATGAGCTCATGTTGCAGTTCAAACAGCAGAGTAACCTCCCTGCGGCTCCCAGGCAGGCGGATGGAGGCCACCTTTCTCTCTGCGGCCCCGGTGCTTTGCCCAAACCCGTGGCAAAGAACTTGTCCGTCTCCTTCACCACGAACTCCCCAAGGGCAGAAACCTGTCTTTCTCATTTCCTCATTTCCAGCACCTAGCAATGTGCCTTGATAAAGGCTGGTTACAGAAATGAAGGTTTATATAAATTCATTGAGGAAAAAAACAAAACGAGTGAATGAATGAGTGAACAAATTAACGAGTTGGTCAATTATTGAATAGTGACTGAGAACATGGGGAAATGATCGAGCGATAACGTAGTATATAGTCATTTAATTAATGAATAAATGAATGCATTATTTAGTAGGTCAATAAATAAATGGATGACTTACCTAAGGGAGCTCCCTGCAGTTTCTACGTGAAAGAAGAGATCATTTACTGTCTTCTCTTACATGCCTCCAGGATTTTATGGGACACACAAGCTTGTTTCCTTAACAGCCATAAATCCCATTAGCCTCCAGCAGGATGTCTGCCTAAAGGATTAAGAATGGCTCACTTTTTAACCATTCTAGACAATTTGCCGTTGCCATATGTGACAAAGGTACAGTTTTGACACTATTTCACAAAACTTATTTATGACTAATTTGACAATTTAAATACAGCCTCCCGTACAATGCTCGTTAAAAAAAAAAAATATATTCTGCTTCCAGCTATGCATGACAGAAAAATAACTTTTATAATATTCCTTGGCTCACATATTATATTTTCTCAGAGTAAATAAGTTTTAGCTGATTTAATATATAAAACACAACATTGGCTAAGAAGAAAATGATTTTTGTGATTTCGACAAAATTTGCCAAAGTAAAATGGGTATGTAATATTTCGTTTGCGTTAGCGAAAACATGAGCTCGTGAGCTTCAAAAATGGAATGGCTCTTACGTTGTGGCCACAAGGAGACACAGTTTCTTGGCCCTGCTGTACAAAACTGCACCTAATCTTGACTGTGATAATTGTACCCAGGGGTAGCTGTTCAGTATTGTGAATACCTTTTCCCACGCAGCTCGGGGTTTCTAATGAGACTTGCCAAATAAACAGATCATTAGGTTAAAAGTAAGACTCGCAGCACAGACTTAATCTACAAAACGAGTAACATTGGATGGAATGATGCCCATGCATTTTGCGATGGTTAACAAAACACTGAATTTGTGAGATAGTCCATCATTACCTAATCTGCCATGTGACTGGGTTCTAAGGTGGGGCCTGAGTGAATATATGGTTTACCAAACGGATTGCGGACATTAAAATGCTTTAACGTGGAAAGAGGTGGGCTCAGGCATTTTCTGTCCTTTTAGTTCCTTTCTTTAGATTCAGCACTTTCAGACCTTTTCCAAAGAAAACACTTTTTAAAACTATAAACTGCGTACTTTTAAAGAAATGTAGAATATAGAGGTAAATTATGCACTGTCTGAACACTCGAATCTGGTAAGGCTAGCATTTCGGGATTTATTCTTCCTATTTCTTTTCTAATGAACTAGATTTACTTTCTATCCTTGCTTTCCTCCTCTAGCATTTCATATGTTGATATATTATATTTAATACAGACGTTTTCAATAGTTTAAAACTTCATAGTTTTCAATTGTTGTAATAGCACATGGGCTATTTAATTATATCCCCAAATTTGGTTATTTGCAGTGTTTTCAACTTTTAGTTACTACAAACATCACTGAATTGATTACTGAGGTATATAAAGCTTTTCTCATATTTTGGATTATGTTCTTAGAATTAATTCCCCAAAAGAAATATTTTCATCTAAATTATATTTTAAAACTTTTTATATACTTTCAAACCCTCTACGGAAGAAATCTGGATATATTCTAAATGCTGAAACATCTCTTGCTCCTCAAGAAGTACCCCGTTTTTTATGTTTAGTAACAGAAATAAACGTGATAAATTGTTAAAGGCTTTTTTGATGATGCTACTGTGTTCATAACAGTTTACATAGCACTTCGAAAACTCTATTCTAAAAAAATATTGACACGATACTTCTGAACCACCTTTTCCCAAGAAGCAGTCATGCTTCAAAAGGTAGAGCTGGTTCTGAAGAGAAGGCATTCCCAGGATGCTAGACGAACTCAGTGTAAGGAAGCACATTCGAATGGTCTGGACTAATGTAACTAGTTGACTAGGAAACTTGAGTTGGAAGCGTTCTATCTCTGGAAACGTCCACAGAGAGCGTGGGTGACCAGTTTTTGGCATCTCGTTGTCAATCTTGTATCCAACACATGCAATCAGTTAAATAATTTGAAAATTATTACATTTCTAAAGCGACTGTAGGCTGAATTTTCATCAGTTATTCCAACTTTGTCTTCCATTAACATTCTTCTCGAGTACTACTAAAAAGTATCAGAAAAGTCATTGGAGATTTTTTTTTTTTTTCTTTGATACTTGAGTTTAATCTGCTCCCTCCTGGGGCTCCTTAACTATCACACATTGCGCATGCCAATGAGTGAGATCAAAAGAGACAGCAAGAGCAGATGAAAACATCTGCATACATTATATACCAAATCGAGGATGGAGACGCAAAGGCAAAATGATACGGGAGTTTAGGGAAGCATCACGTCGGCCAAGCAATGTGCTCAAGGCCATTCTAGTGAAGCCACATCATGCTTATTGACCTTGGAGTTGAACTCTGTCATCTTCTCGCTTCTCGACCGGCACACTGTACCCCCTGCCTCGTGTTGACTCAGCTCCTTATTTCATTCCCTCACAATTTGCCCCACATCATGCTTATTGACCTTGGAGTTGAACTCTGTCATCTTCTCGCTTCTCGACCGGCACACTGTACCCCCTGCCTCGTGTTGACTCAGCTCCTTATTTCAATCCCTCACAATTTGCCCCAAGCAAACTTCTCATGCCCCAGGAGAAATCCTCAAAGGGATACTGGATATTTGCCTCCAAAAAAAAGAGAGAGAGAGAGAGAGAGAGAGAGAGAGAGGATAGTTAAGAAATACTGTTCTCTTTGAGCAAATTCAAGAATTTTTTGAGAGCGAGAGGGGCTGAGATATTTCTGTGTATTTGCGTGGAGACATATTAATGGACATTACTGACGGGCACTGTAATCGAAAGGGCCAGGCAGACGTGAAATGTAGTCGTGAAGACGCACCGAAGTCTTAGCGGGTTTTGTAACTTGTCGGAAATGTTATGTAACTAAGTAGGGGGAAATAGGCCCATTCATAGAATTTTGTAATTCTATGACGTAGAAGGACATCGGGAGCTCCCGACGTTCGGCTGCCATCATCCCAGGCAGGACGGGACAACGAAGTGACCCGCAGTGACAACGATCGTTCAGGTGGACTTCGTAAGTGAACTGCAATCATTCTTTCGAAAAGAACTTTTAAAAGTGAAAACGATTCCCCGAGACACATTTTCTAGTGTGCTCGGCCGTCCCTTCTGGGCTCAGTAAAAGAAACGCATGCAGTGGAAGTATGTTTAGCAGTTGGGCCCGTTCCCAGGTTGTGAGACGTTTAGCAAAAAATCCGGAGTTATTATTAGATCTAAATGGAGGCTTTTGTCAAAAGGCCTGTTGAACTGTTACGAAATCAGAGTGCAAATTGATAATGACACACAACACATCCCTGCCCTGGCAGCGCCCCGAAGGCTGCCGAGACACCCCAGAAAGGACTGGCGTGGCCCCCCGCCAGCAGCATGTTGCTCAACACTTGTCCTTCTCCTAAGTCAGCTTGACAACTGCATTCTTCTCTTCCTTGTAAGAGGCAAAATGAGATGGATTAAAGAGGATGTTTGAACTGAGGCTATTAATTTCCTTGCAGTGTGTATTCAAGTCAGATCCCTTCAGAAGAGCCTTTTGCGGTTTCGTAAAATTACAACTTTGGCTATTCGGCTGCCTTTTCCAAAGCACAAATTTGGTTTCTAAAGGAAACGTATTTCATGCGAAGAAAGGGAAGAAATGAGTATGTAGTTATCTTAAATATATTCATTTTATATAATAGTTCTGTTATGCAAAGAAACAATTACAGTATTAACTACTTATTAATAAAAGAAATCATAAAATGTGGTCTTCATAAATCTTACAAGGTTTCCTCGATTTTTATTTGAAAAAAAAAAAATGAATAAAAGAGATTTTTTTCCGTAACAGTTTATGGATGTTTAAATATAACTTTTAAAACTGTCAGGTTTAAAAATAAACATTTCTCTCCTTGCAATACTTCTTTTCTTTTCTAGGGGGATTAGTTGAGAGACCGTTTCGTGGCAGAAGTGTATGCGTGTGGTGTCCTGCAGGGAAATTGAAGGACAGACTGACTGCCCGCCCCACTCCCCTCTGACACCCCAGTCCGCTCAGAGTCCTTGGTGTGTGCTCGGAGTCCCGTGCACAGGGATGCCACCCACTAAAGAGCAGCGTTGTTGTTTCAGAATCTTCCTCACGGGCCCTGTTTCTGTGGTCCAAGCTCTATCTCGGTACCTCACACATGGCAGGAAGTCTATTTCATTTAATGAATCCTGAAACGTAATGCCTGGAAAAGGAGGCAGTCTTATTTTTCACTACTCTGGCGGGTTAGACAAACTTTTGGTTGGTTTGAACTGATAGAAAAGAAACTCAATTTAGCTAACGTTAGAGACAAACAACTGGGCTTGCGAAGTCACATCCACTATTTGGGGAGGAAGTTCACACATGGAGGGACACTGAGATATATTCTCTCCCTTGCGCTTTTTCTTCCCTACAGGCCACGGTGGTTCCCAGTCATGAGAGGGCATTAGAGCCACCACTGGAGATTTTTAAAACACCTCTGTCCGGGGCCCAGCTCAAACCAATTCATTCAGGATACCTAATGGTGTGGGCCAGCTGCATATTTCTAAATAAAATTCCCTCGATGACTCCCAAGTGAAGCTGGGTTTGAACCGCTGCTTTCTCGAATCGGCCCTTCTCAAACTTTGACGTGATGCCGGTGAACCTGGATCTAGCAAAGAGCCACATTCTGATTTGGCGGCTCTGGAGAGGAGCCCGCGCTTCTGTGTCCGAAGCGACCTCATTTCCACCTCATTTCCGTCCGCTGTCCCTGTGCCCATCACACTCCGACAACCGAGATTCCTCGTAATCGTCCGCACGGGTCTTGTTGGGCCTGACTGCGCCTTTGCATCACGGGGTGTGTCACTTTATGCTGAACAGACTCCTCCCCTTTACCTGCTTATTTCCTACTACTTCTTCAAGAGTTAGGTATGAAGTTCTCTGAGGAAGCTGTATTTAAAGCACCACACGGTCCGAAGTTAGGTGCTTCTTATGGTGAATTGAAATTGCCCATATATGTGCTTCGCTCCCCATTTAGAATATAAATCTTTCGTGAGCCAAAAATCCATGTTTTTTTTTTTTTTTCCTCGCTGTCTGTTGAGGTTCCTGGTACAAAGTATCTGCTTATACTTCTCAGCACAGGTTCTAATTAGGATGGGGAACACAGCAGGCCCCTTTACGCCAATCTGTTCCTTCTGCCACGAGTCTTAGCAACGGAGCCATGTGGCTATAGCAACCCAAGGTGGGCTGGCACTAAATCTCTCTTCTTGTGTCCTAAGGACATGTTGGGACATGTGAGCTCTTGAGGCTCAAGACCCCCAGAACAAAGCAGCTTTGGTGGGCTGTCTTCAGCGATGGTAATGGATGAGTGAGAAGGGCATCCACTTACTTGATTTCTGTGCCTCTTACATTTTTGACATTTCCCAAAGCTGACATTGCTTCCCAAAGGCCGAGTGAAGAAAGACGAAACAGATCATTTTCATCTGCCTGGTGCTCTTAGTCGTTTCCCAGGCCAACTGAGAACAATTTGCATCCTGTCCAGGCCCCATAATTTCTGGTTGTTAAAGAAAGACACATGGGCATTGCCAAAGCGCCCTGAGACCTTTCCTCAGTGTGGTGTGACTTGAAGGATATGGGAAATGTGGGAGGGCCACTCACTTTAATTTTCTTCTCGTGGCCCACACTGGAAGTTTCCTGTGAAAGAGTGAGAGACATTGAGCCAGCATTTGTTCTCAATTTAATTTTGGATTCAAATTACATATACATATTAAATTCGATGAATATCTATGAGATGTCTCTTGTGCGTCAGACTCTGTTCGATGTCGGGGAGAGTGACTTTAACGAGTCGTGGATTTTATCTTCGAAGAGTTCACAACTATAGACAGAGCAGACCGCAGAGCTAGGTGTCACGCTGCAGAATAAGGTGCCATGACATCACAGAAGAAAAGTCAATTCGCTCTATTGCTATGTCACAGAAAAGATAGCAGGGCTCAGTATGTCAAGGGAAACACCTTTCGAAATAATTTATTCAGCTTTTTAGTTAAAGTCTCAGTGTCTATTACTGTGTAACAAACGACCCTGAAACTTGGTGGCTAGAATAACAGAAACGGTAGATTACAGAGACGATCTTGTCTTATAGAGATGACTTTTACTGATTTATTTAAAAGTAGAAACAGATGACTATTCAGCTGACAAAAATAAGATTAAAAAAATAAAAAGCATGAACTAAGGCATAATGGATGCCCATCAATAAAATGTACTTGTGCTTCAAGAGAATCCGATTGTTTCTGGTTCACTTCCTGGCTCTCGGCTAGGCCACCTGGCACATGGATGGATGGGGTGGGAGCTGGAGGAAAAGGTAAGGTTTAGTCGAAACAGAAGCGCTTAACATACAGAGCAAGATGCTGGCTTTGGCTTCCTTAGCATAAGTGAGTCTACTTAACGTATATTGAATTCAAACTGTGCAGAGGATTTCTGGAGAGGCGGTGGCAGGGTCCGGGTTCCAGGAGAAGTGACAGTAGGTTGTGGAGAGGAGAACGAGGAGCCAGACGGGACAAGGATTTCAATGCTAATTGGCAACGGGTTTGCGTTTTGGCTTCGTAACTAGCCCTGGATAAATCGCATTTTAAAAATAACTTTTCTAAGATAAAGGGCACAAGTTTTTTAAAAAAGGCAAAAAAAAAAAAAAAACCCAAAAGAAAGAAAAAAGAAAAAGTCATAACCAGTCACACCCTCATAAAATTTCCAACACTGGAAGGAAGAGAAGACTCTGAAAACATCATAGGAATGAAAGTTAACAGCATCGGATTTCTCATTAGTAATACAAAATACTAGAACATGATGAAATAATGCTTTTATGGTTCTGAGGGGAAAAATTCGACATCGGACACCACAGTTAGCTTTGGTGAAACTTGTGGTTGCCTATTCAATAACTGTTTTCTCTTCCCATTCTTAGGCATCTCTCCAGTTTTGTTAAGGCGTTTGTTGAGCGTGAATATGCTAAGGACGGAAGGCCCCTCCCCCAGCCCTAGATGATGAATTCCCTGTCTAAAGCAATCGTGATAAAATCATTCATCTTTGCCGTTGATTATTCAAAGTGGGGGATTGTAATGCCAATCTAACCAAGATTTGCTTCTGGAAAAGACTGTTTTCCTGATAAAGAGATAGAGCTATTCAGAAAGGCCTCTTTTCTCCAGCAGGCCATCTTCCTGTCCCAAACTCTGTTATTGAGGATATTATGCTTGGATCGGTGTCATCCCTTTTGTGACTGTGAAGTAATAAGCCAACATGCTGTGGAAGGCCAAGTGGAATAATAGAAAGAGTCTGGGTCATTGACAACGCTGTTTAGTCACTGCACCAAGCCTGGTGCCACCTACCTCCAGATTTCCTGCCGTTTGAGATAATTAAGGACCTGTATTGCTTAAGCTATTGTGACTATGGTTTGTCACTGGCAACAGAACGCATCCTAAATGATACACATGCCAAATGATCTATCAGGCATAAAATGTAAAGATGTTTTCATCTTCAGGCTTGGAAGTAGTCACATATTTCTATCTCACGCGTTCCTTTTTAGGGATGTACCTGAAGATTTATTCCAGTACATTGAGGAAAGTAATCAGGAAAGGAAAGAGAATCCACCCCTGAGGAGTGGAAAGGGAAGTGTTAGGTGATAACACACAGCCTGGGAGCAACCGGCCAGATCGGAAAAAAAAGAGAGGGTTAGAAGGGCAGACAAGGGGAGGAGGGAGGAAGGGAGGGTCCCAGATTAAAAATAACAGTAAAAAAAGTGGACAGAAGGCATGACTGAGAATTTCAGCTACAATAATCATCGCATGATAAGGGGAAATAAACATGGAGAGAAAAAAGATAAGTAGGAAGCCTACCTATGTACACCTGGGGAAGGGAAGACAGAGAAACGAAAAAGGCTTCGTGCAAATATGAACCACGTTGTTGCGTGCTAATAAGTGATATAAAGCAGGGAAAGAACCATGTAATCTGCCTAAGTAGACACGTCCGCCTTTGAGAATTGCGCCAATGTTGGCATTGGATCCATCGATGCTCAGCTATGAACGATATTTACACGGTTTTAAAAATGAAATATAATCGCGAAAATGTAAATATGTAGAATTAACCTGTAGACAAAGAGCAGAAGTTTTGGGTGTGGTTGTCTAACAACGTATACAAAACATCGCTATTGATAATGCAACAGTATAGCTCAACACAAAGCATAGAAAACTGAAAGAAAATATAAATGCACTAGTGTCCTTACTTTACGACCTGGTAATAGTTATTAGATATTGGCCAGCACTAGTGGAATAGGAAAGAGGCGTTTACATATGCTACTTGATGTTAAAAGTAACCAAAAGCATAATGAGGAAGAATAATAGAATCTCAGACATTTGGAGATCCGTTAAAGAAAAATAGTGTAGATGAGCCAAATCTTCTATGTTTTATATTAAAATGTCTCACGTAATTCTCTTGCTCCCTATTTGTCTTTCAAATCCCACTTCAGATCGTCACCTACTCTATGAAGCATTGCCAGCCACCCGTCACCCTCGCTCCCAGGCTGAAATGGTTAATAACTGCATTCCCCTTGTTTGACAATACTTCTCGAAGGTGTATTGTGTTCTCAGCTCTGTCATAGATGCTAAAGATACAGCTGTTAAAAAGCAGGAGATGTAGGGCTGCTCTTCTCATGGGCCTGACATTTTATAGAGAAGGAAAGAATTAAAGATCCGATTACAAAATTAAATAAGGAATTACGGTCGCTACAGAGGCTATGAACTAGACATACAGGGAGCGGGGAGAGTCTAGGCGCACAGCAGTGGACCTAGTCTGAGGGATCCAGGAAGGCTTCCGTGAGGAGGTGATGTAAGAGCTGCTCTCGGAAGGGCGGTAGACGTTAAGTAGATGAAGGGGCGGGGATATGGGGAGAAGGGCAAGGTACAAGGAGCGAGGTGCAAGGCAGGGGATCCACGCCACACTGAAGAGAATCTCTGTGAAGGCCCCAGGTGTTAGATCGTGGGGAGCAATGAGGGGCGAAGCTCAAGACAATACTGGTGAGAGAGGCAGGGACTGCGCCTTGAGGCCCTGTTACGGGTTTTATCTTTCTCCTAAGACAAAGGGGCCACCACCGAAGATTAATCTGTGTGAAATTTGTTTGTGACTAGATCAGAGGTGAGCAAGTTGCAGCTCATAGGCCAAGTCCAACCCATCACCTGTGTTTATAAATAAGATTTTATTAGAGGATGGCCATGATCTTTGTTTGCTTATTATCTATGACTCCTGTCACACTGTGAGGGCAAAGGAGGGTAAATGTAACAAAAATCGTATGGGTCACAAAACCTAAAATACTTATTATTTCACTCTTTACACAAAATGGATCCTGGAATAGTTCATTCTGTCAACAATGCAGAGAGAACTGTTCAGGCGTTTTCGTTAGCACTTCGTGTACTAAGATCATCTGTAGATGTACTTGATTTCCCCGTTATGAGACTGTGAGCCCCCTATGCAACAGGCGCCGTATTCCATTCGTCTCAGTTCCCCTAACTCGTAATCCTAATGCCTTAGTGTATAACGAACAGCCGATTGGATCCATCCTGCTCGCTTATTTCATAGATCACCCAGCCCAGCTGCAAGTTTCACTGAAGTTAAGGTCAAGGGAGTTTGAGGAAACGTCCCCAAAACATCCAGTGACTCAATATCTACGTTTGGTCTCAAACCTCGGTTTCTCGATTCTCATTCCTGTCATCTTTGTTCCTGCTTTAATTCAGCTGTCCAAATTAGTCTAAAAATAAGCAATCATTTGAATATCACTAGAACCAGGAAACTGGAGATATGTATCTACTTATAGAGTCATACTTTTAGAGTCATGATGACTCATCAGTGAAAAAAAAAAAACATGCCTAGAGCTTTGTCTAAATCTGTGTTAGAATCGTCTCTATCGCGCAGAAGCTTGTGCATTATCTTGGCAAGCGGAGCCCAGCGAAACACCCTAGAAAGCTTTGAAGATTCTGGGAGGAGTTTTCCACGGAGGTCAGGGATGCAGAAGGCTCCATGTGGCTGTTCCATATGCCTGTTTGCCCTTCCTATTAGTAGGCTGGAAATATAATTAAGAGACAAGCACCACAGATGCTGCAGTTTACAATAACCAGAAGAAACCGCCGAAATGGGTAAGACATGAAAGGATAATTTTGCTTATACAAAATAGCAGACTGCAAACTAAAAGCAGGAAAAACAAACAGGCAGATGGAAAGAAACACCCAGATGCAACATAATTTGGGGGGAGGGGCGGGACTGGAGGAGAATCTGGGGAAAAAAAAAATCTAGGTTTTAAAAAAGATACCGGAGAATAATGAGTTTCTCATCTCTCCATCTGCGACTTAAACTTTTTCACATCCACGTCCTGATGGCATCGTTGCTGCAAGTCATTTCCTGGGGGACGGGAGGGGAGGACTTGAGGACAGAGGAGATAAACAGGGGTCCTTCCTAACGGACAGGGCAGCGCCACTGAAATCGACGGCCATGACTGCCATGGACGAAGACGTAGCCGTGACCCAGAAGAGGGTGAGCCGCAGTGTTTGGTTTCATCCTTTGTGGCATTCTTGAGATGACAACGCGGGCACTCGGCTGTCTTTCCAGGTAGAGCCATGGGCATGGGGGGTGGGGCGAGAGAAGAGACAACCGTCGGGCATGCGTGTGGAGTTCCTACTGTACGGGAACCACGAACATCATCCTAGTTAATCCTTCTCACCCAAAAACGACAGCAAAAACAAACACACAAAAAAATCTCCGTGACGTATTGTTTTCGGTAGGCGTTAGGAAACGAGGAAACTTAGGTCTTTATGATGTGCTAGAGGGTCTTCTCCAAGCACTTAAGTACCAACACAAGTCAAAGTGTCAGAAGAAACACTTCTGTTATGTAAAACCAAATGCCACGCGAAAGGGAGCCCGGTGGGGTCTCAGCGCTCCACGGGCGGAGGTAACGTGGAGAAGGAGGCTCCACTCGGCCACCGTGGCCCTGTGCTCTCGCTTCTCCCAAGCCTTCATCGTTGCATTATTTTTTGCAACTGGCTGTTTACGCATTTTTACTCTCACTTTACTGCGAGCCCCTGGAGAACAATATTGGGCACTATGCAGCCTTACATTCCCAGAGCCAGGGAAAAGCCTGGCATTACTTGGGTCTGCTGCATTGTCCAGCTCTAGGAGGCCCCACTGGTGTGGGCGCCGATGTGACTTCCCCGCGGAGCAGGTGGCCAGCACATGGTAAAGGCATGGTCCTGCTCCCGTCAGCCAGCTTCCAAGAAGTTCCCTGTCATCGACGGACACCTCCTTCTTCTCGATTCTCAGGGCACTCTGTCTGATACGTCCCTCTCCTCCTACTGTCCACCGTCACCAAATTCTCGTCACAGTCCCACGTACCAGGCTGACACTATCTCTATGTCTGCTCATGGATGGTTTTACCCTTAGCTTCCTTGAAGGGGCCCGATCAAGCGAAGTGATCACATATTTTGGACAGAAGAACATGCTTCTTTTCTAAATAAGATTTCCTCATTTATAAAACTTAGCTCCAAAAACGTCTTTCACACCTAATTGGTGCTAAGTCCTGTCACTGTGTTCCTTAATCTATTTCTTTGTCTCTCCTGGAGCTCCTGGGCTCGCCAAGCGCTGGGCTTCTTGAATGAGGCTGTGACTCTTCCCCATGACACCTCTCTGCCCATTGCTGCAGGAAATGCGGCCGAGGTCCCACACATCTCTTCCTGGGAAGAGAAAAACTGCCCCTGTGCATTCCAGCAACTGGGCTGTTCCTTAGCAGCTATTCTGGGGAAGGGGAATGCCAGTCCCATAACACTTTCCCCAGAGAAAAGTCGCCAATGTCAACGTCAGCCATTAGAAAACGTCATTAAACAGATGAGAAACGGGCTGCGGACATTTTTATGAGCCCAGAATACTCTGCTTGGAGATTTTATGGAGACCACAGGAAGCCAGAGAGACAATGACATTCATAGCCTTTTTTAGAGTCTGGTGAGGAGCAATTTCTGTGCTCAACAGAGCGTGTTTTTGAAAGGGAAAGTTACAGTCAGGGGCCGCGTCAAAGGAAGCCTCGTTCACAGAACCCGTGGATCCGACAGATAGAATGCTCTGGGCCAAGTAGCTGTGGGCTCAACGCCCGAATCCTTCCAGAACTGCAAAGAGAATCCTTCCTTTTGATTCCAGGGTACTCTGGGGACTAGTCTCTAGAGAACATTGTTCTGTTTGAATGTCTATAGCTGCGACAGGACATCTGTAATCTCTACATATTCTCTCTTTTTCTTTCACACACAAAAATGAAGCTCAGGAAGGTTGAAACACGGGCACAGACACCCACGTGGTAAGCGGTGAAATCGGCATTTGAGTCTGTGTTTTCTTCTTCATCACGTTGCCTCTCCACCCAGGCCCCGATATGCAGATTTAAGGGATGGGACAAAGGCTGCGCATATACAGTGGTCCCCAGCGAGGTCCGGTGGGTCTTTATTTCGGCTCACTAGCTCAGCAGGTTTTCCTCTGTTAAGCAGTTGTATTTTTAAGGTATTGATCCACACAGCGAACTAGGAGGGAGGTGAGAAAATTCCTGGCAGTTTGCTTTCTGCCTTTGGTGTGTTTCAGTTGTGTTTTTACTCTGGAGCCCTAGGAGAGGCAAGGGGTGGATTATCCAGAATATTCCTGAAATGCAGAGCTTTCCTATTTATAGTGACATCTTGTGGCCGTCTCACGTTACTGCAGTCTGTTTTGCCTCATGAGCCCAACATTCAATTTTAACAATACTAATTTTACTCTTCCGTGCATTAATCAAACCGGAAATTATTAAGCACCTGCTAGGCACTTGAGAATAGTAAGCCATGCTTACAGAAGAACCGTGGGAAGGACCTAAAGGTAGCTATTTTAGAAACTCACTTCTGATGTATGTAAGAGCTACCACTCAGTGAGCTCCTGCCATGTATGCAGTAATGACTGTCCTACCTGCTAGGTACTTATTATCCCATCGAATCTTCATGATGATCTGACGTGGTGACTATTTTTCATTCACATTTCAGATGTGAGGAAACTGAAGCTCTGAGAGATTATTTAGATGATCCAAGTTTAAAAAAAGCATGTCAGTTGTGAAGTTTCAAACCCTGATCTTTCATATCTCAAAGCCATAACTATAGTTCCATGAACAAACAGGAGGGAAAAGTCGATTTCACTGGCGAGGTGACATTCAAGACGGACTTAAAGATGGCCAAATTTATTCCATGGAATTTAGCCCATGTTCTAGAATAATGGGTTATCAAACTTTCCAGATGTCTAGTAGTTAAATTCTGTTCAATTCTCTAGACAAAAAAGCCCCACGCTTAACCTCACTGTGTTTATACTTCAGCTGGTTTTCTTGTGCAAACTGATCGATACGTGCCTATGTAAACAAAAAAGGAAATCGCGTTGTAAGTACTGTTCTGTCGCCTGCTTATTTTATCTGATTTACGAGATCGCTATTACTATATTCCAAATCACCACAAACTTAATGGCTTAGAGCAATGCCCATCGATCTCACAGGTCTGTAAGTCCGAAGCTCAGGCAGCCTTAGTGGGGTCTCTGCATAGTGTCTCACGGGGGCCAGAGGCGAGGGATGGGTGGGGCCGGGCTCCTAGGTGGAGACTGGGGGAGAGTCTGCCTCTAAGCTCAATCAGTTGTCAGCACAATCCGGTGCTTTGTACGTAGGACTGAGCGCCTTATTTTCTTGCTGGGTGCTGGCTCAGGATCACCTTCAGCACCCAGAGGCCACTCTGGTCTTCCTCAGTGGCCCTTGCATTTCAGCAATGGAGAACCTCTCAGGCTTCGCCTCTGCTGCTGCTATCGGGAGAAATCCTGTTTCTATTTTTATTTTATTTTATTTTTATTTTATTTAATTTTATTAATTTTACTGGTGAATGAGTTTATTTTACTAAAGATCTAATTTTCTTTCTTTTATTAAATTTATTGGGGTGACATCGGTTAATAAAATTATATAGGTTTCAAGTGTAAAATTCAATAATACATCATCTGCATAGTGCATTGTCTTAACTACCCAAAGTCGAATCTCCTTCCGTCACCGTGTGTTTGACCCCTTTTTCCCTCTGGTAACCACTAAACTGTTGTCTGTGTTTATGAGTTTTTGTTTGTTGTCTGTTTGTTTGTCTTATCCATTTGTTGTTTTTAAAGGGTTCTTATCATTAAGCGCATCTGAATGGTCTCCCCTATTTTATATTCCACTGATTAGTCATCTTAATTACATTACAAAATCCCTTGGCTTCGTAATGTAGTGTATCGTGGGAGTGCCACTGGGGACAAAAGCCAGGAGCCATCTTAGAGTTCTGCCTACTGCATTTGACAATCATTCTTCCTACATAGATTTACTGCTAGATTTTAGGCTCTAGAGCTGTAACAGTGAACAAACAGAGCCCCTGCATTCATGGCGCTGCCATACTGGTATTCTGAAAGAGAAATCGTTTCTATATCATAAAATACAACCGTGCTTTTTCATTATTTATTGGCCGTGTAATCCCATTGTATAAATGCATCATAATTTAAATAAACATTCTAATTACTGGATAATTCAGATTACCTTTTATTTTTGGATGTATAAACAACAATACGAAGAACATTTTTTTGTACTATTGTCAGATAGGTGCCTGGAAATAGAATGTATGAGCCACAGTGTGTGATTTTGATACATGATATCAAGTCGCTTACTGGAACAATAAGCCTGTACCAATCAACATTCCTGCCAACATTGTTATTTTTTTATCTTTGCAAATCTTGTTAGTGAGATTGAACATTTAATATATACACATACACGCACATATCACACACACATTTACATAACATATGCACGTATCTTAGGTATGTAACTCATGCTATTCCTGTTGATAGCTTGTGCCAATTTCTCCACTAGGGTTCTTTTTCATTTTCAGTAACTCTTTAAATACTAAGTTACTGGGCTCTGCTGTTACGTACACTGCAAATTGTATCCCAGTTCATTGTCTTTTCATTTTATTTATATCTTTTGATAGGATTTTCAAAATCCCATTTATTCATCTTTTTCTTTACGACGTCGTGCTTTGGAAGAGTAGATGGTAAAGCCTTTCTTACCTTCTCATATAAATATGTACATATATTTTCTTTTGAATTTATTTTTATTATGGAAATATTTAACCTGGTGCTAAATGAGAGATTTTACATGTGTGTGTTTTTTTTTTAAATAAGTGTAACCAGTGTTCTGTCCTTATTTCATGAATAAACCAAACATTTCAACATTTCTAAAATGTTTACAAACACTTCGTTCTCTTCTAGACTTTCTATGCTCTGGCTATCTGGATGACTTATATTAGAGCTTTATGATTTCGCTCCCTGATAAGCCATCCTCCATCGTTACTTTCATTATTAGAAATAGAAAAACTCTGGCCGATCTCACAGTTTATCCTTCTAGATGTGCCATAAGCTTAATTTTTAATTCAAATCGAGACTTTTAGTGTTCATTTTGAAACAGCATGAGAAGGCAATACCAACTTTGCAAGAATAATGAATTAACATCCTACATCCTATGTTCTCCTCCCAGCCCACATTCATGCTCCAGCCCACATTCATGATCTCTCTCCCTCTCTCTCTCTCCCCCACTCCCTCCCTCCCTCCCTCCCTCTCTCTCTCCTTCTCACCCTGAAATCTACCATCTCTAGTTACTTATACCGGCCGCTTTCACCCCCTATTTATTAAATACCTCAATGCTCATCTTCCAGGCTTCTACTAGCTTGGTCCTGATGGTCGGTCTGTAGTCTGTTTAGCAACTTCCTAACCAGCTTTGCTGTCTTCAGGCTTGTTCCATTCTCCGCAGGGACGACCACTATGATCATCTAGATGGCTGATCGCATCACTGATCGGAAGGCTGTCTCTGACATTGTAACACAAACTGGCGCCCCTCATCACCTGTGATATACGGCAGAAGATCCTTCATCTGAAGACTTCACATGGTGGTTCTTATCTTTCTAACTTCTTCCTTCAGACTCTGCCTCGCGCCTTCTTCATTCGGCCTGCTCCTCCTGCGTCCCCACAGCCGGCTGTCTGTGGCTCCCCTCCGGGTCTCTCCCGAGGCGGTCAGCCTCCTTTGCCAGACACGCCCTTCTTTATTGCTTTGGCTTCCCAGCTGCCAGTGAACACCTGCCTCTCCTTTAAGGCTGAGCTTCGACTTTTCTCTTCCTCAAGAAGTCTTCTGTGATACGCCCCAGAGTCAACTCCAGACCACCTCCCCGTTCCCCAAACATGTGGGGGGCAGGGGAGAGATTTTTAACTTTTCATTTTGTTTTCATCACCTTTCCACTAAATGTTTTCATTGTCTATTTAGGTGCTTGTTTTTGGTAAATATAAATTACACGAAGCTCAGGACACATCTTATTGATATGTGAATTTGTAGCCCCTGCCAGGCCATAATTATGAAATTATGGAATAAAATAATACTATATATATGTGTGTGTATATATATCCTAACGGCTATTCAAGTTTCTATAAAACTCTTGCCAAAATTTGTCACCTCCGTTCGCGCCTTCTCCGGCGTGATCGCTCTGTTTTGATTGTGGCCCTTGAGAGCAACCTGAGCTCTGCGTTATGGGGCAGCCTGATCCTTTGTTTTGAGAAATTTTGTCTCATGAGTTCAGCACAGATACTGTGGAATTTGCAAAGCCTTTCTCTCCTATTGCTAATTTTAGAGACTCAAAACTAAAAGGAGCAGGACATCTCTTTCTTCCCAGCTGAAGACGATCTCTAGTCCCGAGTTCACATGTGTTAACACTTCCTGGAGCCCAAGGCTGCTGCTCCTGGGAGACAAGAGGGAGCTTTCACCCGAAACGACGATCTGCCTGGCTCCGCAGACCTTTCTGAAATTCACTTCACGTGTTACCCAGGCCACCCGAGGTTGCTATGGAAACCAACATGTCCGATCAGCAAAAAATAAGATAAAGATTTGGAAGAAGTCACTGATGCTGCAACCTCTTTTTTAGTCTCTCTCGTTCTCTTTTTGTGAAGCCGTGTGCGTGTGTGTGAGTGTGTGTGAGTGTGTGTGTGCGTGTGCACGCACGTGTTTCTGCCGAATGAGAGCTTGACATCTCAGCCACAGCTTCCCCTGTTTACCTTTCCCCCAACTACAGGCCAGCTGGATTTCACTTTGTTGGGGCTTCTGACAGGGCAGCCCAGGCCTTGGGGCCACAGAGAGAGCGGAATCGTTCCTATTAACATCCCAGCGACCTCCAGAGAAGACATAGTTATGTAAGGAGAAAGAACCCACCGTCAGCCCCGAGGACTAAGCCACATTCCACAGAAAGGAAAATAAAACACGGCGGCTGGTGTTTTCTTAATGTCTCTGCTGCTAACGCAGGCTCCGGTCCAGAGCCAGGGAAAACATGTCATTCGGAGCTCGGAGAGGACTCTCTAACAGGCCCTGCTGCGGCGTGGTCGGCAAACCCACCCAGGCAGCACAGCGGGAGAGGCCGCCACGAGGAGCTCCAGCTGGGCGTCGCAGTGGCTCGGGGCTCGATGAGCTGGTCTGATGAGGAAAGCCCAGTGCTGGCTGCTGCTCGCTCAGGCTCTCGTTCACTAGGATGCTGAGATGATTCCACAATGTTCTCAGCTGCTTTGCATACACACTAGGGCTGGAGAGAGAGGTGGCAGCTTCTGCTTCCTCAGATCCTTGGGACAGTGTGTGGATGGGGGTGAAGTCCGGAGTTCAAACCCCGTGGGGAGGGAATAAACAGTTCTGAGCACTGATCGTGTATCTGGCACTTTCCTTGGTGTTTCAAACGTGTTTCTGAAACTCACTGAATTGTCAAATCAAGGCTGCCTGCCACACGTTATCTGAGTTTGACGGATACAAACACCGAGACTCAAAGCGGTTACGTGAATGTCCAAGATCACATGGCTCATCAAAGAGGCCAGCACGAGACCGGACCCCAAGGCTTCAGGGCATCGAACCCCATTTTGCTTTCTGTTAGTCCGGCCATCATAACGCACTGGCTGTTACAAGGGCGCGCAAGATCGCAAAAGCTTCCTCTAGACGCACATCGCTGTTCTTGCCTGGGCGCTGCCTTATATACACAAACCATTTCAGGGAGCCCGTTCGAGTGTTAATAACTCCACGGATTCTCCAAGGCTTTGGTGAAAGAGATCTAGAAACTTCGTGTTTCCTTCTGTCAGGCAAATGCAGTATACCGACTGGTACAGTTTACACTGCAGTTTTAATTTTTGTGGAAGTTTTTTGGTGCTTGTTTGTTTTTACTCAGATTCTGTGGATTCCAAACCCAGAACCTGCCTGCATGCCCGAATAAATACATTTCTACCCCCATCTGCCCAGAGCCACCAGCAGACAAACACCAGTCTGCCTCTTTGGGGGAAGGGGGGAGGGTAGACACTTCTAGCTCCTCATTCCCCCGAGGGTGTCCTCATGCACAGGTGTCAGCCTTACGCATTGTTCTCAAGTCAATTTCCCTTCTTGTGAAGGATCCGGGATATGTCTCTGGGCTGCAGAGTCATGGACACACGTTGCTTTGATTCCGGCCCTAGTAGATAGACTTCTCTTACTTTCTTGGTTTCCTACCTTTACATGTAAAAGAATATTAAAATTTCCATCTAGTCTCATGTCTCTAGGTGTTTTGTGACAGGAGGGTGTCAGGCTACTCATCTTTCATTTTGTAAATATTTATGGAGGGTTCCGCTTGTAGAGGACACAACCCATGGCCCTCATTGTGGGCAAAGATCCTGCCCTGGAGAGGCACCTCATACTGCTTTGACTGATACAATCCTGACGTAGCTGGAATCTTCCTAAGCACTGTTTGTATATTAACATGCGTATTTCTATAATGACATAGTGATAATGATGTTATTATTGCCATTTTAGGCCCCCGGGAGTTAAATACTTACTCGTTGATGTAAATGAGTGAACACATGCATGGATGAATAAAGTAGAAACTCAAGAGATTCAAATTCGAGTCTCTCTGAAATTGAAATCATCACAATATGCTGCCACCAAGGAGCCAGCGGCTTGTAGTTCCGGCAGACTGAATGGTGTTCTTCATATAAGAGGGGTGATTTTGACCCCTCTCCTTCTATGAAGACCATTTTCTTTCTTTCTTTCTTTCTTTTTTTTTTTTGATGAAACTCTATCCAGAAGGTTCCTTCAGGAACAATGCTGCAGGTAGACTAAGAAACAACTTTGGATAAACTGAGACTTGGGGCATACCCGCAAGCCACGCTCCAGTCAAAACTTTTAAAACTCAAAACCAGTGAAGGCTTCTCAGATATAAGAGAACTCATTATTACCACATCAATCTGTCTTTTTGTACCGGTCCTCTCTAAGTCTCTAATGAAAAACCAAAACGGTCCATTCAGATAGAAAGTAAAAATTCGGCGTGCTATCTGAAATCAGAAAACAGTTTTTATAACTGAGTAGGAAGTGTCAGAGACCATAGCCTCTCGTATTTACTGATATTGTAGAAATATCTTCCCGCTTCGTGAGAAGGTGGGTGGCTAGAGGTGCAAAGTATGGAAGTAAATTCCTGACGTGTTCAGCGGCAGATACGTTGTTCAGAACTGTCTGCGGCTTGTCCTCTGTCCGACCCTCTCCCCTCTCTGCAGACTCTACTTGCGGAGTCGCTTCAGTGGCCTGTGGCAGGTGGAATCCTCTATCTGCAAAGGAGGATTTCTGTCATCGGCCGTATCTACAGGGTTTGCCATCCTGTCTTTTCTGTCCTCCCTGAGTGATTCGGACAGTGAGCTTAATGCCATGTGAGGAGCCGGGAACATAGTCATTCCTTACATGGCCCGAAGCCTATACTTACATAATTACTTAAAAATGTCCCCTCGATAGCAGTGATTCTTATGGCTCTTAGAAGAAGCCTTCCAAGTGTCCTACTGCAAAAGCCTTTCTCCTGCCTCAGACTTTGAACTTGATCACTAGACTCTTGAGGGCAGGGATTGTATCTTTCTTAACTACTTTCTTTCTGAGAATCTAATACGATTTCACTTTGCGGCTGCATAATACAAAACTAAATATGTGTGTGTGTGTATCTTCTACTGTATGGTACCGATTTGCTAATTTCAATTCACATTTGTAGAGCTATAAAGCAAAAAGATTAAGTTTAACCACGGTTATTTTAAGATTGTGAGTTGTTTATGGGTGGCTATAATTTGTAATTTTCTACCATACTATATTTTCTAAATGTTGTTGTTACTTTCAATACTGTTTTACCTTTGGGGAAAGTGGCTTGTCACGTCATCTGCAAATATTGCTAATTTGTCTCTTATCCTAGTGGATCTTTTTTTTTTTTCCCCCCTCAGATCTTACTATGTTGCCTAGAAATGGAGCAGGCATCTAAATCTATTTCCCGATTTAAATTAAAATGCCTGTAATGATTCACTATTAAATATGAACTTCTGTATTAGTTTAAGATATGTATTCTAGAAAATGTTAGTTACAGTTTCTGATGTCATTTCTGCTACTTTCTGTTTCTAATAAAGATTGTAATTTGGTATTGTATTTTAGTCAGCTCCTATAAAATATTAAAAAATGTGTTATATATTTTTCTTTCGTGAATAATATAGGCACAACACAGCAACATAAAATGCAGTTAATTAAAAGTTAAAAAATATAGAAGAAACTGAAAAAACTAGAACTCATAACCTCACCACACAGAAAAAAATCTTAAAACTTTTTCCCCTAAGTGCAATCACCATGGATATATGCGTGCATAGTTTTGCAAACTAATTACTTAGGAAACGTTTGTAGACAACTTTTCATGTCAACGAATATTCATCCATAGTGCCATTTCCTTGTATAGTTTTATCATGAAAATTGGCAAATTCCATAAAGCAGTACATTAAGATTTCACGAGCATAGGCGGAGGACGAGGAGAGAGTAGAAAGGCCCCTCATAGAGGAGATATGTAGAATGGTGTGATTTTCTGGCCACTGTCCGGTCAAGCTAGATTTCACAGTGACAATGTGGGGGTGCACGGCACAGGGCACTCTACCTCTCTGTTTCTTTCCTGGCATTCTCTATTTAGACTCGGAGTCCTAGTCCAGACATCTGTGATCTTGGCTTCTTGGATCTGAGGTTTGGGGGTCTTTATATCACGGTGGCAGCAGCAGCAGCAGCAGTAGAAGCAGCAAATATTTATCAAAAGGCAGATATTCTGGTTCTTGCTAGAACATCATACTCCCTTCCACAGAAGTGACCGTATGGGATTAAAGAAAAGGCCTTAGTTATAATCTGATTGGCCAAAGATTTGTTTTGATGCTTTTGTTGCTACATTGAGTCTACTTAATACTAGGAGTAGGATGGAGGAGAGACAAGTTGAGAAGAAAAACACCATAGTTTGAGGGTCTACACTACAGGTCAGACATGTGGATCACATTACATCGGATCGCTTATAGTGATCTTAGAAGTAAATGGTATTATAACATTGTAAAGATTCAAATAAGACGAGGCCCTGAAACATCATGTGACTTGGTAATATTCGTACAGTTCTATACAATGGAGAGAAGGTTTTAACCCAAGTTTCTCAGACTCCAAAGCCATGTTTTGTTCTACTGCCTTTTGCAGTCTCTGAATATCGTGAGAGGCAATGATGGATAGCTTTGGAGGTTGCAATCAACGTAGGCATCGACGATAGCTTTTTGAGCTCAGTGATCAGAGGGTTGCAGTGTGCAGGTGCTTATCAATTACAGCTAAGCGCAGTGTGCCCAGGGGTCAAGGTTGTTAATAGCCTCATGGACGAAGAACATGCGTTTAATTCTATGCAACCCAATTTACCTCCATTCGATTCAAGCTAAAATTATTTTTTATTATTTCTATTTTTGTGCACCAGTTACGTAGTCATATGCTGGGTCTCTGAGCTGGGAGAGAAAAGTGCAAGTCTGGTCTTTACCTTTCATAATCTCAGAGTCCAGCTAGCGATACGACAAATCAACTTACAGATGATTTCACGTTAAACTAGGGAAATGTACATTTTTATTTCTTTTTTTCCATTGTTGTAATTCTTTTCTTCCATCAGGCTTCAGACTCCATCGGCAGAGCCTACAGTAGGCGCATGGTCATGGTGCCACCATCAGCTATGCAGTCGGCATGAGGCTTTGCCTTGAGTGTCGTCTGGGTGCTTATTCTCTAGTTCAGAGCATCGAACGAGCAGATGACATCCTTGTCCTGGTCACATGTCGCTCTCTCTGAGACCCGTAAAAATATTAGGGTTAAGAAACTTTGTGAAAGTTTGGGAATTTTATTAGAAAATAGGTTGTGACTTAGAAAAATCACAATTTTAATATTAAGGTTCATAGGACTTTATTTACACTCAGAGCTTAGCGATATCTGAAATACACTAAGGACAATAAAAGTTACCTAGCACTGAACTAATAATTTTAAGAATGATTGTGTTTTGAACCCAGGTGGAATACGTTCCTTGAGGGGCTTTTCTCAGCCAGCGAAAACAAAGTTAAGCAGTAGTAATCTTTTCTTTGTCATAAGAGGTCTTAGTGGATGCCAGATTTTCATTACAGTTTATTGTTGGCAGAAACACTGCAGTAAGAAATTGGTAGCTCTGTAAATTTATAGTTGAAGACAAGTGGAAGGTGACCCTGGCGTAGCTCGAGAGCAGCGGTCCCCAACCTTTCTGGCACCAGAGGCTGGTGCTCCTATGAGAATCTAATGCCTGATGACCTGAGGCGGAGCTGAGGCGGTGATGCCGGCGCTGGGGAGCGGCTGCAGACACGGATGGAACTTAGCTTGCTGGCCCACCGCTTACCTCCTGCTGTGTGGCCCGATTCCTAACAAGCCATGGACCAGGACCAGTCCACGGACCAGTACCAGTCCACGGTCCGGGGGTTAGGGACCCTTGCTCTAGGGGGCCTTTGACATATATTTGAACTACATGACCCCTGGGAAACCTCACTCAGAGGGTGGTCGAAACCGATCAGAAGTGTTCCTCCCAGGTGTTAACCAAGAAGTCCTCGCATCGGAGCTGCAGGAAGTGGGGGCATGACTAACTCTACTGTCTGTCTAGCATCTGCACACGCTAGCCTCCGAGTGAAGCACTTCTAGGTGATGAATTCGCCCTGACTCTATCCTTCCCTCCCCCCAGTGGTCATCTTACCAACGGTGAACAGGAGTCACACATGCGGCTGGGCTGTTCTCTGCAGACAGGCAGCGCTCGCTCTCATCCTGTCTCCTTCCCTCTCTTTCTCTCTCTCCTTTTTCTCCTAATCTGTCTTTTCCGCTCCTGTTCCTGTTCGGTGCCTCACTCCTGATTTTTATTTTCTCTTTTGGTATCTCTCCTGCCCCTCAAACGATCTAGATATTTGTTCTTGGTGCGGTACGAAGGTTTCTCCAAATTATGAGTCTCTTCTCCCCTCCTCGTTCTTTCATCTTCGAAATGCTCCAAAAGGATAATCTGTCCTGAGGCTGATTCTGGGGCCCGAGGCCTGACAGATTTACCCGAGAGCTCAGACAGACTTACCCAAATGCCACGAGGGCTTAGAATTAACAGAATCAAGGGCAAAGTTAAAATACCCCTGGATATCTTACTCACTATTTTAGGGTTTTGGGGGGTGGCAGTAGTTTCCTTTCCTCTTCATGAAAATGAGTTCTTTGTGGAAGGATTGGGGCCTTAGCAGTCAGAATATCCTCCCCTCTACTCCCCCTCCCATCCCGAAAATCTACGCACGTGAACTCAAGCAGACGGGATGTGCGTAGCTGAGGACGCACCTGCTTCTGCACCCCAGCTTCCCAGGGCCCTGTATGAACGGTACGGGTGCCTTCACTCTATAGCGGAGGCTAAAGTCCAGAGAGGCTCAGTGGCAGAACTGGTGGCGGCCAGCGGCAGACCAGCTACCCCACGCCTGTCACTGTGACGTCATTCCGCCCTCCTGCTTCTGGCTATTGGGATGCTATAGAATGGGAAGATGCTCGTGAAGCTCGTGAGGAGGATTTTTGACATTTTAAATGGAAATAGACTTAATAAAAGTTCCCTCAAAAATAACATCAGTTACTTTCTTTTTAAGTTATAAAAATATTTATGTTTTTACACCTGAGTGCCAGGATTAGAGGTAAGTGGTATTTTCATAAATTTTACATTCCTATGAGAGGAAACAGACGGGTAGATATAAAAATTAATTTACAAAGATTAGGACAAAGAGGGATAAGTACTTTAAAAAATGACCTAGGATGATATGGTAGGGAGTCCTTAAGAAGGGGGACACTTTATTGTAGGAGAATAGACATCTCTGGAAAAGTGACAATGCAGTCAAAGCCTGAGGATAACAGTCCAGCTCAAATGGTGCCAAGAGGCTCTGCATCCCCATGTGACGCATACTAAACAGAGTACAGTCATGGGTTAGGGTTCAGTTCCTTGTGGATGCTGAGCGCCTTAGTCAAACTACGTTCCGCAAATGGATCTCCATACGCTCACTTCTACGATGAGGGACTGTAGAGTGGCTCTCTTGCTTACAGAATAGGACGGTTGTGAAAACAGAAAGTGATGATGCTAATCAAAACTATTTGCATATTTAACGAGTTATAGTAACATACCTACTCCAGAGGATGGGAAAAACATATTTAACTATTGATGTGTACAAAGGATCTGTATGCAGTAGGGACGTCTTACGTGTCCCTGTTCATGTCCTGTAGTCCTTAGATTCACTGTCATGTCTGCTTTATTTCTATTTGAAAGATAAGCCAACTGTTCACACCAGGAAGAACCAGAAAACCTGGAGATCTGGCTCCCAGCTTTGCGGTGACTCCCACGTTCCCCACGACCACGCCCATCAGTTTGTGGCTCAGGTCAACGCTATTGGCAACGAGTGGCTTCTGGAGTATAATCTTAGATTTGGAATAATAAGAATGGTCGACGAGGGCAGATTTCATTCTGGTAAAGAAGGTTGACGAGGATGACTGAGTGGCAGGCAGGCAAAGAGGGGCCTCGGGCATGCAGAAGAGCAGAAATCTGGCAGACTGGTGCTGATGCTCAGACCAGCTGGAGGTGATCAGACATCACTGGGTCATCAGCTGAAAACGACAACAATAAAAAGATACAGCTCATGGTGCTAGAGCACTCTCTCTTTCTTCTCCCCTTCTCTTCCTCTCATTTTCCCTCAACTAGAAATCACCATCTCCAAATCTGTTTAATGTCTCTTAGGGGCTGTACATTTCTGCCTGATTCACCTACCTAGACACTTGATAGCTTTACTGCAGTCGACTCTTACTTCGCATGCGCTGAAGAAGGCCCAGGTGCATGCCCCAAGCTTTGCCTTTCTTAGTAGCTGAGGAGGACAGAGGTTCCTCTCATTTTCCCTCAATTAGAAATCACCATCTCCAAATCTGTTTAATGTCTCTTAGGGGCTGTACATTTCTGCCTGATTCACCTACCTAGACACTTGATAGCTTTACTGCAGTCGACTCTTACTTCGCATGCGCTGAAGAAGGCCCAGGTGCATGCCCCAAGCTTTGCCTTTCTTAGTAGCTGAGGAGGACAGAGGTGTCCTTTCTGGGACACCTGCAGAACAGCAGCTGCAGATTGCACGTACCTGCACCTTTCAGCACTGACAAGGGCGTGCTGCTTACCGGCTGATGCCGAGGTTGGTATCCAGCTCGGCCATTTGTAACAGTCTCTAGAAGGATATCTGTTGACATTTAGTTTTTCTCCCTTCCCTTTTTATATTTTTAAGAAACGTTACGAAGATGCCCAAACTATGTGAGGGTGATGAGACGCAGCGTACACCACGACACGGAGCAGGACAGAGGCTCGCTCTCTGGCTTCTCTGTGCTGATACTGTCAAGAGCCTCCAACCTGGGAAGCTGGGTGCGAGTTCCTCTTCAGCCTGGTCAAGATGGTTCCCCTGTTCTTGTCGCAAGTCGTCTGGCCTGCAGCGGGGATGCAGGCTTCTGACTCCGGGGACCTCACTGAGTCTTCATTTTGCTCAGCGTATAGCTTCCTGAGTCTGCGTTAAAGCAGCAGCTCTCTGTCTAAACCGAAGGCTGCATTTCCTCTGCAAGATCAGTCGTTCTGTGACCTTGAGCAGCAGGAGAGACATTTTAAATCTTTCTTTGGAGGGAAGCACCACTCTGTGCTTAGAATTCAAACACGTGGATCTCGGGACACTTCCTCCGCAGCATCATTAAATGTCCACCGAGCAGCCGCAGCTCAAGAGTAGTTTGGGGCGATTATTGTTTATCGCCTCATGCCCGGTGTCATCTGGGCTACATTAGCAGCTGTTGGAACATCCCCAAACAGTGACTCCATCCCGTGGGTCCCTGGCCACCTTTAGGCCAGATGTCACTGCATTATCTAAGTCTTATGTGGGATAGATGCAAACCAG
>NW_006434835.1:6610384-6688332 GCF_000325575.1 Pteropus alecto
TTACTTCTTAATCCTTTCATCTCTGTCCAAGCCTACCCTCTAATCTCTCAGGTTTCAGCCACTCCCATCCTCTGCAGAGTCTCAGCTGCCACCAGACAGGTCTCCCTAAGGCAGCACATTGTCCATGTCATCTTCTGCTCCAACTTGGTTATGGCCCAACTGCCCATATAGGTGAGTTTGAAGGTTGTCATTTATTCACTCCTTTATTGACTGATTTCATAAACAAATATACATTGACTCCTGGGATCTGCACACACCCTTGGAAAGCGCTATGAACACACGGATAAGTAAGGATCTTCCTAAGACCTCAAATATAGTGAGAAAACAAGACGAGAGAGTGACGTAGCACGATGCGATGCACACGGTTCTAGAATGCAGTAGTCTCTCCCCAACGGTAGATCCTCATTCTTATACATGTGATTTTCCTTGACTTCTGTATATTTTGCCCCGATGGTGAGGATTTTGGATGAATGCAAAGAGTCGCTCTTCGCCGATGACAACTTAGTTAGTGAGAACATTTAGCACACCATTCGCGTATGGGATTGCTTGGAATGATGCGCATGCGCGCGGGCAGGTGCTTTGCCTCATTTGTCTCCGAATCCTCAGACGGGACAGAACGTGGTCTGCTTTGCCCAGTAAACGGACGAACGCCGAATGGAAAGATAACTGGCTTTAGAGGCAGACATTAAACTAAATCTTAGCCTTGTCAAGCAACAACTGTAGGCGCTAGAGATGCGATTTCATGTTCCTGAGCATGGGCATAAAGTGAAACTGATAAAAACTACCATCAAGATTGCTGTATTAATTAAAATAACATGAATTAGGTGCACAATTCAGGGGCTAGCACATAGTAGGTGTTCTCAAACTTGTCAGTTCCCTTCTCCCTCTTTCTCTTATGAAAATCTGCTGAGGTAACAGTTCTCACAGTGTCTGGCAGTTCTCACAGTGTCTGGCACCTAACTAGGAAATATTGGTATACTCCTTTTCGCCGTCCGCTGTGGATAGCCGAGATGCTATTGTAGAGCTTTGCTTCTGAATGGAACAACTGAAAAGAATCAATACATGTCAATGATCTCATTCAAACACATTTCTCGGAGAGCACTGCATGCCTCAGACCTCATTACTTAGGGACCCAAAATCAGCAGGCACATAAATGCAATTTGTCATTTAAACAGTATATATAGGCCTTGGATCTAGTTGCATGGAGTTGCTTAAACATCCACGAGTGTTGAATCTGCCTCTTATATAAACTTTTTACTTAGTTTTTACTTCTACCTATAAAATATGGGATGTAGCTCTTTCTCGAACCAGGCGCATAGGTCTTTTGTACATTTGTTTTGATTTTACCAAAATGCTAACTTTGCTTCGGGCTTTCCAAAAAGTTGGACTTCTCAAGAACTTTAAATTCCTTTCTGTATAGACAAAAGGCAACGACTAGTTTCCCACGCTATGAGATTATGCTATGTATTTATGGACTTTTGAAAATCTCTTTCAAGTCACAAGTCATTATGTATATGTGGGAGGTGGCTGAGAAGATGAGAGACCGGATATTTAAGCCACTTGTCCTGTTTTTTGTGGGTGATATAATTCAGTTTTCCTATACCATCTGTAATGGTAGGCACTTGAAAATTCCTTAGTGAATGGCTTTCTTGTAATTAAAAGCATATGTATAAAGTTTGGAACTAGGAAATGCAAATTTTATACCTTATATTTTTCTTTATGGTTATTTCCCCAAAGGTTCAAATATTAAAGCAATAAACTCTCAAATAGAGACAGAAAGAGGTTTGTGGCTAGAAGCAAATGACCTGTCACATGGCTAGAACCTGGGTTTGTCCTGACAACATTTAGGAGCTGTTTCGGCCCAGCGTCAATTCCGGATGGCTCAGAAAACACACTTTGTCTTCATTTATGGCTTTACTCAGCTCACAAGTACTCAGTTCCTACTGTGTTTGAGGTACTACTACTGAGCATCAAGTACTAGAATGATAATCCAGTGAAGAAAAGCACATGCTCTCTCCAAAAAGTCTACTGAGGGTCCGAGAGACAGTATCTCCTCCTTTCCCATATTCTGTCTGCAGTCACAACGGGATACAGCTTTGAGGTTACAGCTGATTTAGAGGCGAGGAGGTGGATGAAAAGAAAGAGAGAGGCCCTCATGAAAGCACCGCTTACTCAGGGAGTAAAGTGTAAACACATTGGTTAATTCAACACGAAAAAGAAATACCGCCTCTAGGAAACTTTCAGGTGAGGGGGTATGTGAATTGGGAGGAGAGAGAGATCACCCCTTTCAGTTTGCAGACCTGGCAGCCTTCACTGTCCCCCTACTCATCACTGATCAATCCTGTACAGCAGAAGCCTCACCCCTCCACTAGGTGGGGTCTGGGACTGTGTGTGATTTTGTGTCTCAGTCACACAATGAGCACTGTCCCTTCCCCTTCCGTGTATCACACCGGGGGTCTGTTTGGTTCAAATCCACACTGGGAGTAGAGTCTGGCCCTCAGCACTAGTCTGCTTGACTAGAGCCTGAATTTCTGATCGATGCATCCCAATGCCTACTCCCGGAGAGCCTGAACTGGACATTTCTTGCCTTTGCGTCTCCAGAAGTCATAATCCTGTCCCTCAGACAGCAACCTGACAAGTTAAAACAAAACAAAACGAAAACAGAAGTTTGTGAGATCAAGGTACATATTGCCCCTGCCATCATCAGCAGGCCACACCAGGAATGTGGGCTGCCACCCCAACGGCGGCTTCCAAATTGAGGAATGGAAGATGATGGTTAGAAAGGCAAAAATGTCACAGAAACAGTAGTTTTATCCAAATTTAACAGCTCCTTTTTCATTAAACGGTTTTCTGATTATTGGAACTTTTTACTTGACTGCAGAGGTCTGAAAATGTTGGTTCTGACAGCGTTGCCCCTCTTAAACTTCGCTTCAGTCGAGTTTCCTACTCTGCCATTTTCAGTGCTGTTACTCTGAATGATCTTTCTTGGGGATCCTTCAAAGATCTCCATTAAACCGAGTGAGCTGAAACATGCGCTATGTCCATGTGGCAGTAACTTGAAATAAAGAAAGCTAAAAAGTAGAGGATGTTTGAGGTCAAGGATAAAGGGGGGAAATGCACAGTGATGTAACATCTATTGTCATGAACTGGATTTTGTCCTCTCCTAAAATTAAACTGTGAAGTCCTAACCCCTAGTGTCTCAGAACGTTACTGTATTTAGATACAGGGTCTTTCCAGAGGGAATTAGGGTAGAATGAGTTTATATGAGTGGGTCCTAATCCAATATGGTTGGTGTTCTTAGAAGAGGAGACTAGGACACATGCACATACAAAAATCGGAAGACATGGAGAGAAGACAGTTTCCATCTGCAAGGCAAGGAAAGAGGTCTAAGAGGAAACCGACTCTACCGAGACCTTGATCTTGGACTTCTAGCCTCCATAACTGTGAAAAGATACATTTCTGTTGTTTAAGCCGTCGAGTCTGTGGTATTTTGTTATGACAGCTCTATTTAACTAATACGCCTGTCTAGCAGGGTTGGTCCAAAGACGTGAAATGAATACTCATTTAGCTTTGTTAATCCCCGACGGACACTGTTTAAACCACAGTAACAAGAGTTTGTTGAAAGGACCACAAAGGCAAAGAGAAAGAAACAGCACACGGCGATTGTGGAAGGCGGGAGGCAGATGAAGAAAGCCAAATTTTAACCCAGCAAACAAGAAAGCCCAGAAAACAACCAAATTTATGTTGCATCAATCCAAGATATTTGGGGATGAGCGGCTCCAGGTATATCAAAAAAGGAATGAAGGTGGGCTGAAAACAGGAGTAGTTGCTTCTATATTTAAGAAACATTCAGACATTTATCACGCTCTATCATCCTTTCCACCACCTGGTTACTTTCCTTCTCCCTCACTGTAGAAAATTTAGTCTCTGTAGAAGTAGAGCAAAGAGTTTTGTGCCTGGGAAACAAGACAGATTTAAAATATACTTTAAAAAACCAGAGTAAAAATGAAGCTGTAACAACATTGACACCTTTAGCTTCTCCTATTGGCTCCTAGAACGCTAGGACCCAAGACTCAAACCTCCAGGAAAATTTTGAAAGCTTTCCCTGGGAGAGCAAGAGAACATAACTAAAGATATTGACAGAGGCGGCTCTCCTCCCCCGGATGGCCAAGGAAGCTCATCCTTGTGACCAGGTTTCCACCTAAATTACAGAACACAGGAATTGAGTTTAATGACTGTTTTCTAAACTCTCCCATGTCATATAATTAGTATAGTCTAGATTCAGGGGAGAGAAGTTAATTCATTACATAAACAGATGGCTTAAAGAATTTGGGAATCAGTTCTCATGTAGTATCTGGTTGAGGAGACAGCATAAGACCATAGACAGAGGGCCCACCGTGCACCCAGCACAAGAGATGAATGTAGAACCACGGGCCTTCCCCGATGTGCATCATCCCAGATCTCAGCACTGATGACAAAGAAGAGGGGATATGTTTCCATTTAGAAAAAAACAAAAAAAACACCCCCCAAAAACGCAGGTTTCAAAACATCGCACAAGAATCATAATTTTGTTTGTTTCCCCTTCAGTAATATTGGAAGTTAAAGTATATCTTTGATGTCTAAAAAGGTAATTTCCAACCTAGAATCTGATACTCAAGCAAACTATCAATTAAGCGTTAGGGTAAAGCCACTTTCGGAAACCCGGTTTTTCAAAGACAGTGCTTGTTACACCTTAGGAAGCCACTGCAGTATGACTTTAAACTAAAATACAAGCAGAAAGAAATTTTAAAAGGTAGGAATATCAACATCTTATACAAGTAGATACAAAAAAGAAGCAATTAAGAAAGTTAAAATTGGGTATCTGGGAGTTAGGAAAAAAAATATGTATTTTTAAGAAACTCTGTAGAAGTGTTGAACAATTTCAATTATATCGAAGTCTAATTTTGATAAAAATAAAACTAATTAAAAAATTAAATGGGATAATATAATTAAGGTATCTTGTGCACCATCCAGTATCAGTTCTCCATTTTCCACCTAATTATCTGACTACAAGATCTTGAACAAGTCATTGTTCTTGCTAGGTTTGAGTTTCCTAACTCAGTAAATGAGAGAATTGACCTATATTATGACCCTTTCAAATACTCTAAGATTTTATTAATCTACTTACTATTTACTAGGACTTCAGTGTAGTTACACAGATGCTGTCTTTGAATATTAACTTTTTCTGTCCCTAATTTTAACTTTTTTATCATAAACTTGATATTAAAGGAAGCAGAATCTAACATACGCATGCAAGTTGATTTACTGTTATAAAAATGATGACATAGGCTATCTAGAAATATGTCGCCTTTGCATCTTTCCACATTCCATAAAAGTTTAGTACACCTACCCTTTTCTTCTCCTCCTAGTGACACTGAAGTGTCTCCCTACTGTTGAGAGAGGGTAAGACCAAGTGCATCAGTAACAAAAGAGATCTCTCCAGTCTAGAAACGGTCTGCCCCTAGAGAAGCATGGCCGTTCGACCTATATAAATCCACTTTACAGTGTCTGGTCCATGGGAGACTTTTAATAAATGCTAGTTTATAGGATTGAAAAACCACTGCACAGACTTTGCGGCAGTATAGAAGGAAACACGCTTCCAGCCATACTCTTCTGGCCAATTGATAAAATGTTCCTCCCAGAGAGAGACTTCTGCAGCCTACCCAGTGTCTCTGCAGGGGCTGGTGTCTTATTAAATGCCTCTAACTTGTTCCTCTCCTTTCTAACTCTTCACTTCTCTGAACTGGTTCTTTGGCCTTGCAAGTAAAGCAAAGGGAAATTTAAACTGAATTTTGCCATGATGGCTGGCGGGAGCTGGACATGGGAGAGAGAGTGGGTTTGGGTGGTTTATACGACCCCACCATACCAGGCACTCGATTTAATTCATTTCAAGTGAAACTAGATTTATGTAATTAATGTCTTACAGAACTTCCTCATGAAACTTTCTTGATGTAGGACAATTTCTAAGTGCTTTCTTCTCTTATTTGAAAAGAAACTTGAGACTCTGGTCTCTATTAAAGAGGAAGAAAGAATCATTGACGTCCAGCTTCCCTCCAGCTACTCCGAATCTGAGCAGACTGCGTGACTCATCTTTCCTAGAAACACAACAATGAGATCATCACGTCTGTTTCCTTCCCACTCAGAGAACAGTTGAAGTGGTTTCCAGTGTGTTCAATTTTTTTTTTTCCCTTTCTGAAAAGCTAGTTAATACAGAAGAGTTTAATCACATAATTGGAACACAGGAAGAAAGTGAACAGAGATCAATACAGTCTTCTTCTTCCCCCTCCCCACCCTCCGCCCCGAGGCAGCTCAATCCCTGTCTCCAAAACTAAAATTGCATAAATGATTAAAAGAGATACATTCATATTTTTTAAATACTTCTTATAATAGGGAACTTGTCACAACCAGAGACAATTTGTTCTGCTTTTAACAACTCCTTTAGGTTGTTCTTGCTCACATGGACCTAAAAACCGATGACCTATAACCTTTACTTGTTAGTCTTATCTCTGACTTTTAGAACTAAAGAGATTATCCCTAGCTCTCCTCCAGCTCACATCCCTTCAGATACTTAAAGACAATGATCATATCACATGATTTGTTCTACTTCAAGTGTAGAATCCATAGAATATGGTTTGCTTTACTTTAGACACTCAGTTCTGCTTCCGGATTAACGATCTGGCCCGAATTAACAAAAAAGTCAAATATCTGGTTTTAAATGCCTTTAAATTACTGTTTCACCATATTGATGTGTTGCCGCCACAGGATAGGCGAGATATCTGGGCAAATATTTTTTTTTCCTGAAGTGCATGCATAAGTTGGCATTGTTTTTGCATAACCAGTATCTAAACCGTGTTTATTATAAAACCATGAGCATTTTTTTATTTTAAAATACTTACTCTATTCCTGAAAGATGGTGTTTCAATCAAGTGATTGCATCACTTCGATTTTAAAATTCACATTTATTAATTTTCGTATTGCTTGGGTGCAAACAGAATGGAACAAAATATATAATACTTATTTTATTTTTCTAGGAGGTTAACATTCAAAGACCATTCTACCAGAACTTTCTCAGACTCCCCTTGAAACTGAAATGGAATAGAAAGCCAGATTTATCCCCGGTTGCAAAAATAAGGTTTCTTGAGCAAACAGACAAGCAAAACGACTAAAACAAAACAGAGCATTAAGAAAATATCCGAGTAGCCCAAACAGCAGTCCAGCTATACCTCCATACGCGAGGAAGCATAAAAGAAATGGAAGTTTTAGATGTTTGATCCAGAAAGAATCTTATAATTTCCTATGTAGGTTTAAGGGCACCAGTAAGTTAATTTTCAAATAAATCTTGAAAGTACAGACTCAGAACTTCAACACTAAAATAGAATTTAGAGATACAACGAGCCCTGGACTGAGGAAGACAACTTGGCTTGATATGTGACTATGCTATTTACAAGCAGTGTGGCCTAGCTAAGGAAGTTGTTCCTCCAGATCCTGTTAAGATGAGCCCACGTTTCTGACACTCTTGGCGAACTGCGGCCACTGTAGAACTCTGAGAGATTAGAGCTTGAGGTACAGCCCTATCTTAAAAGGATTTCTAAACTGAGCGAACAGAGGTGTTAAAATACAAGTCAGAAGTGCTAACGAGAGGTGTCTAGATCCTAGGTGGGCCTTGGTCCCTGGCACTACCGGGTTTGTAAAGCAGGGAGATCATTCGGGTGGGAACTAGGAGGATGGGGTGAAGTAAATGATGTCATATTTCAACAAAACTGTGGAGAATAAAATGAATACTGTGGCCGAGATACATGCGAACTCTGGCACGTGCACCTCATCCGATCAAAGAAGATCACATACAGAGGGCCAACCGTAATCTAAACACTGCAGTGTGACCTGGGGGACCCACCCCGCCTTTCTGAAATGTCCAGGAAAGACATTACACCAGCTGTTGCGCCCTGAATTTCTGGTCATTGCACGAACCATCCTATGCATTCATTTCCCACATGCTGATCTTTAATCAGTCATCTTCCTCTTTGATCGAATTTCTACCTCTGAGATGTTTCCCAGCCTTTTCTGCATAGTCCCCGATGCGTGGTTACCCAGGTGTCAAGTGACGTTTGTGGAAAAGCGGAACCTTAGCTCGCCATGGCTCTGCGGGACCCCCGTGCAAAGATCCTCCGGACGCGGCCAAGACATGTTCTGCTCTCTTTCCTCTAATTCCGTTACTTTCCACACTTAGAAAAGTCAGCTATAAACTTTTCCAGTTCCTCAAAATAGCTATTTCCACACTTCCCAGAACACTTTTCCGGCTTTTTTCCAGGAACGTTGCTCAACCTTGACTCGGCCTTAGTTTATCATTTTTAGTAGATGGGGTAGAACGAGAGTGGTCCTCACACAGACTGGATAAGCGTTCGTTTAAGCAGCTGCGGGATCTGGGAGGCGCTCACAGTGGACTGTCAGAAACTGAACCAAATGGAACTTGACTAGTTTGGGGCCACTGAAAACTGCAGTGAGAAGTGCGTGAGCTGCCTGGTTTCTGCTGGCTCTCCTGGAGGCCGTCTCTTCTTCCCACGGTGCCCCGGGAGACCAGCTGACATTCTGCATCATTGACTCTTGACTTTTGACTTCAGGTTTCCTTTAGCTAATCACAGAACTTAGCAGGATCCTGGAACCCCGAAAAGAGAGGTCCGGCCCCACCAGGGCAGCGATTTGAAAGTAGCTACGTGTCCACAACACAACACACAGCTTCTGCTGGGCGGTGCTTGCCCACGGCTCCGGCTCTCTCGGGTTCTGTAACTTTGCTGCCTCCTCTTGTCCTTCCAGGGTGGAGACAGTGCCCAGCTGGGGCGATGACTGTGGTTGTGCCTTATTGGCTCTCTGAACCCTGCTCACACCTCTGTAAATAAGCTCTTCATTAAACACGCTTTGCTCATCCCTTTGAGCCTGTTTTCTGCTAAGACCCTGATTGCTACAACACTGGCAGATGTGACGAGGGTAAGACAGACAGGTGAACATTCTGGAGGCAAACACATACATTTGATGTTTTGATAACTGTATCGAATTCAGAGTACGAAAATCTAGACTATTCCTCATTCTGCTACATAGCTGCTTTGTGACCTTGGCAAATTATGCTCTCAGAGACTCAACTTCCTTATCTCTAAAATGGGGATAATGCTTAACTCACAGCCTCGATATATAAATTAAATGATTGGAAACCTAATATAACCATCTGCTCTTTTTCTCGAATTTCTCTCTCTTTTGCATTCTGATAACATTTTACAAATAACTAATTAATATCTGGGTTCTTCCTACTATTTTTCTTTCCCAGCCGGTCTCCCAATATTTTCTGGATTTGCTCTTCACTTTCCTCCCTTCACCTCCAAACCCCAAAAGACCCCGTAAGCCACAGCGCTGGCCCCAAGCCCTCCCCTCGTGACTTCAGTATTTGTGTTGGGGACCACCCAGGCTGGGAGTTGCCCGCCGAGGGAAAAATGTTTCCATCCATCCACCCTCCCACCCCAGGCCCACCATAAACCCTTTCTTTATACTCACTTTTCTGAGATGTAATTAAGTGGCTTGGACTAAGTGCCTTGTTTAACTTTAAAACTCGCCTAAGTATTTTCAGAGCTTTTATGGGAATGCCTTCTCTGGCGGCCCCCGAGTTGGGCCAGGAAGGGTTTGTGCTTAAGATTCCCATTCTGACCATACTAGATTTCTACATCTCTAGTGAATTTATTTAGAAAAGTTCAGGAAAGAAAAGCCCAGCAACTTCTTTTCCCTAAAAGAGAAGGCAAGTAAAAATGTAAACTGTAATATGTATTTAAAGGCACTTAAATAAAAATTCCTTTTACTGCAGCCCGACTGGGCTGGAGAGAAGCGAGATTTTCCTAACGAGACTGACCTCGACCGCTTTGGGACCTCGGCATCCTTAAGCATCCTGCGTTCTGGTTTTCTCATTCGTAAAATAAAGATGATAACGTGTACCTCGAAGGGGAGATCACCGATAATGAAGGACTTGGGAACGAGGAGGGAGACAAGGTATGAGAGTGCTCTCACGCTGCAGCACCCAGTAGGCCCTCAGAGAATGTTCTGTTAAGTGTACAATGTTTTCTTTTCATAGTATATATATATTTTTAATTCGTTTGGAGCCCCCTTTCTGCATTCGAACTGTTTCCACCAGTTTCTCCATAGCCGATGCGTGACCTGGTGACTTAGAGACGAGAAAGCGAGCGAGTCATTCAGAACCTGTGAGCGGCCAGGGAGCTGAGTGCGGATGCTCCCTCTTCCTTCAGGAAGCTGGGCGGCGCCGTGGTCGTAAAGAGAGTCGTGATAGCTACTACTGGTAAGGAGCCTACTCGGTGCCAGGCGACGACTATAAACGCCATAGATATTTAACTCGTGGAATCCTCGTGACAAAGCTGCGAGGCACCTAGTATCGCTCCCGTTAACGGGTGAGGAAACTGAGGCACGGAGTTCGACTTTCTGAGGTGTGAATAATCCACTCCCCTCCCCCTCCCCCGCCCTCAATAAAAAGATGTCCACGTCCTGATCCTTGGGACCTGTGATTATGTTTCCTTACATGGCAAAAGGGGACCTTACAGATGGGATTAAAGAAAGGATCTCGAGATGGGGAGAGTGTTTTAGGTTATTCGGCTGGGCCAGATCTTATCACAGCAACCTTGATGAGGAGGAGGCAGGAGGACCAGAGGCAGAAATGGTACCTGACGATGACAGTAGATGTCAGAGTGAGCCTGGACCCTGAGCCTGGACCCTGGCTGCCTCTAGAAGCTGCAGAAGGCAGAGAAGAGTCCCCTCGACAGCTTCTTGAAGGCAGGCGGCCCTGCCGACACCTCGATTTCAGCCCAGTAAGGCTGATTTTAAACTTCTGACCTCCAGGAGCGTAAGAAAATAAATGTGTGTTGTTTTAAACCACTAAGTTTCTGATCCTTTGTTAGAACAGTGATAGGAAATCAATACATCAAGTGACTTACCCAAGGTCACACAATTAGTTTGCGTGAGAGTGGAGGGAGCTTGAATTTGTAGGCGGTTTGGTTCCCGAATCCTCACATTGAACCACTATCCGTTCCTTCTTCCTAAATTTGTTAGCTAACATTTAATCGATGTGAATAGCAACGCCAGTCTCGCAGTGGACTTGTGACAATTATTAAAAGCCCTGAAACATGTCGTGGTAGATTAAAAAAAAAAATTGTGGCAACAGTGTTTGCAGCTCTATCAGAGACCTGGCATCGATGTCGTCCCTCCTTGAACTGGGGCTACCTGTGACTTGTTTTGGCAACAGAATGTGGCGAGAGCGACATTCTTGCAGTTTGTGCACTTGCATCTTGAAATGCCTTTGTCATCGAATGAACGAGCCCATTCCAGGCTACTGCGGGACGAGGGGCCACACGGAGAGAACCAAGGGGTCAGCTTTACAGCCAGCATGAACTGCCACACCTGTAAATGAGACCATTCTGAATATTTCTGTCCAGCTAAACTTCTCTCTCAATACAGACCCATGATTAAGCTCAGACAAATCCAGAAGAACTGCCCAGCAACCCGCAGAATCGTTAAGAAATAAAACATTACTGTCATAAACCACTCAAGTTTTAGGGTGATTACTTATAAAGCGATAGATATACATGTGAAGTGCATGAGATATAATTTAGTTTTCCCCTTCAAGTAAGAAAATATTCAATTCCTATAAAAGCCAATTTTTAAAGCAGCAGCAAATATTGGTTTGATGCTAACTGACATTAATTCCCTTTCTCGATTCCAGGTCCTGGAAATATATTAACAAGACAGAGTTACTAGTAGCCTACAAGGATGCTAGGGACTCTCATGTATTTAATTTCCTCAAAAATCCAATCAGAATCCTTATTCTCAGATAAGGGAATCAAGGGCCCGAGAGACTAGGTCTCTTGTCTGAGGTCACGGAGCCAGAAAGAAGCAGAGAAGCGTTGGTATCCTAGGTTTGCCCAGCACAAAAGTCCATTCTTTTTCCAGATGCAGCTGAAAATGCTCTTAGCAGCCCCTGTAGACATCATTCTGCCCTTGTAAATGTATCCAGCTAGTTTCATCAGTGAGTGGAAAATAGCCAAGACATAATAGTCTATGACATCTCCCTTAACATTCAGAATCCACTAGTAACGGTTGCCAGGCAAAACGTCTTATGCTAAAATTGCCTGTCTTAGAAGAAAACGTTAAAACAGTTTTCAAGAGCCTTCTCCTCTCAACATGCATTATATTGTTAGCTTTGTTCTTTTCTCTCTCCCTAAAATACGACGTGAAAAAAATCTGTATCTTAAATAGAAAACTCTGATGTTGTAGATTGCAGTTGATGACTCCCAAGACAATTGGAGAAGGGAAGGGGCCATCAGCTGAGATGGCCTGTTATCCTAGCAAACCCAATTGGAAATATGCACGCACAGAACATAGGGGAGAAAACCTTCGGGTTGTTTTCTGTCATTTTCCTTGCCTCTTATTTTTGTCTTGTCACTGTTTTCAATCACAGGGAGTGAGCAGCATATTGGCCTGGATTCAGGAAAGAATGGAAATATAGCTAAGGACTATAAACGGATCTCTGATAGAGAAAGCTGTTCACAATTTACCCGATATAACAAACGTCCTTATTAACTATTTCATCGTTAGAATACTTTTGAATAATATTTTTATGTGTTTATCTTAGAAGAGTACTACAGACTAATTACAAAAAAGATTAAAAAGAGGTGAACATCTCTCATAGTTCCAACTAGAGACAATTACCCTTGACATGGCGGTATACTTCTTTCTAGCTTTTAACGTATTTTGTACACCTTTTTTATACCGGTGCAATAATTTCGTATCCTTTATCATTTTTATCATAACACAAGCTTTTAAACTTTATTATAAACTTTTCATAGAGATCGGTATTTTTTAGCGTGGCCGGTACAGTTTTCCTCTGCCTGAGGACATTGCATGAGTGTGCTTTTGGCTGTAATGAGGACTGGGGATATCACTGGAATTTAGCATCAGAAGCCCAAGCATGTTCAGCCTCTTTTAACGTGCAGTCCTGAAAAACAAAGAATCACCCTGCTCAAGTGCCATTAATGCCTCAATTGAGAAACGCTGAATAGAAGGTATTATCGCAATCGTACGGCTCATTCATTGCTAGTGGAATCGCAAGAAGGAATGGCCACTTTGGAAGACAGTTTGTCATAGGCTTACTAAAGGTGAACATCGTTTTACTATACAATAAGCAACTGCACTCCTAGGTATGAACCCAACCGATTTGGAAACTTACATTGACACAAATGTTCACAGTAGTTTTATCGATAATCATCGAAAACTAGAAATAACCAAGACGTCCTTCATTGGAGGATGGATAAACAAACACTGATTCAGTCATACTCAGAACGCTATTCGGTTATAAGAAGGAATAAATTATCAGGCCACACAAAGACATAAATGAGTCTTATGGGCAGACTGCTAAGTAAAGAAATCAATCTCAAAAGGCTACTGAGTGTATGATTCCATCTATACAACACTCTGGAAAACTACAGAGACAGTAAAGAGATCAGTGGTTTCCAAGGGTTGATAGGGGAAGCACGGGAGAATTTCTCAGGGTGGGGAAAGTATCCTGCATGATATGCTAACGGTGGATAAATGGCACCATGCATTGGTCAAAATCTACTGAAATTTCTACCTCAAAGAGTTCACTTTGATATATACGAATTTGAAAATATTTAGGAGAATGAAGGATCCAGGAACGGAATGTGAACTCTGACCAAATGACCTAACTATAATATTAGAATCGTATGAAATAATTTTACTGAAGGGGTCCGGGGGGAGGTCGTGGACCCAGCACTTTGGAGAGGAGCGGTGTCTTTAAGGCTAAAGGCAAAAGAAACTGTACAAGAGCACTGCGTTCTAGTTGAAAAAGCTGTTTCTCATGGGGACACAGGTTAATAATTATGAATGCCACTATACATACATGCCGGAACTGAACGAGCCTGGAGCATCCTGCAGTGTCAGCAAGTAAAGAAGTGCTTATAAAAAAGAAGGGGAAGGAAAAGGAAGAAGAGAAGGAGAGGAGGAAGACGGCAACTCAACAATTCACAATGTTGGGAGCAGACCAAAGCGATGCAAAAACCAAACGCAAGAGCCCAACAGCCCAAGCTAGAACGATTTGAGAAACAGAAGAAGGTACCATTGGATTGTAAATCAAATTGCCTCTCCTCCTTAATTCTTAACTTAATTTATTTTTAACTTATTATCGATAGTTAATTTATTACTTATATTTTAATTGTCATCTTTAATTTTATTTTCATCCGTATGTACTCACAGATATAGATCTATATAAATAAATATAAATAGGTGATTGACTAAATTCAACAACCATGAAGAAGAGACCAATTTCCTATGCAGAAAAATTCCAGATAATTTACGGCCATGCTCTGCCCTCCAGGAGATGGCACATAACCGCTGCTCCTTCAGTGTATACAGCACGACGTGACTTCCTTGATAAGAGGACAGTGCATGAGAGGATGGAGACCAGTTCTAAGTGGGGAAAAGTGACCGACGCAACCTCAGCTGGGTCATCAAGATCAACATCAACAGCGAGAAGTTCATGTTGGTGAATACACCCTTGGCACGATGCCAGGAAAATGAGACTTAACCTCTGTGGTTTTCTTCCCCAAATCCCATAGCTCGAGGCTGCTAATAAGAAAAAGCGTCAGACAAATCCTAATGGAGCGGTGATTTACAAAATACCTGAGGAGTCCTCCTCAAAACTGTCAAGATTATCGAAAATAAGAAAAGTCTGAGAAATTGTTACAGACGGGAGGAGCCTAAGCAGACATGACAGCTAAATGTAATGTGATATCTTGGATGAGACCTTAAAAAGAAAAAAAAAAATCATTAGATAAAAACTAAGGAAAACTGAATACATCTGGATTTAAGTAAATAACAAAATATCAATTTTTGTTCATAGTTGCGACAAGTGTACCACATGAATACAAGATGTTAACAAAGGAGGGGTCTAGGTATATGGGAACGTTGTGTACTATCTTTTTGATTTTCCTCTAATTCTAAAACTATTCTAAAATTTAAAGAGTTTATTTAAACATTTAAACTCAAGGAGGTAACATGACTTATTGATGTGGTTTCTTATAGGGAGGTATCAGTCTCTGGGTAGCATTTTATAAATTTTTGGGGGTGCTTCCGTTGTCACAAAAAATTGGGGGTACATTACTTAAATTTAGGGGACTAAACAGGTTGCCAGATGTCATGCAATGTGAAGAACTGTCCAGAACAATGACTGGTTCTTGAATATCTCTGGGTGTATACGCATGTAAAAAAAAAAAAGAAAATTAAAAACCTACTTATCGTTATCTGTACATAAAACTTAATTTTACATGTAACTACAAACTATTTTTTCATGATATTAGCATGCACTATATGAATGTACTTCATATACGTACCGGGGGAAGTTGTAAATTCTTTTCTTTGGAAGTTTACTAAGACTTGTTCACTATATTGGAAAATTACGTAACCAATAAAATTTTAACGTCTAACACGGCACAGACGTACGTGTATTTGTGTTGGTAGCTGTCACATTTACAGTGAATCTACACATATGAACAAGTAACTAATAGGTTATGTCTTTTAGGGTAGCTGTTTCTCAGTATTTACATCTTGAAACATCTATTATCTTATAAGTTCCTTTTATCTCTCTGTTATGTTACGTGCAAAAATTCTATTTACTTTTTGAAAATTTGTGTGTAGGTAAGTTATGGAATTTATGCCTTTATTTCCAGATGGTAGAGAAAGCATTCAACTATTTGTTATAAAACAAGGACATTTGGATCTGACAGGGTTGAGAGCCACTCACTTCGTGTAAACAGGCTAGTATGGGATCTCCGGCAGAGACAGCTCATTGCCTAGGAAAAATTCGAGCTACCTTTCCACAGTACACAGTTGTTTCTGGGAAGTAGACACCCAGCCTGGAACTCCATTTTCCAACCTTCTTGCCTCTACCCGAGACCATGTGATTGCTTTTCAGCATTGGACTGTTGCAAGGTGGATAAGCTTTGTCCACCTATCAGCAGGGGGAGTCCATAGATTTGGGGGATGGATCAGCCACAAGTTAGAAAGAACTAAATCTCAGAATTAAGAAGATGAAGGCTCTCCGACCACCAGAAACCCCCATATTTGACTGTTCCACACGTCAATTGTGATGTCATTAAAATTCTGTTCCACACGTCAACTGTGATGTCATTAGAATTTGGGGATTTTCGTTACAGTAACTGGCATCACTAAACTAAAACACAGAATGCCAGCTTCATCACTCGCTCATCAATACGAGTCATTTACCAAGTCTGGGGCCTTTTTTTAATCTCTAAAAGGAGGCAAAAGATAATAACCGTCTTATGAAGTTGACGTGAGATTTACACAAACTCATACTTAGAAAAGCACTTGAAATTAGTAAACCCTCAGTAGGTTCCTTTGTCCATCGCCTTCCTTATTCTGACTTGTCTATTTATTTATCCGTCATTTAAATTCTATCATCCAGTAATAAACTCCTACACCTCAAGTGCACTTAACTAATGTAGTTCATGACTAGGGCTCTGCAGTGGGTCTTTCTAATCCAGAGATTGGCAGGTAATAATATCCTCTTCCTCTTCATTCTTTGTATGAAATGTGTCATTTGAGAAATACATAGCCATCACTTTCTCTCTGAGCCATGTTTTATATACCAGGAACTCTGTTGGGTAATTTGCTTCATTCATTTATGTAAAATATTTAGTGCTTATTTCTCGATGAAAACTTTAATTGTTGTTAATATGCATTGTATTTTCCCAAACTGGAGAATTTGCAAATTAATGCAATGTAGACAGAAGGAGAAGAAACTCAACCTTCAAATTCTGTTTAAACCCTTTGTGTAAGTTCCTAGGGAGACTTCCAGACTTTGCATTTTTGCCCTTGATAAAAATATGGGTGTTTGGTTAAAAATTAGGCAGAAGCCATGAATATGGAAACGTTGAGGCCAAAGCCAGTGGGATGTCAGCCATTCAAGCTCTTTCAGGGGCAGGGCCCACTGACCCAAAGCACTTGCCACAGACCTTTTCCCTAAATGTCATGCTTCCTATGAGCAAGAGTCAGTCTGCCAGTCCTTTCAGAGTACTTTGCTTTTGAATAATACCTTTTCTCAGACTTCCCAGATTACCCGTTTTGGAAGGAACAGAGAAGTGGCCAAAATTTAAGAAGGAGTCTGCATATCTGGTCTAAAACCTTTAAATTTTTCTAGGTTTTCACAGAGTATTTTTTCTGAACACCACGAAAATGACAATTGCATTTATTCATATTAGTTACATGGGAACAAAAGGTTCATTGCATGCTAAGAATTTCTAAAGCATTTCCTCCTCTCCTAATGGTCAGCAATGGTACATTGTTGCCTAAAACAATAGTTTCAAAATATCTTGGGTCAAGAATGTCTTTGAAAAAACTCATTGCAGTTTTGTGCTATTGTTTCTCCCCCCCACCCCAAATGAATATGTATCGACAAAATAGATGACATTTTAGGTGCTATGGACAGCTAACATCAGCACATGGACCCCAGGAGAGGATCCTCCAGCCGTTGGGCTCAAGGTCCAGCCACTGAGACTTTCAGCTCTGACCTAGCCCTCGGGTCTCCCCTGCAGGCCCTCGGCCTGCTTCATGTCGGTGGGACCGTGAGGCCAGGCCCCTAGTACGTTCCGCACGTTTGTGCTTCCATGCCTATGCGCGCCCTAGAGTCCTCGACCTGGAAAAAGCGTCCTCTCCCCACCATCTACCTGATTCATCTATTATTCATGGAAATGTTAGCTCGCATTCTATCTCTCTTGATATCTGGTTTTCTAGGTATATTTTCTTGCTACCTTTTCTGTGCCCTAATAGCGTAGTCTGTGCCCCTCTATTAAAGCACTCACCACTCTATTAATTCTGCCTCTTCCTAGGCTGGGGCTGACTTCTACTGATCTTTATACCTCTAACCTCTAACATGAAGTCTGGCATAAATGGAAGTGCCCCCAAAATGTTTGTATACTGAATAAAGGAATGGCTTCCTTTATATTTTCAAGATAGAGACGGCTAAAGCTTCAATTTGAACAATTGAAACAGAAACAGCTCCCAGCGTCAAGAGCAAAGTGTCAGGACGCTTTATCGATAAACGGTGATTGCCAAGCTAATTTAATTAGTTTACTTCAGATCAAATCAGAGGCTGGGTCAAGAGATGAGAACACAAAGTGCCTATAGTAGATTAAAACATAGTGGCCAATAAAATTGTCAGGTGAAAAATGAATAGCAATTGTAATGGCTTTCAGCAGTATTTTATGAGTTGAAAACATGCTACAGGCAAACTTGTTAAAGAAAAATAAATAAAAGCAAACCTAATAAACAGGAAGGCTGAGCAGAGGACCCAGGAGGGGCACGGGTGTTGTTCTCGTCAGGGCATAGAAGTTGGGTAATAGATGTTCTTCACAGACTTGCCTCTCCCACCCATAAGGAGGTGAGGATATAAAGAACATAAAGGCAGAGCAGGGCTGCCCAGCTGCCTGCCCCTCCCCCTCTGTGGCACCTCTAGCCCCTCAGGTCTGGTGCGCGTCCAGCTCTCTAGCACAAGATCCTTGCTGCAAAGGCTGATGGCGGGGGGGCGGCAGGCACCAGACCAGAAACTGGGAGACCTGGACTCCGCTGTGGACGCCGGGTGGGTTACAGACACGCTCACGTTCCCGGCTTTCATCTGTCCAGCTGGGCCATTCACGCCTCTCTCACCGAGTGAAAGAGCGGAAGCTACCGGCTCTGCACGCTAGGTGGCGCTGTGAGCACTTACTGTACCGTGTGCAGTTGGTTCCGTGTGTGTATCTCCCGACAGGAGCCCCTCGAAGGCAGAAATCAATTCTCACTTATTTTTACCTTCCGGGAGCCGAGGATATGATAGACAACTCATACTCGCTTAAAAAAAGGAGATATTTAGTTCACACTTACTATAAAAACGCATTCTTTACTATGGTAGTGCCTAGAAAATAAACTACGGTTTACTGGCATCTAAGAAGATCGGCATCTTCCTAGGCAGACGAGACACAGGCCGCATGTAAGGCATTAGAAGGCACAGATGAGACGACATGTCGGGAAGCTCTCATCACGTAGAGAAGGAGGTATTTGTTATAGTGATTGTGCAAAGTGAAATCCAGCCCTTGTACGATGTCGCTCTTTGCACGCCTTTTTTTTCTTTAAGAAAATGAAGACTATCTTCCATTGACAAAAATAATCTTCATATGTATCTTCTCTCCGTTCATCAGGCGACTATATGTGTTTGACTTTAACCCGCTGGATAGAAGTTCTTTGAATTCCGAACACAAATACAGAAGCGCAGTTATTCGTTACGCTGAGACATCTGTTTCTAACTTCCTGAAAATAAGAGGGTTGCTGGCCAACGTATACACGGATTTGAAACAGGGCTCGTCCTGCACACGTGGATACAATATGCATTTGCGAAAATTTTCCAAGTGGGCTAATGTCCCATTTGTCCCTTCTTTCAGGAGAAAGAAGATGATGGAAGCACAGGATGCAGGAACGTGAGTGCTGCAGCCTCCGTCCAGGAATGCAGTCTCTAAGCACCACCGCCCCACTTAACGGCCCACGCGAACTAGATTATAGCCACTGCAGCTGATGTTCACTTGTGGGTACTGTGCCTCCTTGAAGGCTTCCGTCTCTCAGCAAGGAGGGAAAGGCTCTAGGCGGGGCAGGGGGATGAATGTGGCCATAAGATTCTGGAGTTCTGAGTTCTGGCGTTTTTGTTTGTTTGTTTGTTTTTCTTTGTTTTTTACTTATCTGCTCTAATGACTTTGGAAAAGGCATCTCTTCAGTCCATCGTTCTCGGTCTCAACTCTTCCATCTGTAAAATGAAAAGCGCTGGCAGGAAGTGGATCCAGGTTTCTGGACTCCAGATCTCTTTAAATGATGTTCTTCTTGAAGTCAGTACACAAGCTGCCAATAGGAGTGAGAACGCAACCCAAACGCCCCAGACAACATCCCAGTCTTAACAGATTCATCACTGGCACTTAATAAAATCCCAATGCCCTTCCCACTCCAGATATGAAGGTTGTTGTTTATCTCAGAAACTGCTGGAAATAATCACATCCTTTCCTAGCCTCCTGACACCGAAGCCCCCAGAAGCCCATGCGAGCTGAACAGGGAGGAAGATAAGCTGAGAACCAAAACCCGCCAGGCACAAAGTGATCGAAAGAGATGTTTTGATAGGGATTTGTAAATGCAACGACAAGGGGAAACTAGTTTCTGACCTGGAGAAAATAATGCAATACAAAACACGAAGTTAGAGCACCTGAGGAATTCTTGTTGGAGATTGAGCCTGGTCACGTGAACCCACTGAGCAACAGGACAGACCGAAAGGGTTTTCGTCTCACGCCCTGCTGTGCTTCTCAGCTGATACGTCATAAAGAGCACCGTGTGCAACAGATGAATTCATTACTATAAAGACATGTGATCTAACATCTCTGAGCTGCGGTTTTCTTGTCTATGATAAAGAGTGAGTGGCTACCTTACTGTTAGGTATTAAATAAAACCGTAAATGAAAGAGCTAGCATGGCACTTACACTGCATAATAAATTAAAAATTATTAGCTTTACCTGCTACGGAATGGCCTTTGCAAACCATTCCTCGTAAAGAAATAAGATCTACAATCGGCCTGCTTTCTGGACCTTTTCCCTGCCTCTTCTTATCGCGTCCACTGTTAGCATCGGGCTCTCAGGTTTGCCAAGCCTCTGTTAGTCATATTTAAAATTCAAAATCGCCTCCTTAACATGGAATCCTGAGATCTATTTCTTGGTGTTTATCTGGTCTGGAGGACACTCGAGGTCACTCACTCACTTTTAGGCATCAACTTTTCTCTAGATTCGCTGCTATTGTTCAGGCCAGGAAATTGAAGGGAGAAAGTGGTGAGAATTAGCCTTGGAGGGTCGTGGAGGAAGTGCACAGACCGGTCTGTGGCAGGACTGATCTACCAAGGGACGCAGAGGCGGCCCATGGCCAGTCCCCCGCTGGGGAAGGGGAGAGTCTATTAGATGGCTTGGGTGGGTGCAGGGGATGGGCTGGTGGTGACCAAGCTTCATGAATGTCTTCAAAGCACTGGGGACCCACAGCATACTAAGGAACAGAATCCTCGAAGAATCTCACTGTCTCTGTACAGAAAATTTTGCCAAGCCAAGTAACTTATCGCTTATAATCTAAAGAGGAGGCTCACAATATTATAGATTCCCTACAAATTTTGAAAGGCATTTGAAGGAAATGGGGCACAGATTTTGTGAGGCTCCAGAGTACAGAGAAAAAAAAAATGGGCAAAGTTATGGGGAGAGGGATGTTGGATGAATCTAACGCAGTTCCACATCGGTTGCTTGACAATGGGATGAGTGGTTTGGGGAGACATGAAGTTCAATGTAACTACTCATTAATTTATCCAGGAAGCTAAAAATGTCAAAGATTAGATAAAAGTTGAAATAGATGCCGTAATTGGTTCTTGGCAACTTAGGGTTTCCCACGTTCTGGCTGTTTCTAAAATGAACGTGCAGCGCGTTGTCAGGAGACGCTGCTGGTGCTCAGGTTTTCAGTTTTAGCTGCCGCCAGATCTCTTGCTTGTACGTTGCCCTCGAACTTCAGACTTGTACCCCCCGTGCTTGCTGGGCATCCGCACAGACGAGGGTGTCCCACAGGCGCTTCCAACAACGTGTGCACAATGACTGAAACCAAGAAAGGGCTCCCACCAACCCGTTGTCCTCCTGGCCGAGCGAGAAGGACTTTCTCTCTGCTCTGGCTCCAGACGTGAGATGGGCGGGAACGTTCGATCAGGTGCCGCGGGCACTTCCAGAGAGGCATGGGAAGGACGTGTCTTTTCCTCGTGTAGGAAGTTGTCCGAGGATCGAGGATGCCTCGGCTCCCAGCCAGCTTCTTGAGTCCTTCTAGGAATTTTGTAAGAACCTTTATTAAGTCTCGTTTTTCTTAAAACAGGGTGAATTCTATTTTCTTCAACTGAACTTGGAAGAATGTAATATTAAAATAATATTTCATGCTGCATCTAAACCTGCGTCTTTTCATGTGTCCCTTACGTTGTTGCAGGGGACCACCAGCCACGGACGCCCAGCCACCTGGCTGGGATTCTGACCTTCCAAACGCCAATCTAATTGCACCTCCCCTGTCACCACCCCGCCGTCCAGCGTGGGTGTGACCACTCCTTTTTTGGGGTCGCTGTCCACATATTTATTTGCTGCCATTTCACTGTGAGGAAGTAAGAACTGACCATTGATTGACTGACTAACACAGGTTTTAAGTGTAAAATGCTGCCATGTTCTCTAAGAAAGCACTACAGACACGCTGCTCGCCCTTAGTACGGCCCTCTTCACGACCCCGCTTACACACCTGTCTCCTTCCCCAGGCAGAAACCGAGCTCCGAGGGCACGATTTCCACTCTCGTATTCACATCTAGCACACGGTCGGTCTGCCAGGGAGCAGAGGATTTTGAGTGACTAAATAGACAGCCCCTCCCAAACTCCACAGGCATTCACTCATCCACCAAGGTGCTCCTGGGAGAGTTTATGAGATTTGAGTTAAAAAAAAAAAAAATCAGTGTGATATGCGTGTATTTGTGGTGGGCAGCCTCCTGGCGATCCCCATCTCCTGTTCACACCTCCTCTTGTTCACACCCTTGTGTGTTCACGTCCCCTTGAGTGTGGGCAGAACACAATGACTGGCTGTGAATGACGAAGGTTGGAAAAGATTGTGACTGCCCTCCCTGGCTCCTCACACATGGTGGCTCCGATGGATCAGTGTGACATGCGTGTATTTGTGGTAGGCAGCCTCCTGGCGATCCCCATCTCCTGTTCACACCTCCTCTTGTTCACACTCTTGTGTGTTCACGTCCCCTTGACTGTGGGCAGAACACAATGACTGGCTGTGAATGACGAAGGTTGGAAAAGATTGTGACTGCCCTCCCTGGCTCCTCACACATGGTGGCTCCGATGGAAAGGGCCATGTGGCCAGGGATTCGGTGCGGCCTTTGTCCGACGGCCAGCACGGAGCCGAGGCCCTCAGACTCAGAGCACTGAAGGCGCTGACTCCTGCCGCTGTCAACCCTCGAGGTGACCGTGGCCCTTGACTGCAGCCTAGTGAGAGGCCATAAGCAGAGGACCAGCTAAGTCGTGCCCAGACCCCTGACCTGCAGAACCTATGAGAAAATAAACGAGTATTGTTTTTAGCCACTAATTATTTTAGCAACAGATAACTAATGCAGCGCCCGTGTATTTTGTTTGTAATTATAAAAGAGAAAAAGAAGACATGAGGGAAAAATTATCGTCAGGTTAGATTTCATTACTGCTCTGCCATGCTCATCATGACACGTGGGCACAGGATTTGTGGGAGCACATGCAGCAGCAGCATGAAATAGTGGAAAAAACTGATGTTTTAGAGTGAGTGAAAAAGGGCCAGGTGCAAATTTAATCTCTGCCAGTTATGGTCTGTTTGCATTTTGAACAATTTCCAAATTAGTTGACAGGACTAATCTGCCTCAACGCTCTAAGGATCAGTGGGAGGGAGAGTATGACAATAATTTCCGAGTCATAGAGTTATAAAGTGTCGGAGCTTGAGGAAATATTGGTTTGATGGCCAGAGGTCATAGGACTCCTCAAAATCACCGCAGAGTTTTGTGTAGTTGATGCATACATTCTGTGATGTGAGGATAAGAAACATCACTGAAAAAATACTTTAAGAATAAACATACAATATAATTTGTCATCTGTGCCATCTGACGTGTGGGGGTTCCCCTCCTATGATCAGGGTTATTTTTCATTTCTCTAAGAGAACGCTTAAAAAAAGGAACAACTTTTCCATCTGGAGAATCCACCTGACATCATAGCGTTCCTATGATATTTAAAGTGGGAAGACCCAGTGCCTCAGAGAGAGCAGAGAAATCAGCTTTTACAGAAAATCACATGGAGAACACGAGATCTGATCGAACAGAATACAATTATCTCTTTGAACAGTGACCGATAAAACTCAATTTCGTTCTGATAATATTTTCATTTGTAGTCTATTTTAAGGTCATCGATCACTTGTTTAGACAAGAACAAGACCTCCAGAGAAATGAAGCTGGGATTATGTAAGTATGGCCTCCTGAAAATTACCAAAAGAATCGAATTTTACAACATACCTATATCACCGAAAATGAACTTCATCTCTTAATGCCTAGATTTTAAGAAAACTTCGTATCTATAAATAAATTCTTATTATCTTTGAAACACAAGATAAGTGTAGTTTCACAAGTGAAGACCTTTGGAAAAAAGTAAGGTGATACTTGTGAAAAAGTGGATTAAGATGTGTAAGAGCCTGTGTGGCCACAACGCAAATGTTTGAATTTAATAAAATTAAGAGGATGAGAAGACGTCATAATTAAGAAGTCTAGGAAATAAAAAATTTAGATATATGGTCGGACACCGGATTAAAAACAAAGTTAAGATAAATACAAATCAGACAAATTTGGTAATGATATAAATCAAAAGGGAAATATTTTCCATCTCAGCAGAAATAACATACCAGTATAAACTACAGACCATCTCAGATAAAAATGAGGACATCTGATATTTAGCATTGAAATAATTCCCTATGTGAGTTATGACATGGAATAAAATGATAAAATATCACAGAAGACATATGGCTTATCTAGAAATTCAGTTTCCAGCACTCGAAATGGCTTGAAGACAATATCCGTCAATTGACAGCGGGTGACAAGAAATAGAACAGACACAGTGACACAGAAGGGTGCAGAGAAGTCACGGGCGAAACTCCGGAGCAGAGTGTCGCATTCAGATATAAAAGAAATCGATGTAATGATTTCTCAACATAGGGTTTTTATCATTCTGCTACACACACATTGTGTGTTTGTGATAATATGAAATAGCTTTTAATGTTTCTAAGTCTATTGAAAGTAGTTTCAACTCTCGGTTCCATTTGTGCTTACAATAATAGCTACAATTCCAAATTGATATAGATGTATGATTTTGGTACTTAGTTATCATAACCAGCATTGCCAATTGTGATATACTACTGCAAAATAGTGAATAACTCTTAGTTCCAAAGAAACGTTAAAAAAAAAACAATCCCTAATGCACATAGTTTTATTTCCGGAAAATACATGTAAAAATTTACAAAATAAATTTTGTATTTATGTCAAGAAAAGGGGTTAGGTCTTAGGCTCAGATAATTATAAATAGATTTTTCACCTACATTACTGTCTAGTGCGATATCGTTCATATTTGACCTCTGCCTTGTAAATAAATTCCAAAGTTCTCTTGTAATCATTGTGACAAGAGGAAGGGAAAACAAACAAACAAACAAACCACTCATAATTGTTTGGAATTGTCTTCCGGGTCCAGTATTCCCCAGCTGAGAACTGGCTCTGCAAATGCTTGCCAGATACCATCATTCTTACAGTTTCTACTAACATCCATATTTAAATAATTCTCAAGTCTGTAGCTCAAGAGCTCTGATCGCCTCCTTAAATTTCTGACGAATAAGTTTTCCTGATTAGTATACATGTCTATTTATATATCTGGTTGGTACCTCGAATTCACCACGCCTCAAACTTTTTATGTCCTTTTGGTTAGTTTGGAGTAACCTGCTTCTCCTTGTATATTTCCGACTTCGGAAAATGCTGTCGCTTTCCAACCAGTTCCTCAAACCAGTTCCCAAGGCATTTTAATCTGTTTTAATCTCCTTCTCGCCCTTGACATTCTATCAATCGTGTCGATTTGGTCAGTCTCATTTGACTCTACCTTAACCTAAATCTCTCTCCAGGCCCCGTGCCTCCTGATTCAGTTTTTCATTATCCAAGTTCAAGTTACTAGTATTTCCCTAAACCAATCCATTTTTTTTTCTCTTGCTCCCAGAGTGATGGCATTTTTTTTTCTAAACACAAATCTAATCTCAAAATATCTAACAATATTCCCCTTATTTAGTGAATCATTTAACGGCGTTTAAATACCTTTCAGATAAAGTACATAATGTTTGCACAAACTGGGTGCTACCTTGCCTTTTGCATTCTCATAAGCCGTCTTATGTTCCATGCTTCAATCATTCTGAACTTCTTTTAGTTCCTTAATTATGGCATGGTGTCATAGTTTAGGTTCCCCCCAAAAGCAGATCCTGAAACAAGGATTCTCGTGCATGTATTTTAATGGGGAGTCGAGCCCAGGAAATACCAATAGGGCGATGGAAAAATTAGACAGAGGAGGAAAGGCAGCCAATAGCAGCTGGGCCATCGAGCATGGTGCTCTGGGGTCCAGGGCAGAAGGCCGGCATCAGAGTTAAGTCACCTCAGAGGCAGGCGGTCTGGGGTGTTCACACACCCAGTCCTGGGGAGGGAAGGGCACAGGTGCGTCTGGGCACTCATGGCCTCCTGCACGTGGGCGGAGCAGGCTTCAGCAACTGCATTGCCTCACGGGAAGAGGTACAGGTGAAGATGCTTGAGAAAGCATTTTAGGACATTGAAACCACAAGGACTGAGGACCTCCAGGTGGGGACTCAAACTGCTACAAAGGACTTTGTGTGCCCTTGAGTCTCCTAATGCTATCCCATTTGCTTGGAGAGTATTTTGCCTGGGACTCTGATGCTCAGCTTTTATTCCTTCATTTGTTAGTTTAGACACAGATATCCTTAATGCTCTTATATCGGTGGTAGTCGCCCCTTCTGTATAAACCCTTATTTCCACTATCTTCAAACTTATTACAGTTTAGTGAGGAGAGAGAAACAGATACAAATACAAACATATTGCCATAGGGTTATGGGAAAGAGAGATTAGTTTATGTTTCGAAGTATCCAGGTTTTTATGGCTCGATCCTAGAAGTAGTGACATTGTCTAGTTTACTCGATCCTATGACACATCTGTAAGGAGGGCTGGGATATGAGATACATTGACCCAATAGCCAAAGGAGAGCAATCTATCATCAATTACCCATTTTATCTTCTTCTTACATAAGAAACACATTTAGCCCCCAGCTAAGGTAATCAAAAGCCATATCCAGTCACTGCCCCGGCTCAGAGCCCAGGATTTCTGGGTGATTAGCCATTTGATGCATCAGATCTGAATGCAGCTCCTCACAGTCTAAGCAACCTATTATCTGAAGAAGATGCAATGCCTACTATCCACTTTCAACACATGACCACAGTGCTGGAGAGGCGGGCTGAAAACGTTCTACGCTCTTGCTGAGATAGGTAGGATGGAGAGAGCTTGAGTCTCGGCAACCACGCTTCCGGCTGAATGGTCTCCCTGTCCTCACATCTCAGGAAGCTTCCATTTTTTAATAGAAGCCCATGTGGCTGCTGTCTCCCCAGGGAGCTTCTTCTTTGTCTGTCACCCTCCCTTGGCACCGAGGTCTGCACTGGGGATTAAGCTCTCCTCACTGGTTCATCAGATTTCACAGCCTCTTTCCTGCTGGTGCGGGGTTGAAGCCCAGGGTTTATTTAAAGCTGAATCAGCCGAGGGCTTTTTCGGTCTCCACCTGTGAATTCTTTGAAAATTCATTTCTCTCAAAAACTCTGTAGACTTCTGATTCCTTTTCTTCTAAACAGTTCCATGTCCCCATAACCACAGTCCAAGCCCTGTCTCGGACATAACTCTTTTTTTGTTTTTCCTTTCCTTTTCGATTGTAAAGGAGTTGAGGGAGCACTGCCTGGCAGTGAATTCAGGAGTGAGAAGAAATACGGTTTGTGCATCCCTGGGCAGCCTCGGCCACGTTTCGAAAAATAAGTAACTAAAATGCTTAGTCCGTCAAATAAAAAACAAAAAAACAGCACTTTACAGTAAATCTACGAACCTCACAGAGCTCATTTTCCTCCAGTGTGCCTGTCCAAACTCTCTACCTAGAACCTACGGAGGTGACAGAAGCTGGGGCGCTGAGGCCTGGCCTGGGCGCGGTGTACAGATGGGGGACGTTTCAAGGCTGGTTTCAAGGCCCCAGAAGTTAAGCCATGCTGATCATCCTATCGACAGTGGCTGGGGAGAGAGATAAATGATCGTTAAGGATATTAAAGATGGGAACGTGGGGGCCGGGAACGCGGAGGCTGAGCTGGAAGGCGTTGGGGTGCCACCGCAAAGTCGGGGGCCGTCTCTCAAGCGTTCTCCAGCGTCCGCCGGGACGGATGGAGAAGAAGCCACTCAGCTCTGAGCTGATCCGGGAGATGCCAGCTCCACGTGACAGCTTTGTGTTCTTCCCCGTAAATACGTATTAAATCTTCAAAACCTAAAAGTGGGAGAAATGCTTTCTTCAGGTGCTAATATTGCTTTTGCTGTCAAGTTTCCCTGGCTTTGCAGAGGTTAAAAGGATTGTCACCTAGCGGCTTCCGAGTTTGAGAAAAGAAGTCATCAAAGTGGCCCGCATCCAGGGACAACAGAGGCCGAACCGAGCACGTGTGCCAGTGGAAAGACGCGCTGTGAACTGTAAAACAGGGGAATATTCCAGATGCTCTCTGGGACCGGGAACTGTCTTTGGGATGTTCTTCAGCCACAGGGTCCCCACCCGGCTCAGACAGGTGGCTCTCCTTGTCTCCCCCAAGTCGTGTGGAGACCAGGGCGTACTCCTCCCACGGCATCTCGGGCTCAGCTTGCCAGCCACGTGGACAGGATCTAAGGATCCCCGGCGGGGCCTTCTCGCCTTGATGCGTGTGGGGGGTCGGGGGGCCGCTTGCAGGGAGCTGAGAGGGCTGCGGGAGGAGTCGAGGACCGTCGCTGGGGTCCTGGCCAGGCTGGTTCTGGCCAGTGGCCAGTCGCTCGGCCTCACTGGTACTTTAGACATTTTATCTCCAAAATGTCTTCAGGGCATTTCCTCAAGAGCAGGGGTCTCACACCCCTCCTTCCGTGTCCTCAGGCACAGTGCAAGTGCCCAATGAATAACTGGCCGTGTAATAAACAAACAAGCAAACGACAAAAATCCAGATCACAGATTCGTTGATCAAGTGACAATAAAACTAGTCCTAAAACTTTTCGTGAAATCGTCATATGCAAATTCTGACTGTGAGTCAGTACTTGTTGAACGCGTTCCTTAAAAAGGCAGATTCCACAGAAATATCTGTGTGATCAGTCACATAGTCTTACCTAGGTCTTTTCTTTCCAGAGAATTCCTTAAATCAAACCCACGAGCTCTGGCTGTGTGGCAGGTCAGAGGATCCACATGACACAGGATTTGGAGCTTCTAGCTGGCGGGTAAACCCGCACACACACACTGGGGGCCGAGGACAAGCCCTTCTCTGACAACTGTTTCTGTCCCCTTGGGTGGCTGCACAGGTCTGACGCAGAGGTTCAGTGATGAGGAAAGACACGGCCCGACCGCCTCCTCCTGCCCTCACCATCGATAATGCGTTGGGCTCCCGACTACGTTGCCCTGGCCATCTACATAATTAAAATGAAACAGAGGCTCAACTCACCATGGTTGGTGAAACAGCTAAGTACTTATAAATAACGGTATACATTAAATAGCAAGAAAATGCCTACAGGAACTGAAACAGAATCCATGTGTCCTGCGGCGGGGTAGGCGGGATCGATGGCCTGGAGTTGTGAGAATATGCTTCCTACATGCAGAAAGACCTGACGCTGGTCTCGGAGGATATGTTACATTGGTGAAAAAAAAAAAAAAATGAGACTTGAAAACAATGGTGGGGGTCGTTGTGAGAATATGCTTCCTACATGCAGAAAGATCTGACGCTGGTCTTGGAGGATCCGTTACATTGGTGAAAAAAAAAAAAGGAGACTTGAAAACAATGGTGGGGGGGGGGGGATGGGTCTCCTGGGCAAGAGAAAAAGCATAAATTAATGTACGATACATGGGAGATGCTCTTGATGGCCAAGGGTGATTGTGCAAGAAGATCTGGAGATGAGAAAAGGTAGGTCCACCGGGATCAGAATGTGGTGTTGCTTTTTCGTTGGTGATAGGAAGTTAACGACTGATGGCTTTTAAGCCAAGGAATGACATGATCAGATTAGTGTTTTAGAAAAAAAAAAAAAGTATTCTGGTAACAGCATTAGGAAAATGATTACACGGGAAAAGAGTAACAATAGGAAATGAACATAGCTGTGGGATGTTACCCACCTAAGCTCTGGAGTGCATTCTTGAACCAAAACATCCTTGGGGTCAAAATGGTTAGGTCAAGGAACATGGTCAAAACATCCTGCTCGCATGATACAACAGCTGCTCGAGAGTCCAAGTGATGAGTCAGTCGTTACTGGAAGGAGTCTCGGTGGCGATGTTTGGAACATTCTTTGCACACAGTCTGTTTCAGGAGTGAAAAGGGCATAGCGCTTGGAACAATGATGACTGTCTTTGAAGTTGTCGAAAACGGTGATTATCAGAGTCTGGATAAAAGTCCTTCTAACTCCTGAGTGAACTACCTGGATCAAATAATCATTTGTCAGACCCATTTGGTCTACTATAGACTCCCAGACAGGTGCATTCAGCGATGACTGCAGTCTATGTGTTTCACTGTGATCTTTTGATGGGCACATAAACACAGTGTGTGCCAGCCTCTTCCCTTTCTACTTCTCACCCATGAATTTGGCTCCAGGTACCTTTTGAATGAATTAACTGGGTCAAGTGAAGGGTATATTGCTGCAATCTGTTAAAGAAAAGCAAATCCCAGTGCCAAGACCAGAAGAAAATTCGCCTGGGGAACGAGCCAATGTCACTGTCTTTGCTTGGAGAAACGTGGCCAATAATTATATTCGAACTGTGAAATAGAACGTTTTTCCCTCCTCCAGCTGGCAGAGAGATTTGGACCACATCTGTTAAATATTTATCAGTAGCGGATACTAGTTTATCTTAGTTTTACTTCCATGCACTGATCATCAGGATTTTTATCTCGTTAAGCTAGAAAATTGCTGGTGGGACCTGATTTCTCTTATGGAGATTGGTGAGAGTTGTAGACAAACGTTAAAGAGAGTGACCTCTGAGCAGACGAAAATTGTGTATTTGGTGAAGAGATTAGTCTTCAATTGCTATATCAACATTTTAATTTTTTTCCTTAGGCGATGGGGGTCTGAATTGGACATCTGCAGTCTCAGTTAACTCCTGAGATTTTGAGAAGGTGACTTAAATGTAAAGTTTTCCTTGAATAATTTATGCTTCATGATATAGGATTATGATATTTATAATGCTTTAGAGTCATTAATTTCAATGAGAGAAATTTGGTAGTGTGCCAAGCTCAACGAGGTCAACATCATGCCTGAACTTTTTTTAAAAAATGTTTTCTTCAAACTTTAAATATAACTGAGATGGCTCTAAACTCGATTATTTGAAACCACCGTATTTATCTAACTGGTGACTCTTCAAAAACTTCACTTACTTGATTTCTGGCAAGAATGTAACAGGCAAAAGGAACAACTATATTATTCCAATCTGTCTAAATGATTCAGCTCATTAAATTTCCTTTCTGTCAACCTTTTTCTCAGCTGGAATAATTTTCTAACGTGGATATGCTGAGACGTGATGGCAAAAGCAAGATCAGTGTCCCAGGAGGTAAAAGAGCTAACGTCTTCCTGCAGATCTGCTCAAACCCAGCCACTTACTCCCCCTGAGCCTTATTGTTTCTCCTTCGTAAAACTGGAATGATCACATCTGCCCTGGAGACTACGCTAGGCTGATAGAAAGTAATAATGACGACCATGATACTAATCGTTCTAATAGCGTTGGATGGGCGCAAACTCCATTATAGGCACTGAGCTATAAGTTCTGCGAACGTTTATCATTTAAAGCTCATAAAAATCCTCTGAGGGAGGTAGAAAAAGAACTTGGTCAAGTTCCCATACATAGGAAGTAGCTGCCAATTCCAGAACTTTGATGCCTTCAACAACTATACCATGTGAAATTCTTTATAAACTCTACAAACATAGAACATTATAATTATACAATTATAAACACACACATCCTTATATGTACATTTATTTTATCTTATATGTCTTTTTTATATTGATACAAATAACCGGTTGTGTGTTGAGTGTCTACATAACCCAGATCCCTGACAGAATGAGGAAAACAACACATCTAGAAAGAGACTGGGGCTCAGGGAGATAGCAGTCAAGTTCAAGTTCCTTTTAAGCAAAGTGCGACCCTTTGCTCAAGGAACTCTGGAAGTCTGAAATTGATTGCGTTTGTGTGAATAAACACAAGGGCATACCCAGGAAGTTAAATCGTGGGACCTCTGGTCACCGTGTTTCCTACACAGCTCTATTTCATCAGTAAAGCTGGCAGTAATGATTCTTGTTCCGCTGGATTGCTATGAAGATCAGCACTTAAGAAAATGAATGACTGTGTATAACAGGGGTAAATCTTTCCATCAGACAAATGTGGAAAGAGACTCAAAGACCTCGCTCAGGGTCACAGAATAAGTTGTAGAACTAGGATTCTATTGCTCAGCTCCTCAAATCAGGTCCATTTCTCCCACTTGTGCTGTGCCGCCTCCTGTTGGAGTCTGACTCAATCGATCCCCACAATGCTGATTAATCTGTCTTTCCACAATAGTTGTCTGCAATCCCAGTGATCCCTTCCCTTGACTTCTAAACATATTAGCCAAGACCAAATGTCGAGGAGCTTACCTCCTATTTTTTCTTTTAGAAGTTTTATGGTTTTATGCCTTACATTCAAGTTTTTAAATTGATCACATTTTAAATTGAGTTTTGTGTATGATGTGATATAGGGTCCAGCTTTAGTCTTTTGCCTGTGGCTGTCCAGTTTTCCCAATGCTATTTATTAAAGAAACTATCCTTTCCCCATTGTATATTCTTGGATCCTTTGTCAAAAATTAATTGAATATATATGCATGGGTTTATTTCTGGGCTCGCTGTTCTGTTCCATGGATCGATGTGTCTATTTTTAATGCCAATACCATACTGTTTTGATTATTATCACTCTGTAGTATAGCGTGAAATTAGAGAGTGTCACACCTCCAGCTTTGTTTTTCTTTCTTAAAACTGTTTCGGCTTTGTGGTTTATAGCTTCACACAAATTTTAGGATTGGTTTCCTATTTCTGTGAGAAATGCCATTGGGATTTTGATACGACTACATTGAATCCATAGATTGCTTTGGGTTCATGGACATTTTAACAATATTAATTCTTCCAATCCATGAATATCTTTCTATTTATCTATGTCTTCCCCAATTTCTTTCATCAATGTTTCATAGTTTTCCATTAATAGATCTTTTATGTTCTAGATTGAGTATTTTGATGGGACTGTTTTCTTAATCCTTATTCGAATGTTCACTCTTAGTGTATAGAAATGCAACTGATTTTTGTATATTGATTTGTATTCTCCAACTTTATTCAATTTGTTTATCAGTTCTAACAGATTTGTGAAGAGTCTTAATGGTTTTCTATATGTAATATCATGTCGTCAGCTAATAAAGATAATTTCTCTTCTCATTTTTTTCAATTTGCATGTTCTTTCTTTCTTTTTCTTGCCTAAGTACTCGGCTAGAGTTCCCAGAAATGTGTTCGATAAGCGGCAGGAGCGAGCATACTTGGCTTGCTTCTGACCTCAGAGGAAAGCCTTTAGCTTTTCGCCGTTGAGTGTGACGTTAGCTGTGGGCTCGTGATGAGTGATGCTTCTTAATACTTTTTCTCAATGAAGATTCGTTGAGCTAAAGAGAGTTGGAAGCTCTGTACAAAGAAGTACAATATAAAAGATACACAGTAGAGAGGTAGCATAGAGGATGGAGATATTAGTTACTGAAGTAGGAGAAACTTCCAGGACAGTCTCCCCAGAAGGACTGGCATCTTAGCTGAGTTCTGAAGGAAGAACGCTGAGTGTAGAGGGACACCAGACGACAGAAGAGGCCCTTCCACAAAGAGCGATTTTGTTCCATCCGACAAACATTTATTTTCTTCGTACTGTGTGGCTGGCACAGAACTCTTTGCTGGGTTTAAAGTAGTGAGATCCATCTGGTCATAAAAAAATCGAATTGCAACAATAGGAAGTTCAATGGGGAGAAGGGGACTTTAGCAAAGCTGGGAACCTCATGTAGGTCGTAATTAATCATAGGTGCCTCTGCATCTTCATATGCTATGATTCACCCGGCGTGGCTGATCAGTCTTGGCTGTCAGCTCTAATAGATAGGTGGAATTTCCAGTCTGAGACAGAAATTATTTCAATGTCAATCAGTCCTTAGCGGGTCTCAGATGGCAGGTTTTCCCTGTCCCCTGAAGCCTGATTAGTAGTAACCTGGACGTTTCAGGTACTTTCCACGGTAGCAAAAGGAAAACCAGGAATTATTTCATAAAAGTTTAACCTGGCGCTGAGGCCAAAATAGTCTCCCTTCCTTGGTTTTGCCAAAAAAAGGAAACAAATGCAATAAGCTCTGGCTTCCTCTGCTACTGCCCTCCTGCTTGGCTCACCCCTTTCCAGAAGCACCAGCTTCCTCGCTCTCGTCTGATGTATCAGGCAGCCTCTCTCTAGGACAGTTGGTACCTGCAGTTCCCTGTACCTGCAGTGCCCTGTGCGTATGCCCTTGACATGTGTGAGGTCTTTCTTCGCCAAGCTGTTTAGAATAGAATGTCCCGCCCCCTTTCAAGCACTTCCTGTGCTCCTCCGTGTAGTGCTTATAACCATAGGGCACATCATATTCTTTTACTTGTTTATCGTGTATTATCTATTTCCTCCCATCGGCACATAAGTTAGTGAAGGCATGAGACTCCGTCATTCTGTTCCCCACTATGTCCCCTGAACTAAAGCAGTGCTTGCCCCATAGAAGGCACTTGACCCCGAGCTTGTGAATAAATGAATAACTCATCACCTTCACTAGCTTTATCGTGTCATTAAAACTATTTCTCTGCTGTAAAAATTAGACATCTTCATGACACTTCTGATATTCAGGATATCCATGACTCGCTAAGGACACAAGCACTTATGTTTCCAAGATGTTATTAGTTAAATTTTGCAAGTTTCACTTTTACTTTAAGATTTAGGTTTGAGTTTAAAATCAAAAATATCCTAAAGAAAACAAAATTTTGGAATTTCTGGATCAAATAATTGCCCTATATGTCAGAATGAAAGAAAAATGAAGCTGGCTTACTCATTAGTCCATTATATCTCTTGAGTCCATCCTGAGCATACCTCAGGAGGGCCGCGACCTGTACGTTCAGGCTGCTTGTGTTTTAATTGGTTCTAGAGCCACAATTCAACTTTGTCATAATAGTGACTCTTAAGGAGATACTACTGGAATTGGGAAATCTGGTCCTTAACCTAGTTGCTGCTATTAACTCTGAATGATATTGCTCAAGTAACCTTTCTGCTCTGAGCCTCGGCCTCTCTCCCTATTAAGTAGGGGCGGGAGATACTTCTAGGTAGAAGATCTCTAACTCCCTTCCCGACAGCAAAATGCTAGATTTTAAATCAAGAGATAGAGCGGAGTGAAGCACATAGCCGGCTTTCAGTAGATGCTTCTTGGTTAGCAAACCTGAGGTTCTCGCTTCATCCGAGCTGAAATAGCTCCTGGAGCTGGTGAAAGGTAGTGATCTCTCTTCCCGCTGAAATTTTGCAGATATGGTGTAATGAAGAATAGATGAGATCAAGATGATTTGCAGGACTGGCCCGGATGGAATAAAATCTAGAGAGGAAGCGCAAACCCATCTGGTGATTGAGGACAAACACCTCTTTCTGGGAGTAGCCCTGAGGTGGCATTGCAACGTGCCTCTGGCGCCACCTGGTGATTCTTCTCAGAATTCTCCTGCAACGGCAAAGTCATCTGCAACAGACTTTGTTCTGGAAAACCCCCCTCAAAGGAAGGCGCATTTGATGAGTCCACAAAATTGCAAAACATCATTAAGGCCTTGACAGGCACTTCAGCAAATGAGAGGGTAAGAAAGAGCCTATTCCGTTGTAAGAAAGAAAAAAAAAAATGAAGAACCAGAGGCCGAGGTATTTACATGTGAAATTTACACTAGCCGGGACTAATTTCAGCCAAATGCAAAACCGAATCGACTGAGATTTTCTCTGCCTGGTTGAAATAGCTCAACATTTGAAAATATTTTTTTCTTATCGATGATTTTAATTCGTAACAACAAGCGTTGTCGTGCTGCTTCCTCGGGTTCGCCACCGCGCTCGGCGCTGTGACAGCGTCACAGGGGTTCGCGCCCTGTGCCGTGTCCCGGCCGCAGGGGGCTCACGCCGGGATGCGCTATTCGCCCAGGATGCGGGACGCAGACCCAAGCGCGGCTGCTCTCACGCCCGGCGCACAGGTGGCCTTACAGAAGCACCTGTGAAAGTGGCAAATGGTGGGCTCGGGGCGCTAGGCTCAGACAAAAAGGTCAGAAATGCCTTGGAGGTGACTTTAGAGGAGGGTTAACGTTTTGATGATCCAACGTGATGAATGATGATTCCAGGTAGAAGGAATCAGCGGGCAAGAGCGTGGAGGACTGTACGCTACCGGTCCTCTGTGAGGCGGCCTGGATGTGCTGGCTAGAAAGTTCAGGAGGGCTCGTGACAAACACAACTGTCAATCAAGGGGTTGGATGGACCTGCAGCCCCCAGGGCAAGGGTGGGGGAGTGGGGAGTGAGATACTGAGAATTCATGGGTGAAAACTCCATGTAAATTCATTCGAAGGAAAAGCTACCATCCCACAATAAACCTGTGACCTTTCGATTTAGCTCTAGTTGAACTCTGGGAATTTCCAGTTGAAAAGCACATTTATCACATCCGTGCTAATATTTTCACCTTGATGGGGTGTGTGTGTGTGTGTGTGTGTGTGTGTGTGTGTGTGTGTGTTGGGGGGCAAATACATTTCAAAAGCTATGAAAACTGAATATCAAAACAGTAGGACTATATACGCTTTGCCGGGAGTAAGCCAGAAAGATGAAAGGATGACATTTTCCAGATTTGTGAATATTTCTGATTTTCTCGTGAGTTTGATTTCAGAGGAATCGTTAAAATGGTTTAGGTGAGTGAAAACGCAGTGCCCATAATAAGTAGGACGGCAGGGCATCTGCTTACAGCCTACACATGGATGACTTATGTTTCCAACAGGATAAGTGTTTATGTCAAACATCAGGGTGGACCCAGGACAATGAACAAGACTGGTGATGTCCAGGGCTTTTAAAAAGCCAGTACAGATGACTGGATCAAAAAAGCTTTGTCATTTTTAGATACTGTTCATCTCTGAATAGCGATCGTTTTTAAGTGTCTTGTGAAAAAAATAAGAATACCATTTAAAGAAATCATTTAATGTTTCACATTTGTTTGTTATTTTCATGTTTTCCAAATGTGCTTTTTAAAAATACAGTTTTCTGGAGAACATTCCAGAGCTCATGAATCAGGTGAATTTTATGATCTGATAGTTTTAGAAAACCCTTTGCAATTGCCTTGTCAAAATCCTCATCAGCTAGCTGATAGTCGTCCCCACAGGAGAGTAAAGAGAGGCCAGCAGTCCCTGAAGACGGTGGCTGCTGGGATTCTAACCCAGGTCCAAGTGTCTCCGCAGCCGCACCTCTGGCCAGTGTCCCACTGCCCCGAAATAGTGACAGCTTTATAATAGAAATCTGGAAACGCCCATCTGTAAAGTGTTCTTCCCAGAGCTCCAAAGGCAGTATCTACATTGGACCAGTGGGACACAGGAGAGTTCAAGATTGAGGACACTGATCGCACCCTCGTGGGTGGGGCTGGGTCACAGGGTGCTGAGAGGCCCAGGGACATGGATGGGGTGTTGTCTGGCTGACTAGTGGGCTACAAAGAAAAGTTCTCAGGCCCTCAACTCTGCGACGATCTTCAAAGCGGATCTTCAAAGGCTGAGGGAGGAAGGTGGCAGCTCTGTCATGTCTTGAATCAGACAGTAGTCACACAGCGGCCGACACTCTCAAACAAGCGTTCCTGTACACACTGACTTCTTGTGAATCACACAGTAAAACGGTGTGCCTGCTGTTTGACAAGAGCGTACTCTTTCAAATAAGGTATTTAGTTAATTCTGGTTCAAATGTGATCATTCCTGATGCCTACAGGAAATCAACACATCTTTTAAAGATCAGAATAGAACCAAATTAAGTGGGAGCATTTATAAATAAAACTGGCAAGGCAGAACGAGTTTCTTTAGAGGACAAAAGACTAGTATGTCTCCATTCTCAGATACTTAGGTTGAGGAGCGTAGTCTAGTGTGTCCTCAAGACTGAATAAAACAAAGTCTCTAAAGCGGATTAATCTGCATGCGCTAGATGGAGTAATTTCCCTCCTCCAGTGTCATCCTGGAGAAGTCACCTCTAGAAGTCTAGGAGCTGAACTCTGAACAGGTGGCAAGTGACTCGGCTAGTGACGTTAATGGATTAATTTTTAAATAAAGACATGGTTTTGGAAAACACATCGCAGAGAAAACCAGTTCAACACTTGAAGCAACCACATTAGTAGACCTAGGGGGTAGAGCATAATGTTTTCATTATCTTTCATTGATATCGTTTGATAACATAAGTGTCCAAACTAGCTAGCTGGTCAGAAATAGTATTTCCATTTTTAAAAAGTGTGCGTGTGATTACTATATCGCATGCTATACTATATATAGCTATACTATATATATTGCATTATATACTGTATCCTAGTATACTTACCTAACTGGTATTATAGATCAAAGTGTTTTGGTTCTGTAACTAAATAAATCCTAATTTTGCCAGATGGATCTCATGGAGAAATTTTATTAGATTACTTAGGCTTTTGGCTACGTTCACACCAATCTGGCTTTGATTCACGGTAATGTCCCCTGATTGCAGTAGCTGGGATACAAGGGGAATGAAGAAAGGAGAAGAGGCGGGAACCCAGTGTAGACGTTCTTTGAGAAACCCCTCTTTTAGACATCTAACGCGGGCATCACCCGGGCACATAGTGAGTCTCATTTTATCTGTGCACGATGGGAGCGGGGTGCAGGACTGAAAAAGGTCACCTTCAGGATGAGAGCATCCTACTCGGCTGCTCTGGTTGGTAGGACTGTGATCTGCGTTGACTCGTTTGCCAGACACCCATGCATTTCGTCACTCTGAACCCCAAGCAATTGCCCGGCGCCGACTGTGATGCGGGAGAGAGTGTATGGGCTTCAGCCGGAGAGAGACCTGCTGTTCAGTTACGTCTCTGGCTGTCAGACGCGACGGAAGTTCTCATCCTGTCTGAACACATTTCCTCCTCTGTAAAGCACGGACGATGGAAATGACTGTACAGGGTTGTGAGGAGGATTGGAGATAGTTTATACAAAACATCCAGCATGTGTTGGACCCTGTAAGCACTCAGTAGGTTCTCAACCTCTGTCTCTGTGTCTGTCTGTCTGTCTTTCTCTCTCTCTCTCACACACACACACACCCCACAAACTCCAAGCCTTATTCTATGAAAACAACAGACAGAATTATTGTTTTTTAATTCTGCTTGTCACCATTGCTGTAATCACTGGTGTTTACTCAAGGATCATGTACCTATTTCCCCATAACTTAGGAAATCAAGGAGTCTGACTCATCTGGAAAAAAGTAAAAAGTTTGTGAACTATTACTTAGCCAGAGGGCATTTTAAAATCATCCGTCTTTCTGCTATCTCTACTCAGTGGAGATCTTAAAAAATTTATTATTTGTTCTCAGGGAAGAGGTTGTAGGGTTGAATTTTTTTTTTTTTTTAACTTCTCGGCTTCTGTTTTTCTGTTTAAAGACACTGCCGTGTGTTAGCACGTTGGGCAAGGTACGTGGCAGTTTTCGACCTGCAGCTCTGGGTTGCAAAGCGGACTGGCGCGTACCAGCGTCGTGCATTAGCTTCTGGGTAGCTTTCAAAACGTAGTCACCGGCCTGCAGGGGAGTTGGGGCTTATTTAAATGTCGGTTCTGTAGTCCTATTTCACTTTTCCTCTACTTTGTAGTCAGACGCATTTTCTATAATCACCTAGCTCTGGGTAATTGTCTTGGTGTCTTTGCTCTGTGTTTCCGAAGGCTTTGCAGTCTCTCTCCTGTCTTCCTAGAACGAGACTGTCCTTGCCACGTCCCTTCGTAGACGTGAGATCCTCTGGTTCAGCCCCGGCTCGCTGCTCCTCCCGCCCCTCCCCCTGTGTGTTCATGATGCTCGAATTCCCCGCAGGTCTTGCTGTCTGCTCACTAGCAGCCATTTCTCATCTCCTTCCTTGCTGATGGGAATCTGATTTAGCTCAGGTATCAGGTGAGGAGCAGGACGTTAGAGCAAGGAAGGCACCTCACTCGTCCTAATACTCGGGGTTAGTATGAATCGTTTACTTTTAATCCTAGTTCTTGTGGCAAAGGGTGAGCTGGAGTGATTGAAGAGTGAGACAGAAAGGTACATCTTTTGAGGCCTTCACAGAATAAAACATTGTGGGCAAAAGGGCTGCGCGGGCGCGCGCGCGCACACACACACACACACACACACACACACACACGGTTTTTCCTCCATTGTCCCTTCCTTTCTCTCATGAGGAGCTCTTGCTTGGTGCTTCTCAGCCTCCGTTTTATACCCACAAAGGAAAGACCAATAGGGACTCCCGCCAAAGCCTCACCTCACACTAATTAACAAACCTGGGACCACTTATCTCTAAACAGCTCTTCAACCGTAAGTGTCATCATGGGACATGTGATCGCTATTTGTACTGTCCTTTGTGTCCATGTCTTACCTTTTCTTGAGCTGTGACTCCAAGCCGCCGGGTGGATACAACCTGGAAGCTGATGGGTAGAGGAAGAGGGGAAAGAAAATGGACTGAGAATGGCCTTCTGTCTCGAGAAAAGTCCTGAAAGATACACTTATTTGTAACAGTATTTTGTCTTCCAACTACACATGAGAGGTTGGTATTATTAGTCCTGGTTAAGAGCTCAGAAAACTAAGGATTCGAGAATCGAAGTGACTTGCCAAAAGCTTCAGGGATTGTAAGTGATGGAAGATTTATTTAGTTCTGAGGCTCATATTTTATAAATTTTACAACTCTGCTCTGTGCGATAAGAGTGAAATCTGAGTACTTCACATGGTTTATAAGACCCTCGCTGACATGATCTCATCGCCCGCTCCCACCAACAATTTTTACTTCAAATTCCTCAAGTATTCGAGGGTTCTTCTCTGTTTTGGGTCTCTGTTCATGCTGCTCCCTTTGTGTGAAAACTTCTTCCTCCGCTCCTCGCCTGGATCAGTCCTGTGTCTCAGGATTCCGCTAAGACATCGCTTACTCTTATAAGCATCCTGTAGTCTTTACATTACTATTTTTAAATTGAAATGTACGTCCCTATTTCTTGCACAGATTGCCGGTATGTTGGAGGATAAGACTTGATCATGTCCACTGTTGCATTTTCTGAGCCTAGAGCGGGCTCTGGCACTTGATAAGGTTAATGGTCCTTCCTCAAATTCATTCATGGGACCACAGCTGATATTACCCAGGCTTCACCTCCACATGATGGATCATACATTCCAGGGCCTGAGGCAGAAACTTTACTATTTTGAAAGCTGTATTCGCGATTATAACGCACATTCCCGGTGACAAATCAGAATACTATGCACTCAAAAGTATCTATTGAGTAAATGCTCTGCCAGTTCCTTGATTGGTAAACAGAAAATTAAAATGTAAACAAAATAATAAAAAAATGTTCAATATCTCTCAACCAGTTGTATAGACTTCGTTCAGTCACAATCACCGAAGCCAAGTATACTGCCTAGAAACCCACAGCGAAGCAAAGGAAACGGAATTCAAATTAGCCAGGAACAGCCACAATTATTCCAATTTCCAAAGGTCTTATGAGAATACTCCAATATCTGTCACACGATTAAATAGTATAGCGATGAACTAGATCAGTTGCCATATGAATTTCTATGATCCTTGACAAAACATACAAATTAAATGTTTTTATCAGAGTTTAGAAGGAATTGATGATTAAGAAAGAAGAATGGTAGACCAGAATAAGAGTGAGAATTAACTATTTGAAAATCACATTTTATTCAAGTGTAACTTTTCTATTTCTGATAAAAATCATTTGTGGTGTGTGTGTATGTGTGTGTGTGTGTGTGTGTGTGCGTGTGTGTGTGTGCGTGCGCATGCGCGTGCATGCTAAATTCTTTATAAACCACAGTGCTTTGGAGAAAGAGAAGCTTCAGAATGGAGAAAACAGGTCACTGGCAGATGTCTCGCCTCAGGACAGAGAGTGAAGAGCAATTCTAGATGGCATCCTGGCGATGGCGGAGGAAATTCACTAATAATTACAGATTCCAGGGGTAAACAGAAACTCTATTGACTGTCCCGGCAAAACAGTCCTTTAATAAACAGTCAGAGATGGTGCTGATAACTTAAAATTAAAGAACTCAGACATATCTAAATAGAAAAAAAGGGGGAAAGCTTTGGATTTGGAGAAAATTGACTTTCTGTTTACAAAGCTACAGTTAGCAAAGGGAGGCAAAATTATAAAATTTATATTACAATAGACGTTCAACAAGGACTTCCATGTTTAAAGTCTTGAAGGAATACAAAAGGAAAGGAAAAAAGAGGTTGAAACCATCTGACGCTATAACCCTAAAATATCAGTGCGTCGTCATAGAAAGGACACGTGATTTGGAGTTGAGACTGTAAGTTAAGGCCCAAATCTTCTATTTTAACTGGGGCATGATACTTGAGTCTTAATGGCCTCGTTTTTAATGGTAACAATTGTTAACTTTTTTTTTTTCAAATCTGAATAAGATACCACAATAAACTGCCTGAAACACAATATCAAAAAAGTTATTGGAAAAATCACAATTATATCTTACTCTGGACATAGAGACAGACAGCTGGAAAATAAATTCCCTAACAGTGAAAAATTGGTTTGATTTGGTCCTTGACATTGCTGCTACTGTCACAATGTCTTAGCATTTGAGGAAAAAAACACACACAAACAATCTGAGGGTTTTTCTGCTGTTGGAAGGCTTTCCTTGAGAAACAGATATTGACATCAGAATATGTCATAAATAATGGTAATGACACCTCTCTTGGGTATAACATACTTCCCAAAGTACTTTTATTTGTTTAATTTGATCTTCACGGGACAGGCATTATGAATTCAGAAATAAACATACAGATTAAGGAACAACACAATTTCAAAGTCAAAAATCATTCAAATATTTGTTAGACTGTCCCAATGTCAGAGCTTCTGGCTTTTACCAGGCATTCCAGGGTAGTGACAGAAAGGCTGGAGGTAGGATAATATCATGGAGAGAGATAACCAAGCCAGCGGATGGCCCTCTGAAGACTAGGATTAGAGCAGGAGAGCAAAGTTAAATCATTCTGAGATACAGTTCTTCACCACAAGGGCTCTCTGAACACGGGAGGCAACGCAGCAGGATTAAGAAAGATCTAACACATAGAATGCTAGAGGGGGAAATGTAGATCAAAAATAAAATGAAAAACAAAAACAAAATCATGGCAACAACCATCAGGTAGAATATAGAGCGGGGAAAGCTTATAATTAAGGTAGAAAAAGAGAAATCTTTAGAATCTTATTGATGGGCAATTCCCAAAGTCATGTTGAATGGAAAGTTCTAAATCTGCCTTTAAAATATCTGAAGCAAGTTGAGAACTAAACAAAGCTGCAACAAAGCCCAGATTTAGCTTAATGGCAAATTCAGTTTACTCATCTTCCTCACTGGCAAACTGACGGAGGAGTAATGTCCTTTCTTGGAGGATAAAAAGTACTTTCTTTAGGTCTCTACTACCTTTCACATATACTCTCTGGCAAGCTATTATAAACGTGGAGAAAGAAAAAGAGCTAAAAAGTATAGCCCACAATTAAGATAAAGAAGTCAATAGAAATAGGACCAGAGATGGCCCATATGTAAGAATTATCAGACAATGATTTAAAAATAATAATGATAATTATGTTAACAGAATGGAAAAGGGAGACAACATGAATAGAGAGAGAGGTGATTTCAGCAGATCCATACAAATTAATAAAGTAAAAACACTTGAAATGGAAAAGACGATCAGAAATGAAGAACTCATTTAGTGGGTTAGAGAGTTGACTTGATACAAAAAGAGAAAGTACCAGTAAATTTTAAGACGGGTTTTAGACAGGCTTTAATTTAAGAATGAAAATCAAGATCTTGAAGAGATAGTTAAACTCCTGTGTTCACTGGAACATTGTTTGCAATAGCCAACATATGAATGCAACCTAAATGACCATCAACAACTGAATGAATAAAGAAAACGTAATATATACATACAATGCAATATTATTCAGCCTTAAAAAAGAAGGAAATCCTGCCATTTGAAACTATGTAAATGAACCTGGAGGACATTACGTTAGGTGAAACAAGCCAGTCACAGAAGGATAAATACTACATAATTCCCCTTCTATAATATGAGATAACTAAAACATCCAAACTCACAGAAGCAGAGAATTGAATGGCGGCCACCAGGGCTAGCGGGAGGGGGAAATGAGCATTTTTGCTCCATGGGTATAAGTTTCAGTTATACAAGATGAGTAAGTTCTAGAGATCTGCTGTACAACGTAGTACCTATAGTTGAAAATACTGTATTGTACGCTTAAAAGATTGTTAAGAAGATAGATCTCATGTTAAATGTTCTTCCCACAATTAAAAAAAGAAACCTAAAGTAGAAAATGAGACAAAAGCTTTTGAAAAATGGATGTGAATGATATTTACAGGACATGACGTAATGGTTTAGTTTACATGTAATGGGAATTCCAGATGGAGAGTAGACAGAGAACAAGTTACTGGCACTAGAAAAGGCAGTGTCCGAGAAGTTCCCAAATTGAAAAATACCAACCCAAATATCCAGGAAGCACAGTGAACTCAGGCAAGATACACACAAGGAAAATTGTACCCTGGGAAAGCTTCAGTTAAACTGAAAAAAAAAAAAATTGCTCAATACATAGAAAAGTGTGAAAAGCAGCTGAGGGGTTGGGGGGAAAAGACAGTTTACTTCGAAGGGCAAATAAGAGTGACAGCTGAATTAAACTAAGAAACAATGGTGGAGAGAAGACAATTGAATGTTATGTTTAAAACACTAGGGGGAAAAAACTTTCAGCCTAGGATTTTATATTTGGTGGAAATACCTTCCATAGAAAAATAAAGAAACAACATTTTAAGAAGTAAAAACGCTAAGATTGTCCATCTCAGGCAAAGCTGTACTACATGAAAACTATTTTGTGTGTGTGTGTGTGTGTGTGTGTGTGTGTGTATATTCATATATAATATATGTATACATCAGATGTACACATATGAATCACATATTCATCAAATATCATGAAGGGCTCATATCCAAAACACATAAAGAATTCCAACACATCACCAATAAAAAGAAAAAGAAACAGACAAAAGCTTTGAATTGATACTTTACAAAAGAAGATACGATGATCAATAAGCACATTTAAATCTGTTCGACATCATTAGTTATTAGGACAAATTAAAACTACAAGAAAATTCCATTTCACATCCACTAGAAAGCTTAAAATATCAAAGACAAACTATAGCAAATTCACTCCAGTTGTGATGTTTGACAGACAGGTTTCACGTCCTTCCACTTGCCTTCTGACCTGTATCCAGGCACACTGACGGGCTCCCTTTTTTGAAACCAGCCAGAAGTTCGAACTAGGGAAGCCCTGGCCCACACACAGAAGCACCACTCCTCAAAACGTAAAACCCAAGCCAGTCACTCCTTCCGACTTTCTCAAGCCATTTTCAGATCTAAGCCTGCTCTGCTCCATTCTACCCCCACCCCCACCCCCACCCCAGGAAGGCTCATATGTCAGTAATGAACATTTTTATACCTTCGGCAAATATGTGGTGTCATCAGTCTTGGCATCTGAACTAAATTTTGGATGGGGGGGCGGTCCATTCCACACCCCCAGTTTGACTACAACAAAAACAATATCAAATGTCATCAAACACGTAGGACAGCTGCACGCACACATTTCCGCTGGGCGTATGACACGGTACGAGCTCTATGGAAAAACTTATGGCGGTTTCTTATAAAGCCATACACGCAACTTCCTTCTTATCGATCATTTTCTCTCCTAGACATCTTCCCAAGAGAAATGAAAACAGCTACCCCAAAAGACTTACTCAAGAATGTTCATAGCAACCTTATTCCTATTAGTTACTTACTGCAAACAATCCAATCGTCAATGGTAAAATAGACAAATAGTGGCACATTCATGGAATTGAGTATTAATAAAAAGCATCACACAACTATTTGAGTAGATCTTAAAAACACTATGAAGAGTGCAAAAAAACAGATATAAATTCAAGTACATATGGCGTAATTCCATTTATCTGAAGACCAAGAGCAGGTAGGGCAGGAATCAGAAGTGACTGCCTCCCTTGGGAAGAAGGAGGCTGGAATTGTTGGAAAGGGGTCCGAGGGAATTTCTGGCATGGTGGAAAAGTTCTATATCCTGTTTCCTTTGGGGTTACCAAGAGTATATAAAATTGCAAAACTCGTTCATCTGAACACTTGAGATCATACAATTCGGTATATATGAATTGTATCTTGGTTTAAAACAGCGAAGAAAAGCTGAGCATAGTACACGTTGGGACGATTAACACATTAATTTGCTAACAGATGCCCCTTTGTGCAGCATGCGTGCGATTGCTTCCGGGGCACCTTACTGCCTAGGACATAATGCTGTGAGGTAGGAATTTAATTTATGGACCTGTTTGTCATGTGAAGAAACCGGGTCCAGAAATGAAAATACCTTCTTAGGTTATGCAGCTATTTAAGTGGTGCAGCTGGAAAGAGAAGTCTACCCTTTTGACTTCGAGTCTCATGAGGGCGCCCCTTGTGGGAAGTAGACCATGTCGCGTTTTCTAGGTGTGTCTTTATCTTAGTGTGGCTTTGAGAGTTGAGGAGCAAAGGGCATGGGTCCTGTCCACAGATGCTTGCATTACCTGAGTGTTCTCAGCGCAAGTGACACCACCCACTATTTATGATTCCGAAAGCTAGAGACTTTCTGGATGTCTTTTCACTGACTAGCCAGCAAGCGTGAACACCAAAAAGCTAATAGTGTCTTAGAGTATGATGTAGTGATTTTATGACAAGTTCCTCAAGTGTTAAGGATTCTGGCAATTCACAACCAAGAGGCCACATGCGTAGAGCTTCTCTCTTCTGTCATGGACTCCTAATAAAATACTTTTAATTATATTATGCAATCATCCTAAAGAAAATACATAGTTTTCAGCTGCTCTGTTTCCTTTCAATGACCTGATTAAAATGCATCAAGGGAAAAAGGACCCAGATGTTCTTGTCAGTAACTAGAAAGATATTGCTAGTAATCTTTACTGATTGCTGAAATTTAAGAAGAATGCAAAAAGACCAATGTCTTAATGGCAAAATATAAACAGCATCTCCTGTAAGCTGTATCTTTTGAGGAGTTATCTTTCTTTACCTTTGAATGTTGATATCTATTTTCCCTGGGGTTTGATAGTCATTCCATCCTCTCTCTGCTTGTTCCTGGGGAAAAATAAGTTACAGCAGTGAATGCAGGCATGCTCTTTGAATTAAATTTATCACTGGTGTTGATTTGAGGCAAAATCGTGAAATAAGGTAACTTTACTTCTGATGCCTCCTACGTTTTGTGCCTAGAATAGTTATTTTTATTTTGAGTTTCTGAATGTAAATGGATTCTTACTTCGAATGTGATTCTAGCTGTCATTCCTGCCTCTGACCTCTCTGGGTTTCTTCTATTCGTCTTTTAAAACACTTCCAGGCTGATATTTCTAGGATATACAAATCACCACACCTCCCCTCTGACCAAACACCTGGAAAATGCATTTCCTAGATTCCGAAAATGATTGCCAAAGTTCTTGAATTGCCACAAAAAAACTCATAAGCTTTGTTCGTACGATGTAAAAACGGCCAAAGGAACACCATTCAGCACATTAGGGCACAGCCTCTGACCAAACACCTCATTCCCAACGGCGGCAACATATCTGTACAACCGCTATCATAGCCAATAACTGAATGTTACATTTATTTTGCAAAACAATCTTGGAAGGACGCCCCAGACCACCTCCGAATTTGTGGATACAACGCTAGAATACTTATCGTACTCACTGCTGCCAACGCACAGCATCCTTACATTGCGAAAGAAAGAGTCAAAGGGTTGATTGGGTAATTGGACCCTTCGCCTCAGACAGCGTAGTCTGAGCTGGCAGGTTACAACATACCGTAATGATTCTGTTTCACGCCCAAAGTTGAGGATGGCAAAACATTTTAAATGAAAACAGAAAACATCAGAGATAACTTCGATATCAACTTATTCACGATGTTCCATCGTTATATTAGGCTCAACATGTGTAAACCATAATTTTTCTCTCCTCCGATTTTTTCCTCCCTGGGGTTTCCCACTCACGTGGTGTAAAGATATTTACTGATTGAGTATGTTGGGGGAGGGAGGCATGGATTAATATTGCAGGGATGCTTATATTTTCTCTTTAATCCCAAGGACTGGCAGCGTTTCTCTTGGCCTTCTGTCTATACTAAGGGTTATTTATTTCTTTGGCAATCAAAAGGAGACAAAATCATTTCTTCCCTCAAAAATTCAGACAACAAAATTTTCATCAGTCAGGATGGGGTAATCAGGATGGACGACTCTACTGTGTCTTCGTTAGAGGTGCACTGTCCCCTGGTGTCACAGAGTCCTGACCACAGAAAGGAGGATTCTCTAGCAGAGGTCACCGATGTCTTATCATAGTTCTCAGCAGGTCTCTTTTTACTTAAAATCTGAAAACGTTGGCTGTGAGAGGAGCTACCCCGGGCAACCCACCATCTACTTGTTTCTACTGTCTTGTTTCTACTTTCTAGTGCCTTTTGTGAACTTCTTTTTGTGTTTTTGGAAAGAAAAACCAAACCAAACCAAACCAAACCAAACCAAACCAAACCACACCAAAAACCAAACCAAACCAAACCAAACCAAACCAAACCAAAAAAGCCAAGAAGAGCCTAAAGCACACATACTCATTCCATCAGGATCTAACTGAAAGTCAGAGGCCGGGGGCATGTCATTCAATAAGGAGAGAAGGAATGGGTAGACAGGTGACACTCTGTGGTAAAGTACAGGTGGACACTGAGCTGCCTTCAGAAGTTATGGGTTAAAACCTACTTCAGCGAGGAATCTCCAAGCTTCCTCCAGTTCTATCCTTTAGGTACAGTGAAAGCAGTAATTACCCAATAATTTTTTTTTGAAAGAACAAAAATAAAAGTGCTTTTATTAAAAATGCTGCTACTTGCTCATTCTTATTCAACAGTTGTGTCTTTTCTAGAATGTTGGAATCATATAGTAGGTACCACTCTCACCATTTTTGTCTCTCCAATTTCATTTAAAACCTAGATCCATGTAAAACTGACATTCAGGCATATTCCACAGATGGCAGAAGTAGAAATTTTCTCAAGTCATTGGGTTAAGTCATTGCTAGTACCATTTTTTTTCCCCCAATATCTTCTCAATATTATGTAATTCTAAGGCAATGTACATTTTATTGGGGACATTTTAATAGCTAGCGAGTAATGGCTAGGGAACAATAAAGTCAATACAGTCTTAAAAATAAGAACTAACCGTTGTTGGTTATGTTACACAGTACAGGCGCTGTGCTGGTGACTTTATGTTTATCATCTGAATTAGACAGAGCAATCTTGCAAATAATTATCATTTTACAAATGATAAAATTGTTGTTCATCGATGGTGACAGTATTATTCAGGTCACTTTATAGTTCTAGATACAGATAGATATTTAGAAATGCCTGGCTCTGAGCCCCTGCTTTTTTATACTCCACGCCTTGCCCTTCTTCTTGACCAGAATCAAACCTTTCTTTTGTCCCCTGGAATGCTTTAAAAATGTTTGGCACCTCCCCCAAAACCAGGCGTTATGTCAGGGAATTATAATTTCACAAATGAAGGTCTGGGGTTGTCTTTCAGGGGCCATTGAGAAAATACCTCTCCGTGTCCCACTGTCTAATAGCTCTATGACTGTAAATAACGCCATGTGACATGGCCTATGCCAGGCCTCATTAAAAAAGATAAAGTTCCCAACAACTGACTCATAGAACCCGCTGTGGATCAGCCACGCTGTGTGACTGACCGTGGGTTCCTGCTTGAGAGTTGCCTGGTTGGGGCGGCTTTGCCATCAGGCTGTCGTGGTGTTGACGAAGGGGCTGGGAGCTGCATTTTACATGTGAAATAATAAAGGCCACAAACCAGGGCTGTGGCTTTAAGGAATAACTACTCTTTTGGCAAATATAAATAAAAAAAAAAATCAAGGTATTTTAGGAAACCACAGACCTAAAGGTCAACCCTCACCTGGTTTCCCACTGCAGTCAGGCATGGTAGGATGTGCTGGCAGGTCTGACTGATTGGGGAAGCCAAGAATCTGTAGTGAGGAAGCTCGGGAAGCCTCTTGGGACTAAGGAAGAGAGCATCCAGGTGTGCAAGGTGAGCTGTAGGGAGCAGGTCTAACTTAGGGCTACATCCCTGTCTATTTCTTAAAATTTTTCCATTCTCTAGTCCCTAGGGAACTGTACCTAAATTTAACTAAGGTTGGCAATAAAAGGGTAAGGAGAACGTAAAAGATCTGGAAAATCGTCAGTGCATCTTAGCAGCTGTGTCTGGAACAATTTAGGTGATAATGTCCTTGGCCAGACACGAAAAGCTCTCACACTGGCATCAAGCACCGGCCCTAATGCTGCTGGCCAGGCAGACAGTGGCACTTAGGTTGAGCACCAGCCCTGTGGTGACGTCAATGGAATCTGCTGTTTTTCTCTTCTTCTTTGAGCTTAGAAGAAGAGGAAAAGGGCGAATGTCATGTATTTCCCAACGACTACCTTAACGAGCATGCTGGAGACCCTCTCTTGGAATCTATTAGGTAGGCAGACTGAACTGACCCTAATAGAGAAATACAGGAGGTGGGAAACAGGTGAGAACTGCAGTGGGTACGGGTGGGACCACGCATTTGTGGCAGAGAAGGATCGCATATTACCTGAGAATTTAGAGGAGCTCGCTCGCTCAGTGAGTAAGTGTGTGCGAGGGTGTTTAATTCATTAGATTTCTAAACTTCGTGGGATTGAGGATGTGCAGCTGAGCCAGCAGAGTATAAACCCAAAGATCTGGCACCCAATGGTTAATACGCAAAGAGAAAAAAAAAAGATTATTTGAATTTATCATTTAAACAGATAGAAAATAATGAATACCTAAGAAAATTAAGAATTAATATCCTGCAGAGATGTAGGGAATTATTAAGTGAAATTACAAACTCTTTTAGGTGGAGAATGTAAGGGATAAATTTAGACAAAAAGAAGGATTATCACCAAAAGAAGAAATGATCATTCTAAGAATTCAAGTAAAACAGCCCATGCGCGTATAGAAGGGTGATTATTAAATAAGCTATAGAAACCACACTTAAAATACATTGTTTTGAACAGTGAGTCAGTCGATAAAGGGTTTTGTTTTGTTTTGTTTTGTTTTGTTTTGTGTTTTGGTCAGCTAAACCTAAAGCTTGGTTGTTTGTCCCAACCTTTCTACATTTACTTAAAATACATTGTTTTGAACAGTGAGTCAATCGATAAAGGGTTTTTTTTTTGTTTTGTGTTTTGGTCAGCTAAACCTAAAGCTTGGTTGTTTGTCCCAACCTTTCTACATTCTTGGGTGAGTAACAACAAAGCCTGTAGCTTCTCAGCCTGCTGGGTTCGAGGAAGGCTCAGGGGGAGATGCTCAAGGGTTGGGGTGAGGAGGTGATGGGGAGGGGTCGTCAAAGGCTAAGACGGGGACTAGTAAATATATTTTCTAAGTGGATGTAATTGTTTAATTAGCTATGCTGGCTTTGAGCTTCCTTAATTTATCCAGATGATGCATGAGCCACAGCTGTTGGACCTGGTTTTCATGACCTACTGTTAAGGGTGGAAAATTTTCAAGTGAGCCCACTAGCTAAGTCAGCTACAGGGAAGAAATATCTTTAGATACCAGAAGTTGTCCTACTTGCTTAGGTGTCTTTTAGGAGGTGTATTGTATAAGATATGAAGATGGCCAATGTCTGCTTCTGTAATCCACTTACTTGTTAACCAGGGTGTGGTACTAGGTGATGTATTGTGCTAATGGCCAACTTCTGCTTCTGTAACCTGCTTGCTTGTTCTAGGCTTTATAACTGCCTCACTCTCAAACCCCGGGGCTGATCTCCTCTAACCCTGCGAGGTAGAGAGTCAGTCGCTGGCCGGCTAATAAAGGCTCATAATTAATCTCAATTGACTCCGTGGGTCTTAGAATCGTTCGCACCATAATACTACATCCGTGAACGGGAAGAGGCTACTTCATTTATCTGCTCACATTAAGGACTGCGCGTCTGACATAGTGTCAATGCTCTTTCGATGCACAAACTGCTAGTTAATTTTATATTTTCTACGATAGTTATTAAGGGTCTTTTCCATGCACGAGGCGGTGTAAATTCTGTGTGAAGGAGGCACGTCCTTTCACTCAACAATCTACAGTGTGGTGAAGACGATAGATGCATATCAAACTGAAATTCAGCTTAAAAACCGTGGTAAAAGCCATGGTCAGTTAACGATGAAAGCTCTGAGTTTGATTCGGACGTGGAGTACGAGTTCGTTAAGGAGGTTCCACTTACGCTGTGTGATGGAAGACGCGAACGAGAAACGGAGCAGTACGCTGCAGACTGATGGGAAGCGTTATTCTCCACTTTGCAAAATTGAAAACATTCCCCAGCAAAATTATCTCCAGCAGCCGCAAACCTGCTAAGGGGCAGCGTCGCCTCCAGCCAGGCCGAAGGGAATACAGGGGAGAAAGAGTAAATGAGCACCCACCATTTACAGAATGAATGATTTTCTTCTCGGAGATTACATTTGTGTAGAGCTGAAAGTGTAAAATCGGGGTGCACAGGCTTCCCACCTAACAGGCTTACTGGCTGCCGATCCGCCTGGCTTTGTTTTAGGCCAAGACTATAAAAATTCTGCTCATTGTAAACAGGAAATGAAGTAAGCTCGATCTCAATAAGATTTTTTTTTTAAATGTATTATTTCAACGTGGCTTAGTTAAATTAAACTCGATAATATTTTCTGAAGTATCAACTGTGCTGGTTCTAGAATACAGAGGCCACAAAACTCAGTGACTTTTAAGGGCATTTTTGAGTGAGCCTTCTCTAGGATAAGTATTGCTGATGGTCTGGAAATGTTTTAAAAATAAGAGGAACGGAAAAGAATTACATGGAAATTCTTAAAGGGAAAAAAATATCCCATTAAAAAAAATAATGTTTGAATTAAATATTACCTAAACATGTTTTATGTATTTTTGTTTAATGACAATTTGATATCTACTCCAGGACGGGAAGTGTGGTTGGGTGTGAACAGGAAAGAAATTCTCCTTATTTACATCACAAGAGATTCAGTCGATATTCTGTGTTATTTCAGAGGCATACTGCAATCCCCAGGCATGAATCACCCAGGAATCTGGGTGTTTATTTTCACACTTGGAGAGAGACTGAGTATGAGTAACTGGTCTTGCATTCAAACAACTGAAACTGATGTGTTAGAAGAACTTTCCAATATAATAAATGAGTTTAATAAAATGCTTATTTAGAAGCACATATTTCTAAAGCATGCTCGGGCAATTGCTGATACCTGTGACAGGAACAACTTCTGAAAAGCTGTCCAAGGCGTGGGCTACAGTAAATTTTTTGAGAACGTCGAGACCCATGAACATCAAAGATCCCATGCAACGACCTGGACTCCTTAGAACAGACTTGGTCTTCGCAGGTCCTTCCACATAGCAGACTGGCCACCTTGGACATTTCATTAACCTCTACGAGTCTGTGTCTTCGATTGTAAAAGTCACACAGTATCCACTGAAGGATCCTTATGAAGACCACAAGTAATATGGAAGTTGCCACCATGTTCCTGACCCTGCCAACGTTTGCCGATATCACATTTTCCCTTAGCATCCCAATAAGAATAGCGCAACCACGCCAACTTAGCAGAAGCTACTGTTTTCCCCAGGGCTGCCTGCCCTCAATATTCTTGAGAATCCCTATCTGCTTATACTTAACTATATATCAGGATGTTTTGCTGCTTCTATGTTGCCACGTGACAAAAACGGAGAAATTTTGACAGAACTCTTAAGAATGGACTCAGCGACCAGACCATCTAATACTAAAATCTCTCATCGTTTAGTCTCAGGTCAAACTCAGCTGCTACCTGAGCAGAAGTGCGGGGATGTTAACGTGACAGGTTAAAGTGACAGGTGATGGAGCCCCAGCAGTCTGCAGTGACCTGGCCTTTAGCGAGCCCTCGCTTTTGCCTGGTGTTCTGCTCCAAGGCAATGGTTATGTACTCAGCTTCTGTTGATTCTCAGACCACAAGAATTCTACCGGAACGCATCTGCCAAGGCCCTAACCTTAGAATATGTTTTATAATCACAGTATTCTCCCCGCTTCTCCACAAAAACTACTGATAAACTTTCTGTCTCTATAGATTTGCCTATTCTGAACATTTCATATTAGCGGAATCATGTAATATGTGGTCCTTTGTGACTAGCTTGTTTTGCTTAGTAATTTGGGTAAACGTTTTTAAGGATCATCCACATTGCAGCATCAGTTACCTACCCACCCACCCCCAGTGGGTCTTATATTTAATATGACAGTCTACCCATAGGGCCTGACATCATCCAGACACACTCATACGAAAGTATATCTTTATCTTCACTGTCTGATCAGAGAGGGCGTATGATACAGTGAAGCTTTAACTGTCATTTAGGGATTATACCTGATAATGTGGGTTCTAGTCCTGAATCTGCCTTTAAGAAATAACGTGTCCTGGGCAATGCCATTTTCCTTCTTTGGAGCATAATTTTCTATTTTGCAAAGTAGAGCAGATTTAATAATATCAGTAGTTTCTCTCTCTCTCTCCCTCTCTCTCTCATTCCCTAACCTATGAAACCTATGAGAATTAAACAGTTCTGGTTGAAGCCTGTATATTCACTCTACATCTATTTATCACCTCAGCTCCAAAGCCAGCCTTTATTATCTGCTCTGTGGTGGCTGCTCTGGATCCCGTAAGACTTTCACTAGTGCATCGAGCATGACATTCAGATCTCCCAGTAGAGGGCACTGAAGAGACACTGCGGGGGGAAGGGGTCTCCCTTCCGGGTTCCGGCATACTTCTAACTTATTATTTTTACCATCTGCATGGCAGCCAGTGGCATATGTGGGGGAGATCCAGTGATGCTTAGCTCGATCGAATTCGTTTGGACTTCTCATCGAATTCCACAGTCTTAGGGGCATGTTGCCACTGAGTCTTGCGGGCACTCCAGCTGTTGGCTTCCCACGCTGGGCCCGCTCGTATCCTATGAGGATGCGTCCTGCTTGACCCGCTCAGCCACTATTCCCTGGCCTCCAGCTTCAGCCCAACTGCAACATGAAAGAGTCCTTCCCACCTGCTAGTCTAGGCTGTGGTTCTTTGTCGACCAGCCTCGGTCCAGCTACAACGGACCAGGTCCGGTCCAGGAAAATCAAGTGAACTATTCCCTCGTCAAGATAATAATTCTTGATGTTAAACAATTCTTGTTTAAATTACTGTGTGGTGTGTATTCCCCGACGAACGCAGCGCTGACATGGGAGAGGGAGGTGAACATTCATCTATCCACTCCTCCCATTTACCTGAGAGAAGCAAGTGAGGGATCAACAGAGAGATGCATTTTAAGACCCCTGGATCGAGTAATCTTTCAGTTCTTCTACCCTGATGTTTTCAGGTTCATATGAAGGCAGGTTTTTACATGCAGAGACTGGTGAGATCCATCACCACCTCACAGGTAGTGTTCTGTAGCAGAAAGTCCACTCATCTTTGATTGAGGAGATGGGAGTTTAAAATTCAGATCCATTACCAGGAGATACATTTAGTCAAAATATGGAATCTGTGTGAGACTTGCTATCCGCATTTATACTTTGGGATCCAAGATATTTGCATATCGATGTTCACAGCAGCATTATTCACAGTGGCCAAAACATGGAAGCAACCGAAGTGTCCTATGATAGATGATTGGCTAAAGAAGCTGTGGTACATATATACAATGGAATATTACTCAGCCATAAGAAGAGATGAAATACTGCCATTGTGACAACATGGATGGACCTCGAGATAATCATGCTAAGCGAAATAAGCCAGACAGAAAAAGTTGAAAACCACATGATATCACTTATATGTGGGATATAAACCTAAAAGCAACAAACAAACTAGACAAACAGAAACTCATGGATATAGACTACAGGCTAGCGGTTATCGGGGGACTATAGAGTAGTGGTTACTAGTGGAGTAGGGGAGAAGTGGGGAGATAGGCAAGGTATAAAAGGGGTCAAATATATGGTGACAGAAAGAAATCTAACTATGGGAGGTGAGCACACTGTAAATATATACATGCCTTACTGTTGAATCGTACACCTGAAACCTACTATATTTTGTTAACCAATATCACCTTAATTAAAATAAATAACATAAAAAATAAAAAAATATATATATAACTTGAGATCTGTAACCCCATTCTGTGAATTTCACGGGATTGTTATAAAGATCATTATAATAACATACGTGGCATTTATTTGTATACCATGGCTATCAAATATAACAGTGGTTGTGATATCTCTTACGTTGTCATAATCTTCCTTATTACGCATATTAAAAAACTGAGTCCTAGAAAGGATTAGAAATTACCTAAGATCGTATCACAGATAAGACTCATCTTTGTGTTCAGTACAATATATTTTCCTCGTAACATAATATATTGTGATGACACATAGAAAAACTGTCCCAGAAAGATCTATCATATTTTGATATTAGTATTTAGAAGAAAATATCATTTCTAAATATGTAGAAATTAATTTTGTCTACTTTATTTAAATTTTATATTAAGCAGTTATTTATGACTTTTAACAAAGATTTCTGATATTCTCGTTTTTACCAGAAGAGGCCACTATGGTCCAATTTAATGGACTTATCCTCATATTGAATAATTCCATTAGGTTTAGAAAATTTGCCATACACTTCAAAACGCAATGAGGACAAACCTATCTAACTTTCCTCTTCATTCTCCTTTTGAAAGCCAGCCCCCTCTTCCATCTGAGAGGGGTAACGGTCCCTCGGAAGGAGCCAAGGTTTTACAGATGGACAGACAAGAGTTACTCCTTGGTTCTACCACAGAGACAAACTGTTTAAACCTGGAACTAACTTAAACTTGTTCACTGTACAAAAAGAAAATGATAATGTGAGCTGTTGTCATTAAAGGGCTTAAAACAGCACCTTTTACACTGAAGGTGGCGCACGCACCAGTTCCTGCGCTTCTGGAGTCTGACGCACAGCTGCTCATACCCGCGCCCTTGTCACCAAGTTGCCGGTTTGTTTTTTTTTTTTTTTTGGAGTTAACACCTTTTTTTAAATTTTTTTATTTTGGCAAGTGACACATAATGCCACCAAGTACTTTTTAAAGAATCCTAAATCCTAAATCTTGGTGAAAACCACACACTATGCCCTGGCTACATGCATGATGAACTGTGGGAGCCTTGGTCCAGGAAGCCGATGTCAGATTTGTTGGTGTCCCAGCTCTCATCCCCCCGTGAGGAGACACCTGAAGACGGTGCCCTCCTGGTGGCCTCCCCTTGTTCATGCCTGAGCCATCGAATTTACACATTTTGCTTTTCTTTCTTTTTCCCCTTATTTTAAGAACATCCTCATTTCTCTGGTAAGAAACCGGTTGACAACCTTGACCTGGCAGTTAAGCTCGCACTTGGGAGGGAGCCCATTCGCCCTTGGAAATGCTTATTGAAGGGTGATATTCTAGCTAAATATGGAAGAGTGTTAAGGGCTTTAAAACTTATAATAACTTGTTTTCTACTTCAAGGAGATTAAAAAAATTTTTTAAATACCTACTGCAAACCCAGCACTGTCTCTTTTCATTCAGAGCAGTGCGTTCTCACGTAGTATACGTAATAAAGAAAGTTACATATTCTATTTAAAATTTTTTTAGGTTGATCTTTCATTAAATTGGAAGGACACGCTATCCGGCATATTGTAAATATTAACATTTAACAGTAAGATTATCTCATTATTTAATTGTATTTTATAGAATATAAGTCTAGAATGATTTGATATCCATGATCATTTAAAAATAAATAAATAAGCTCTTTAGCATAGAAAACTTTTATTTTCTCTTTTCTCCTTAAACTTATATTTAATTTCCACTTTCTCCATAATTTCTATTCTCACGTAATATATTTTTAAGTTGAAAATCTTTTACTGATTACTCCACCATATCTATATAAATTAAAATGTATGTGTTAATTGGGTTTTATATTCATTTTATTTCCTGGGATTCTGTATGTTATACATTTCCTCTGAATTGAATAACATATTATTATTAATAGTACACAGTTAATCAAATGATGTATATGTATTACAAACTTGATAATTATAAAAGTAAAGTGGAAATATATCTCTTAGCAAAATAAAACCTTATCAAAAATTTTATTTAATATAAAAAGGCATACAACAGAAACTAACCATCTGACAACTATCATATTATCTTTTTTTGGAGGTAGAAAAAGTAATCATATTTAAGAGGAAATAGATGAGGATTAACTATAATTAAAATAACCATTTTATGGTATGGTTTGACAAACTGTTTTTGACTACCTTAATGAATAATACACAGTGAATCCGAAAATAATAACATAGAAACTTCATCATTGGGCATTATCCGATATATTAAAAAAAAGCTTGGGAGTCCCAGAAAACATTCTGCTTACATTTAAAAAATCCTCATGATCAAAACAGTCCTGTTTTGCAGCTCAAAGGAACAATCTTTTCAAATAATGACTGGTCCAAGGGATGAGTCTTAAGAGTAGGCGGAAAAGCAGAGGCGAGAAGGAGCAATTGGGGGATCGTTTTATAAACTATATAAATGTCTAAGCAACGTACTGTATACTTGAAACTAATGAAAATAAATAAATGTATTTTTTAAAAAAAGAGTAGCTGGAAAGAATTTCTTAGCTGTAACTTAAGGGAAAAATACTGTTTTAATGTTAAATATTCCTCATAGGGTCTCTTTATTTTGTTCTCAGGAGCTTCCTCCTCAAAAGGAATAGTTTCTATGAAAAGCTCAGGAGATGGAGAAGGCAAAGAACCTCAATGAACATTATTCATGTTTCTACAGCAGGCTACCATGTAGCTGATTTGAGAAGATGGGAAGGTACTTTTCTATTACTAAGCTTTCTATCCCCAGCATCGCTTATCCCCACAGACGATTATAGACTCTTTCACATTCCAGGGGAAATCACCATAGTAAAATGTATAATAGATAAGGCATATGGGTTTCTCTTATAAAGAGGAGAAAAGTCTATTTGTGAATCTGAAGATATTTATAGGCAGGTCTATTGTAAGAGAGTTTACCAAACACAGTACAGATCTCAAAAATGATCTCCTCTGGACCTATGTTCACACATGAAGATCCTTTCTTTATCACACTCTGATTATATGCAAATATGTCGGACAAGCGCACTATAGAAAAAAAGTAATACTTGCAAAAGAGATAAAACTTATGGATTGAATGTTTTAAAGATTCATTCAGTAGCTCTGAAATGAGAACTGAGATTTATAGAAAAGGGTGGCATTAAGCATTGTTCAAATTTCATCTGTAATGGTTGCCTTTTTTGAATGGCTGCCTTCTTCGTGGGAGCCATAAGCATAACATGCTGACGAGGCAGAGAGGTCTGAGAACGATGTTTCCCTGAGACTCTCCCACACTCTGAAAAGCAATGCTCAGCCGAGCTGTATACCTGATAGAGGAATACAGATCTGAAAAGGTACAGTCCTTGCCGTCCTAAATCCACAGTGTAATCACGCACACAGACGTATGAGCAGATGGTGACTACACACTGTTGATGTCTGTGACTGCGTTTGCTGCAATGGGTGTCATTCCAAGATGCAAAGGAAGCAGAGAGCAAGTATCTCCTGGGTGTTTCTGGGGGATCAGGAGAGTCTGCCTCATCACAAAGTGTTTATGTTTTGATTATTTCCACTACACATTTCTTAAGAGAGTACGGGAATCTAAGATTAGGAAATGTTGCTAAAATGCTTTTTAAAAATCACAATACGATATCATAATAACTTAGAGTATATCATGGAATTATTTCTTTGTTACTATCTATGCCTCCACATTCTTCGTGGAGCTTAAAGCCGTGCTGCAATTGAATATTCCTTTTGAATAATTATAATTTCTACTAATAAACTAATTTGATGGTTCTCTTGAGGCCAATAGAGTAAATGGTTTTGACTCCCACTGAAAAGTGCATGTAGCCCAATAGATGGCACTGTGATATAAATTAGTAAAGTTATAAAGTTGGAATGAAAAAACCCACAAAAATGTAATCACTATCTTTTTTCCCTCAAGCAGGCTTTATGACGCATTAATCAATTCAGAGAAGCTAATAAAATGCCTGGGAAATGAATCTCAATGTTATTTAAATTACGACTGTTTATCAGTAAACAGAAGATATTTATGGGCTAGCTATTGAAGTATTCTAAAAGGTGAGCTGGTCAAAATAGATCTGACCCCTGATAAACTTTGGGAATATTTCTGATAGGAAAACAAACAAACGAACAAAAAAGTCAGTTTGGATTTGTCATTGTTTGCAGAAAGAACTCCGTTACCATTGTTCTTACAAAGAGTCATCTTTGAGGATCCTGCTCTGAGAACGAACAGTCTATGCGGCAACTTCTTTCGTAAATTTTAAAATCCTGCCAGCTCTTGGCCTGAGACACCAGTCTCTTCAATATGTCAGAAGAATGTTTGTCTGCCATAGTGAACTAACACGTATTTTTGTTTTAAATTAGAGAAACAACAGGACTGAATCGGCTCGACATGACATTTAGCTCACCGCCACCAAGGATGTCCTCATTGCTGGGCCTGAGGACACAGAAAAAAAGGTGAGTCCAATGATGGTGCGTGAGCGGCAGTCAGAAGGGGCTGTGTGACAGGCGGCCGGCTGGAGACCAGGAGAGAGCTTGAGGATGCTCAAAAACCTCGCGTCACCGCAGCCTGAGAGCATCTCCAAGACGTTCTAAATTTTACAGAGCATTCGCAGTCAGTATTGGTTCTCGGCAATATTGTAAATAAGAATCAGGAAACCAAGGAGAGTGAAGTATCATCATATTCTAATGAGAAAAGCGAGCGAAGCGGAGGTTGGCCCTTCCTCAATCCGTGGCCAGCGTCTGCGAGGAGCACTTGCCGCGGGTCCAAATACCATTTTGTTTTCATTCTGATGATCTGTCAGTGATAAGGAAGAAAAATCTTCACTTTAAGAAGTCTGCCTCTGTTCAGGTTAAAGTTTTTGCAACATGAGATGGCATAAGGGCTAGAAGTTATATTCTTGTAAATGAAGACAGCCTTCCACCTCACCTTCCACGCTCCGGAAGACAACGTGAGGTAGTGGGAAAGATACAAAGCTGGAAGCTAAGACGCACAGATCCTGCCACTTCATCTCTCTGAGCCTGTGTTTTCTCATTGATACTACAATAAGATAGAAGAGATGATTTCTAGAGTTCCTATTAACACTAAAATTCTATTGTTATTGTGTTTTTCTAATGCCGAACATAATAAAGGATGTAAAATTTAATTACCTCATGACCAGCAATGGTAAATCATATTTTAGAATAAAAGGCTGAATTACTCCTGTGATCATAGCAGTGAATTTCTAGGTGTTCCCTACATCATCGATATTTTTGGAAATAAAATCTTTAGAAGGAATGATTCAACTTTATTTGCAGACCTTGGCTTTTTTCCCTTCCCCCTTTCTTCCCCCACGCTCTCTCTTCCTCTCTTCCTTCTTCCCTTCTTCTCGCAGATATTTATTGAGCAATTACTGTGTGCTAGGGACTCTACATGGTACTGGGGATAAAGCGGTAATAAGGCAAGCTTCGACACTGTCTTCTTCAGAGCTTACAGTATAGTAGACAGTCAAGCTAAGTTAGAATGTAGACAGACATGCGCTAAAAATACAGACCACACGTGTGGCGGCATCCAACCCATTCGAAATCGGAGCCCTCTTCTCTGTGTTTATCAATCATTTCTTTGCATCTTACCTTTTCCAGGTTTGAGGATGGCTCCTGCATGTTTTTAAAGACTGTACCAAGGGGAAAATCTATAGACTATCTGTACTAGTTTCCCAGGATTCTGTAATAAAATACCACACACTGGGTGGCTTAAAACACCAGAAATCTATTCTCTCATTGTCATGGAGGCTAGAAGTTCAAAATTAAGGTGTCAGTGTGGGTATATTCCCTCTAAAGACCCTCGGGAAAAATTCTGGGCTTGCTTCTTCCGGCTTCTCACGGTGGCTGGCAAGTTTTGGAGTTCCTCGCCTCATGGCAGCATAGCTACAATCTCTGCCTCCATCTTCATGTACCCTTCTGCCGCTTCTCCTCTGTCCTCAGATCTCTCTTTTTCCTTTACATGGACACCAAGCATCGAGTTTGGGGTCCATCCTAATTCTACAGGACCTCATCTTGAGTTAGTTACATCAACTCAATACCCTATTTTCAAGTAAGGTCACATTCGTTGGTCCCACATGTACATGAATTTCTGGAGGATGCTATCCAATCCAGCACAAAGCTTTGTAGCATAAGGAGAAAGGAGATATGAAGCCAGCAAGCAGAAGTAGAGGCTTTATTTGTTAACACAACTTACGTATTTTTTATGATTATGCATATTACATGTTTATTAAGAGGGAAATGGAACATGGTATAAGACTAACATATGATTATACATTTATAGTACCATGACGTTTCCATCTGTGTGTTTATGGTACACAGCCAGTGCACAGGGAGCTGGGTCCTGGGCTGACCACAAGTCGCTGTAACCCTGGACTGTGCCCAAACCTCACTGAGGTCATAGTGTCATCTTCACTGTCCAGTGAGGCAGAATAGAGTGTCCTCATCCCCCCGCCAATCGTCCTTCAGAGAAGACACTGCTGAGGTGGTCAGAGAGAAAGGCCACAGGAAGGTGAAAAATGCAAAGTCTGAACAGTCTTAGAATAGAATAATTAGCTTCTAAATTATTGAGAATGTGAAGAATTCTTGACAACATAATAATTCCACCAAATTTCCTTCCAATTTTCTTCAATTTGAAATCAATTTTAAATTTACTTTTCTTACCATTAGAGATGGCATATTTAATATGAGGGACTTCAAACAATGACACCATAAAATCCTTTTTTAATAGATTTGTTGCCAAGCCGTCAAGTCACAAATCAAACTTCTAAAGACACGATTTATGTTCTTTTCAGCTTTTTTCAGGCCCTGGAGGATTTTTATTGAGAGGAATTTGCTTCTGTAAAATTCAAGTAAGAGTACTGTTCTAAAATCTTAGGCTTTTTCTCTTTATGGGTCAGACCCCAATTGAGTGGCAATTGTGAGGAGTATGGTCTCCATTTTAGAGGGGTTTTTTTTCTTTTCTCCCTTATGTTCTCTCTCTCTGTCTGTGTCTCTCTGTCTCTGTCTCTCTGTCTGTGTCTCTCTGTCTTTTTCCTTTAAGGAGTAGAAATGGTTCTATAACAATGGCTGAAAGTTCATCAGTGTGTGATTTTCTTTGTAAACCTGTCTTTAGGACTACAGTACACAGAATTCGAGTTTTGAATCCAGAAAGAAAAAGAAGATGTCAACTATGGGAGATAATAGATATGTTAGTTAACTTGACTTGGTGATTATTTCACAATATGTGCATATATCAAAACACCAACTTGTATCTCCTAAAATACACAATTTATATATATTAATTATACATAACAAAGCTGAAAAAAGATGAAGGTCATTCTACAAGTTCAAATGCAGTTTCTAGAATCTTCTGCTTAGATCCTCAAGTGAGAGGAGGTAGGAAGAGATTAGAAAAAATGGTTTGTCCATGAGAGGGGGTGAGAAGCTTTTTGTCTTCATGGGTATCTGGAACTCGAGTAAATTTTATACACCTGTCTTGCCATTTCACAAAGGTGCCTCAGATACAGGAGTGCCACACACGGTGTCCCTCCTCTTGCAACACAGGCTGAAGACAGCCACATTCATTCCTCACCCACCCCTTCCCGCTGGCCAGCATCTGCAGCTGTAACTCACACACCACACCTGCAGAGGGCAGGCCTGGGCCTGACCTCCAGCATGGATTTCCCTTTCCTTACCTTTGACTACTAGTCCTCATTTGCTGTGCTGCTCATTGCCATGACAGAGAAAAGACCTTTGAAGAGTTGGAGAAATAACAGTCACGTGTATTTATCAGCAGTCACTGCAGACATGCTTAGCTAGCGACTGTCCAGTATCTAGAAGGTACAAGGCACAGAGAGGCAGCAAAGCCAGTGCTTATGGGTGAGGACTGGCTGAGTTTGGGTTGTGACTGGCTGTCAGACTTCAGACAAGTTATGCAAAAAGTTCCTATTCCTCCACAGAAAGGCAGATTTTACTAACTAAAACGTAGAATTAACAGGATTAATAATGCATGCAAAGACTGTCTTTTTTTAAAAAGTGAAAAAATAAAAATGTTTGGCATACACAAAGTGTTGGAATTAAGTATTATATTTTTAGTAAATGAAGTATAGAAGCTATAAGATATTTAGACACTGATCATAAAGTATTTATCATCTCATGAATCCTACTTCGAATGTTTTGAAAACAATTACTGAGTAATCTCTAAGGATTAGTAACTGATTTTACGAATAACACAGAGAGAAAAGCAAAGAGACAATGGTTACCCCAACTAATGACTCTTTGTTCATAAAACGCTCAATTTTAGCTCTTTAATCTAATTTTGATAAGTCTGGACTGAATAGATTTGATGCTTAAGGTAAGAAATTGTCCATTGTTTGTACTTTAATCCAGTAAATATAGTCTCATCTGCCTCCAGTTGTGTGTGTCTGGGGTGGGGGCGGGGGAAAGAGAAAGAAAGAGCAAGAGAGAGAGAGAAAAAGAGAATTTTGAAGGTCTTCAATTTTCCTTTTAATCCCATTTAAAGTAAATGAGAGAGGTGTCTGGCTTCTTTCTTGGAGAGAAGTAACTTTGACCTGCTATGACTCTCCAGGCTCAACTCACATGATCTGAGATGATATTAGGAAGAAGTGTTTTCATTAAAAAAAAAAAAAGAAAAAAAAAGAGAGAGAGACTGTTTTAAATCTCTTAAAGTGTTTTTACATTTTTTAAAAAGTAAATACTTTGATCATATTTATGGATATCAAAGTTTTCCACGTGAAAGATTCACCTGTAAACGTCTTGCAGACAGTGCGAGTTGAGTGCCTCTGTAGCTGCTTGGTATTCCCCTGGGTGGGCGCTCATTCTGAGGCTCTGCACTGACCATGATTATGGAGGAAACTTTCCAAGGCCCCGGTCTGGTCTGCCCGCTTACAGGCTCATAAAAACCTGCCTGGTCAGTACACCCTGCTCAGTTCTATCTCTACGACAACTTCACATGGACTGACCCAAGGATGCTGATCTGTGGACCAGGATGCTAATTTCTTTGTGTGCACTAAAAACTGTTCAGAACACTGAGAGGCAGGCATCTCCATGACCTAAGCCATCCTTAGCTATTGGAAAATTGTTCTGGAACCCTAAAGAATCGGACGGGTCACTTGGTGAATTTGAAATGAAAATAAGGGATATCTCTTTTCTTTCTCGTAGATTCCAGGTAGATTTACACTGTCAAATGGAATGAAGCTAACTAAAAGTACTGTAAAGGACCCGTCTTTTCTTTCAACTACTAGCATTGAGCACCGAAATTTCTTAATCTCAAAACTGTTTGGAAAGTCACAATGCTATCTCGCTGCATACCTATCAGAATGACTAAAATAAAAATGTGACATCACCAAACACTGGTGCGCATGTGGAGAAACCGAATCCTCATCCATTACGGTGAGAATGTAAAATGGCATAGTCAGTCTGGAAAACAGATTGGCAGCTTCTTATAAAACCGAACGTGCAACTACCATATGATCCAGCAATCGCACTGCTGGGCGTCTGTCCCAGAAAAATGTCAAACGGCTACTGAAATTACACAATAAACGTAAATGTATCGAGTTGTGACAATGTTTGCCAATACTTAGTAATTGAAAAACTTGATTGTAAAACTGAATAATGACGTTTCTGTAAAGCAAAAAATGGTGTACAAAAGTGTAGGAAATTTTCTGACAGAATGCATACTAAAAATAAGTTGTTATTGAGTAGTCAAATGGTAGGTGATTTTTTTTGTCATTTTGAAATTTCGAATGGTTCTGAAGGATCCTATGTTTATTACCTATATAATACAAAGTAATTTATTTCAAAAAGTGCATTTGATTTTATGTACATTTTAAAATCTTTCCTATTATTATTTTTAATCATTATTCATATTATAGACCCGATAAAAATGTGTGGTCTTTTTTTAAATTAGACAAATTTTAAAAGCTATAATTAGTTCCATTGAGATAATTGTAGAGTCACAGGCAATTGTAAGAAATAATACTGGGGGGTTTCGTGCACCCTTTCAGTTTCCTTTACTACTTACATTTTGCAAAACTATAGCATAATATCGTAGCCAGGGGATTGGCACTGATGCAATCCACAGATATTAGTCAGGCTTTGCAGTTTTTCCTTCTCTCTCTCTCTCTCTCTCTCTCTCTCTCTCTCTCTCTCTCTCTCTCTCTCTCCGTCATTTGATTATGTGTGTATATTCACGTTTTGCTCCTGAACTTATAGTTTAAACAATTGCCTTTACATTTTGCCTTTACGTTAATTTATGAGTATCAGGAGTTCTCGTTCTCTCTCTCTCTCTCTCTCTCTCTCTCTCTCTCTCTCCGTCATTTGATCATGTGTGTAGATTCACGTACCCACTACCACAAGGCTCTCTTGTGTTACCCTTTTATAATCACATTCGCTTCCTTCCTGCCACCCACTATCCCAGTCCCTAACCCCTGGCAATCACTAATTTATTCTCCATTCCAATAATTTTGTCATTTCAATAATGTTAGATAAATGGAGTCACACAGTATGTGATTTTTTTTTTCAAATTGGCTTTTATCACTCAGCTTAATTCCTTAGAGACTCACAGAAGCTGTTACACGTATCAACGATTCATTTCTTTCTATTGCTGAGTAGTATTCCGTTGTATGAATATACCACATTTTTTAACCATTAACTCGCTGAGGGAGAGCTGGGTCATCTCCAATTTTTAGCTATTATGAAAAGATGTTGTGAACATTCGTTTACAGGGTTTTGCGTGACCATACATTTTTTCGATTAATAATTATAGGCAACAGTGCTGTAACTCTATATAGTTGCCTCTTGACAACATGTAACTGCATAGGTAGACTTCTACGCAAATTATTTTTTTCAATAAAGATACAGTCAGCCCTCAGTATCCCTGGGTTTCGCTTCTGTAGATTCAACCAGCCGTGGATCAGAAACAGTATTTCCGATCCGCGGTTGGGAATTGTGGGTGCGAGGTGCTAGCCATATGCACTGTTCTACCCCATTTTACATAAGAGGCTTGAGTATCTGCAGATTTTGGTATCCGTGAGGGTCCTGGAACCAATCCCCCACAGATACCAAGGGGCGACTTAAGTTTTAGGGTAGTGTAATTTAAGTAACTCTTTGAAATGGAAAATATATATAAAAATTGAATTTATATAATTATATTTTACATTTTTGTAAATTACATAATTGTAAATAGAATTGACATATATATACACACATATATCTATATATCTAGAGAAAAAAATGGAGTCGTGGAATGAGAAGCAGCTTGCGATTAAATGCAGCTTGGTCTCACATCCCAGGTAAGTCGTTTATTGATTGTGTAATCACGTCAGCATTTGGAGTCCTGATTTTCTCATCCAGACGATGGAACTAATTACAGCTTTTAAATCTGTCATAAGGGTACGCAAGCGATTGGCACATAGTAGGTGCTCAATAAATCATGACTGCCATTTAAGGAGGCCAGCACGTTCCCTGGGCATTTACAGAGCTACGATTTTGCGTTTGAGCCTAGAGGCAGAGCTTTCGATTCCCAGAGCAGTGGCGTTTGTCGATTGTCAGGCTGTGAGTCATTAGAGGATTACTAACAAATAAAACTCCAACTCCTCTGAAATCTCTGTGCAATTCTATTCACAATCCACAGAATCCTTTATTCCTACTTTGCAGCATGATTTAATGATTCTTTCTACCCTCTTTTTCTAGCACATACCCCATCCAGAAGCTCACAGTTATACTTAATTCTTAGGATTATTATTGAGGATTGATCTTCTCCCTATGTAAATTCTGTCTTAGCACGTTGGATAAGATTTTCTTTAGATTTCTCTGGCGTCCTCTGCCATGGTTTAGGACTTCATTAAGTTTCATGCCGAGTGTTCCAACACCCCACTAACCTGTCTCTGCCCCCACACCTTCCCTGCCCCAGTCTGCTCTTTGCAGTGAGCACAGCCAGAGGGAGCTTTCTAAAATCAAGGATTTTCTTATTTTATTATGCAGCTTTTGATATTTGAAACAATTATCCCAGTGAGTAATGCGATGTCCTGTGGAAATATTGTTTGCAAAAAGAGGCTTGTGAGAATTGAGCAAGGATCAAATTGGGTTTGATGCTTATGTAGAGTGCTCCTCCCTGCCTCCCGCCCTACCCTGTAACCCAGGGTAGAAAGTTCCAATCCCACTTCATAGGAAAAAGAAAGGACGATCAACAACTCAGGATATAGAGGAGATGATTCTGGAGAGGTTATTCTCAAGGGACATCACCTTTACCAAATTGTCTATTTCTGGCTGCATAGGTAAGTGTAACATACTCGATTAGTGAGGAGAATCATAGGAGAAGAGGTGAAGCATGCATAAACGGGTCTGGATACTAGACAACGACTAACCTTTTTTGAGCACTAAGCTTGAGCGGGCTGCTTTCCATATGCTGTCTCGTGTATTCCTCACCTGAGCACTAAGCTTGAGCTCAAAAAAGGCTGCTTTCCATATGCTGTCTCGTGTATTCCTCACAGGGATTTTACAAAGTGAGTATTACCATCCCCACTGTAAAGATGGGAACGCATAGGTTTGCAGATACGCAGTAACTTGCCCTAGAGAACCTCGCTAGCAAATGTCGAACCCAAGTCTCCCTGAACCCCTAGGCATCACCCAGCCTCATGGTAGTAAAATCTTATCTCACAATTGTCTACATCCAATATTCATGCTTATGACTTAATTACAACCAAATGAAGTAATATATTAATTAATCTAGATTTTTTTTTTTTTTTTTTTTTTTTTAGGTGAGGCAACCCTTGGTTGACCTTACAGACTGCAAGGACCTTGTCAGCTTACAATCCCTTATTTTTTATTTTTTACGCCTACAGCACCTGGTCTTTCTAGGTGGTCTCCCATCCAAGTACTACACAGGTCCGACCCTGCTTAGCTTCCGAGATCAGATGGGATCGGGCTTGTTCAGGGTAGCATGGCCGTAGACAGTAATATATTATTTGAAATTTAACTTTCTTAGAAACAATGAATTACTTTTTACGATACACAAATACGTGATCTAAGCCACAAGCATAAATTTATATTTATTAAACCACAGAACTGTAGAACTGAGTAGTTGCTTCATAGTTGTTCAATTAATGACCGGTTGTTATGTATTATGTGACCTCTTACTGTTCTGACTAGTAGCAGATAACCAACTGTAGGCGTAAAGTGTATGGGACGAATACTTAGATGCCTATTTGAATAATTTTCTACATCCCAGCTAGTGCCCCACACTGATGCAAAGAAAACAAACAAGAAACGACCGAGGTAAACTTAGTGCGTAGAGCGTGGCAGACGGTTATCTTCTGACAGAAGCAAAGCCAGAGCCTCATGGCGGCACCAGCTACTTTAGATCAATAACCTCACTTTTCAACTGGGCGAAATGAGGGCCAGATTAGAGACTTCATTTGGACTTTCAAACTGTTCTCACTTGTGAAGATGATTATCATTGATTTTAATCCTCTTATTTCTAAGGAGAAAAGAATGCTTTAGGATATTGTGTTTCTAGGGCTCTTTGCTGGTAGTAAGGAGCTATGATTGAACCTTCTCTGCCCCATACGTGTAGGCATGAGCACACACACACACACACACACACACACACGAGCACACACACACACACACACAGACTCTCTATATACACACACACGCGCGCGCACACACGCCCGTGCGCGTGACTGCTTATATATATACACACACATGCGCGCGCACACACGCCCGTGCGCGTGACTGCTTAAAGAACATACTAACATTTTCCTTTTTAAAGAGCAATGTATGTTTGTCCTCAGATCAATTTGAAAAATGGTCAAAATCCATAAAGAATAAAATAAAAGTGATCCTTACTGTCCCACTAGTTTCAACGGTAAATTTGTTTAGGGGAAAATAAGGAAATTAAAAATAAATAAATAAGTAAAGCTTTGTTACAGTAGGTTGTAACTATACTAGTATTCACTGAGATTTCAATAAATTTGTCAAGAAGTCATGGCAATGATCTATGGTTTTAATGAATATTTTTTTCTTACTCATGTTGAACAGAGTCTTTAGAAAGAAAAATAAAACCAGTTATACTAACACAAAGACTGAGCTTCTGTCTACACATCTGTCCACTTGAGAATTAACCTCCATGAAAGATAAACTTCCCCTTAGCAGCCTCATTCCTCAGTCAAATACCCAAAGATGCTCTCAGTCAATGCGTTTTATCTCTTCAGATTAAATCCTCCTGTAGTGAGCCTGATTTAAATAGCTGGAAAAACAAGATTGTATCTTCGTTTTCTAATTTACATTTTATTAAAATAAATGACCTTCTTCTTCCTCTTTTCTTTTTAATTCCTAGGACCATGATTTAAAGTTGATTAACCATTATTATTAAACTACAGTACATGTAAATGAGAATAGATTTTCTTCTGAGAGAAAATGCTTTTAATCTTCAAAGAAAAAGTGCTTTCTGTTGCTGAGATCCCTTCGAGAGGACTGAGGGAAATCTGGCCTCCTGCTGGCAGGAAGGCAGAAAAAAAGTCCACATTGTGCATGCTACAGGAAGGAGCGGGGTGCACAGGAGCCAGCAGGTTCGGGGACCCTGGTACTCAGAGACCAGGATTTGGGGAAGGGAAAAGAATTGGAGCCTAAGAAGCTTTCCGATATCATTAGTCAATGGCCTTTTCCAGAAACTCCCCTGCCATTACCAAGGTCTACAACGAGTGATATAATCTGGTTAACCCATCGTTATTAATTACATTAGAGCATTCTATTGTCTAATTCAAAACGGGAAGCTTCCAGGAAGACATGGTTAAAATCTGACTCGAGACCATTCTTCACCTGTTACAGAGCCAGGCAGACTCTGGTCTGTGGAGAAGCACGTCTTTTAGATAAAAGGGTACACATGGGATTCTCGGGAGGGAAGCCCGTTGCTCAGGTTATGACTTACAAAAAACCGAGATTGCGTGCAATTGGATCTATTATATTGGATCCTGTCCCCTTGGGCAGGGTGTAAGGCAGCATCCCTGGGGTCTGGCCAAGCTGAGTTGGAATCCCCAGTTTAACTATATGACTAGCAGATATGCATGAGTGCCATAGCCAGTCTTTGAACAAGGAGTTTATCCTCTTACAGATCTGAGAAGATGATAGAGCAGACATTTAAATTCAGAATGGTAGAACTCTGTGGGATGGGGTGACACCAAGTACCAAAGAACCAGGCAAGGATATCAAAGCCGAAGACAGAAAGTGTAACCCAGTCAGTGGCTATGACATCTGCCGAATCATCGCTTTGTGCCTCAGAAGAGCCAAACCAAGTAACCAAAAACCGAGATAGTAACTTTAAAAATCAGATCTAGTTAGAAGCAGAGATGGAGGAACTGAGGAGCATGTGAGATTGATCTAGGTTTTTCCTGCAAAAACTTTTCTAAAAGTTTCGAGTATTGGTTGGAACTATTAATTATTATTATTATTTTTTGGTCTGGAAAATGACTATGGGATTATGTAATTACCTAAGGATGAGCTTGAGAAACACACATGGAATCTGTTCAAATGTTCATCCTGAAATGGGAAAAGATTATTCTCAGGCAACTCAAGTTAAAGTCACGATGAAAGGTGAAGTAAAGCTGCTGTGTTTTGCTGGACTTTGAGGTGTCTTGAACATAATTACTACAGAAGGGAGGAAGGAAGTACAGGAAGAGAAGAGAAATAAATAAAGGGAAGGAAGGAAAGCAAATAGATGGAATTATTTCTTTATCATACATGGATTTAAATTGAGAACCAGAGTATTAACTTGCCCAAAGTTTCCAAATACATATGAGATCTAATCTATATTCTACATTATATTTTATATCTATTGTATTCAGGACAGAACTCACATTCCCTTACACCTTAATTTTATTTCTCTCATTCTGAATATATTCAGATTTGAAATGACAATAATATGTAAAGGAAGCCAGAAATAATGCATGGGAATTTAGACTTTCAATTTTTTTCCAACTTTCTCCTTGCCTCATAATTTTGAAACAATTGCAGTATAAAATGCAGCTAAACCTCAGTGAGATTCAGTGTAGACTAAATGTATCAGAAACTAATTCTTCCAATTGGCAACAAACCCCAATGCATCAAATTAATAGCTTAGTTCTTTCCAGGAATCTATGGTATATTAACAACACAACCTGCTCATGGAAAATGTTGTTTGGGGGTATTAGAGAATTATCTCAATGAGCATTGCTATAACTATAATTATGCATTAAAATAATAAGAGCTCCTCTGAAGAGTGAAATCTCTTTTCTTAGAATTTGATGATTTCAATCTGAGCTTAAAAGTTTTCATCCAGTGTCAAAGCAGAGGAAGAAAAAAGCAGTTTATCAATCATAAACTAGGAAATAAATGATAAGAAAAGCTCAGAGCTAAAGAACCAGATGTACAATTACTGACAGAGACATTAAGAGAGAAAGAACTTTGTATCCATATCTTATCGATTTAAATCAGCAGTGGATTGAGGAAGACATTCGAGAGGATGGATGAACTGATGGGTCAAAAACTACTGGTCAGTCACATATTATTCTTACTACATTACGCCCATTGCTGAGTTAGGGTATTTTGCAAGAAACAAAAAGAAAAGACAAAATCTTTATGCTACTGAAGAACCTACAGGAGAGTTTAAAAAAAAAAAAAAAGCTATATTTTTAAGTCTTCGATGAAATGCTCTGCTACGTGAGAAGCAAATAAAATGCTGTAGAAATTCTGCAGGTAATGAGAGCCAGTTAAAGAGGCCAGACAAGGTTGGCATAGAAAGAGAGGGCTTTTTAAAGGATTATTGTAGTAGAAGAGTGAAATACTTCGCTCGGTAATATCCTTGGAGATTCTGCGGATCTGATGTGGTCACTACTCCATCCACATCTCTGCTCTCCTCGAGGGCACGCAGCAAAGTCCACGTCACCGAATTCATCATGTCCTTCTATTTCTGCATTATCCTTTGCACACATGCGTAACAGGTTTCAATGTAATGAAGCCCTTTCACACCAACCTTTCTCTTGTGCCCTTGCCCCGATATTATGTGGGTTAGGTAGAGTGAGGAATGAGGAAAAATGGTATCCAATATCCCTGGTGACGTAAGCGTCAAGGTGAATTCCGGTGGAGAATGTAATGGACATGCCATATGCAGCAACAAGACTGAGATGGGCAAGTAAAACCATCAGTGACCACAGACTGCACTTAGAAAGCCCCCCATAACGATTACCTGAATTGAAATAGTAGTCCGTTGACACACGCATGTGTGCGAACTGGTTAATGTTTGTAAATATGTCAGATATATGTATGTACAGTCACACATTCTCTCTCCCTTCCTCCCTCCTCCAGTCACTTACAACGACTGAATATATGCATTTAATTAAATATGTCAAGTTTTCACTATCATTTTTATGGTAGATGCCTCCTGGTTTTAGAAGTCTTTAGGCAAAAAATCAGGAACAAAAAATTTGCCTGTGGATGTCACAGTAGAATTCTTGTTTTCTTGGTACCCACCACGCTGTTTCACGAATCCTATTGCACTATTGGTATGGCTTCTGGATCAAAAACCTTAGATCCCTGATGGTAAGTTATAGGAAAAAAATTCGATCAGAGCTCGATGAGAAACTGTTTGTACAATACAGTTATAATTTAAAGCTACTAGAGTACTTTTCTATTGAGAAATAGCAACTTCTCCAATGAGGAATATTCTCCAGCTCATTCTAACAGAATTTAATTGCATTATCTTAATAACGAAGAAAATATCTCATTTGTTTACACTCACACTGAAGACACTTCTCTGCTACTCTGAACATATTTTGTGCGTTGGTAGAATATCCTATATTCTTGCTTTAATATATGTCATCCCTAGCATCAAAATGACCTCGCCAAGCTTAAAAGGCATTCACTCTCTCCCATTATTTTTAAACTCGCCCCTCTCAGACGTCTGAGATCAGCCCTAGCTACCTCATAGCTTCTATCTTATTTTTCTTCAGATGTTATTGCCTTTGCCTATATCCTGGATCCCATTCCTCCAGCTTTCTTCAGACTCTGACCCTATAAAATTTCCTTTCTTTCTGATCTAACGATCAAAATGCCTTTCTCTGACAGGTCCTGCCTCTCAGCATCATTGCTTTATCATCTTTCATAGTTTACCACAGCTCTCTCTTCTCTTTCACAGCCAACTTCCAGCAAAGTGTTCCCTGTACACACAGCATCCATTGGTTGATTTCTCACTTATGTCTGAAGCCATTCCCAGTCTGACTTTTGCCTCAACTACTCTACCAAAGTCCTCAGGCTAAGGTCCCCATGCCCTCCTTATTTCTAAAGCCAATAAACACATTTCATTTCTTATTTTGCCGGATCTCTCAGCAGCAGTCAACACAGTTGGACACCTGCTCCTTTTTGAAATATGTTTTCGTTTGTGTCCACTCACACAATTCTTTCTTAATTTTCCTCTTACTCTTCCTTTAAAGTCCCCATTGGAAAACAATTTCTCTTCCTCTTTTATGAGCTGAAATTCCTTTGGACTGAGACCCAGGTTCTATTCTCAATATATACAATTTTCGTCATTTATGTCATCCACTTCTGTATAAGCACTGACTGCTCCTAATTGTATTATTCTGGAAACCACCTGTCTTCTCCATTCCAGACTCAAGGAATCAATTGCGAGTTGACAGCTCTTCTCGCAGATCTCATCACGGCCTCACACTGAATATCTTATTCTCTAAAATATCCTCCATCTCCAATTCTTCCAATCTTGGTGAATGCCATGGATACATACTTATCTCGTCCTCTTAGAATCTTGGCAATCAATTGGCATTTCTCTCTTCCTTTACTCTTCACATTTTTTTTTTTTTTTTTACATTTGCCAAGTTCTTCCCAGGCTGTCTCCCAAATATTTCCAGAATCTGATCGCTTCTTTTTGCCTCTGTGTTTCGAACTACCATGTACTCTTGCTTGTCACACTATAGGAGCTCCCTTAAGAAACTCTCCAAATCCGCTCCCCACGGAGCCAAAAGAGGGATTTGAAAAGTGCAGACTTATCCATGTGACTCTCATTTTAAAAACCATCAGTGGCTTTCTACCATTGTGAGGATGTGCAACATCTTTCTCAAGGCCAGAGGGGCTCCATGCTCAGATCCTGGCTGCCTCCCAAATCCCTCCTTCACTGTCTCTCTGCATCAAGCTCCAACCACATTTGCCTTCTTTTAGTTCTTCTCATAAATGGAGGATGGTCTTCCCTCTGGGCCTCTGTACATGCTGAGGAGCTTCTTTGCAGCCTCTACGTCTACTTTCTTCCCTGGAGCATTTTTGTCTCATTTTCCAGATTTCAGCTACAAATGCTCGTCCAAAAAGAAGCCTTCACTACTCCCCATTGTCTCGTGTCTCCTGCAAACTGTCCCAAACCCCCTCCCTAAGTTAGGATCCCTGGTTACCTACTCTCCTATGTCACAAGCATAATGGAATTAGCATCTTAATGTCTGTCTTTCATCACAGACGACGCTGCACAAAAAGAGCAGAACCTGTTGCGCTCACTGTGCCCCAGCACTTTTCCCATTTAAATTCTTTTACAAATAACTGTCTAGTGGGTCAGTCTGCTTTCTAGTTCAAGCATCATTATTGTTTCTCATGTCATTCTTCTCTAAGTTTTTTCGTATAGATCATTTATTTATTTATCATCTATTATTTTTACTTAATGATAATAGTTGAACATTTCCAATGTACCGGGCACACTCTAGCAGACAGGTGAATTATTTCCTTTCATAAAAGTGATCGGTTTCTCGCTTTCATTGTATTTATGTCACAAATGAGGAACGTGTGGTCATAAATACTGAATACAGAGACTGAAGATACACAGAAAACAGCGTCAGAGTCAGGCTTCAGTCAAGTGATCCATTTTATATCGTGTTTCGTCATGGAACTTTGTTGGGGACAAGGACACAAACGTGTGGGAAGAGTGTGTTTCTCCTTTCTTGAGAAATTCTGAGTTTAGTAAGAGAATCAGACATGTAAATAAACAATTATAGAATAAACATAGTATAACAGAAATTAACTCTTGGAGGGTTCTGAAGAAAAATGTTTCACATGCAAGTGACATTACTTTTTGTGTACTCAAAGGATCTAAAACAGTTTTCTTTTTTAAATGTAAGCATTTCCAAGGAAGAGGGAAGAGGCGGAGCCAAGGTTTCGAGGTCTGGAGGAGCATGGAATGCTTGTGCGCGGCAGGGTGCTCCAGGTGGGTCTGAAAACATGGCGCGTGGTGAAAATCTCAGAGGAGATGCTGTAAAGCCAAGTTTCACCTCCCTAAATTTTAGAAAAGCTGCTTAAGAGAAACGATTGGACTTTTATTGCGGTTATCATTTTGCTTACATGACATTTGAGAGTAGAAGACCTTTGAAAGGTGTTCAACCGCGGATAGTGAGTGCAGCATCGCATTTTTAGTAAATAGAACAAGAAAGAGTCTTAATGGCCTTGTCGGCTTCAGAAACTTAAACCCAATAATTCCGTATGAGGAAAAGAAATAACTAGTTTATACACGAGGACGTCTGGAGAACTGGCTGGGATGCTGTGCACGAGGCCATCCAAGGAGGCTCTGTGAATGGCAGGAAACAGTAACACCCACACTTTCGATGGAGCCCCAAGGATATTCCTGTGTGGGGACCAACAGGGAACTGGGGACCGAGCCCAAGAGCAGAACTGAGTATAAACCTGAGAACTTAGTGCCTCAAGCTGTGCAGGGGTCCCCGATGTCAGGCTGGTGTACAGTCATTCTTTCTTAGTGGTCTGAAAGTACATTCCTGAGTCTTTCCTTCGCAAAATCACCTACGTGCAGTAAGCTTTCAGGTGTAGAGAACCTACCAAGATCATACTTCCTCTTCTTTTTCTGGACTCCAAAAGACACTCAAAAACACTTTTTTTTTTTTTTTCATTTTTAAATGGGGGAAGAACAGGATATATACATATCTTTAGAAAGTAAAACCTAAAACGCCAAATGAAAGTGTTATTTGCCAAAGAGAAACAGAGATTGACTGCTCATTACAGAGGAGCATGTGTAAAGAAGCAAGAGGAACCTACTACAGAATTACATGAAACATTGGCTAAAACACGCATGCCTTTGTGAATAAATAAAGATATTGAAAGGTTATGAGAAATACCCACTTGCTTGGATGGAATTATCACGTGCAGAGGAGAAATACAAGAGACACAGGACTTCGTATGGCTGCCCAGAGAGGGTTGAAGATACGTCAGCGTGCCCGAGCCAATGAAGATAAACACTGAGTGATCCCACACGTACCCTGGTAGAGCAGACTGTCCACGTGACTTAAGTCAGCTCTTGGCAGAAGCTAAAAATAAGT
>NW_006434835.1:6688385-6698143 GCF_000325575.1 Pteropus alecto
CTTCTCCTCAGCTTTTTCCTGCGTCATCTGGACATAGTGACATGTACCTCAAAGTACATGCATTAAATGATAAAACAAACAAACGAACAGGTATATGATGTGTTTAGGACAAAGCAAGTGGTCTCTCAACATTTATTCTCTCCAAATCACCATGCCAAAATTTCAGTGTGCAGGACTGATCTGTAGACACAACTTGGCTGACCAACCTTCTCTAAATGTGTTTGAGGCCTTATAGTGTAATGGAAGAAATGTTGGATTCTATCACTCAGTTTCAGTTTCTTCATCTTTCAATGGTGATTTGGATACTTATGCTGCTCTGCCACAAGGATTAGAACTGAGTAAGGCACCTTGTAGAGTGTCTGGAGCTTAGTAGCACTGAGTGAACGGTAGCAGCATTGTTGTTATAATTATTGTTTACTATATTTTTTTTCCATCAAAACCGAAGATATTTCCTTTGATAGAAGAGATTCTGGATGACAGTATTTTCTGTACCCTAGAATGCTTGTAAGGATAAAGCAACTTAAGAAAACCACTAAACTGCAGACCGTGGTAAGCCTGGGTAATAACAGAAAGGTTGATCACATCTTTCACGTGTCCTAGTTTCTCACGCGCAGGACACAGCTGTCTGTCTTTCTGCAGATACCACACCCTCCTCAAATCCTGTGTACTCTAAACCGTAATTTTTTATAGAATATATATTGCTGAACTGAGCACCAACCCTTAATATTTTTATTAATGGTCCACATTAAAAATACTTAAAACTTTTCTCATGATCTGCTTCCACTGTGGAAAATGATGTCTTCTTTCTCCTTGAAGGAAAATCTTGGTGAGATGGACAGTGGACAGTAGACCCAACAATGTTACTTGTCCTCAACCTCACTGGACATTCTGAACCCCTGCTACTCTTCCTATATCTCCACACAGTGCCCTGTTTTGGCAGAGGTGTGATGGATGACATCTCAAATATAACGACCTTGCCAATCTCAGCTCCCACCAACAGAATTCTGCCATAGTCACAGGCTTAATGGATCTCACAGTCCACTGTGTGCTCATTTATGTAATATTTACTTAATACGGTCTTAACATATTTCTTGGCCTGTTTAACCTCAGTACAGCCTCTTATTCACAGTCAAGTGTTTTTCCCATTTCAACACACTCAAATAATAATTACTTCCCATAGTGCATTCCATTTGTAAAGCACATTCACATCTATGATTCCATTTAGTCTTCACAGCCACACTATGAGTTTGGCAGGGTAAAAATTGTTTTCTCCTTTTATGGAAGGAGAAACTGAAGCTCAGTGATGTCAGGAATTACTTCGAGGTTCAGCATCTGTGATGTAGCTGAGCTATATCTCAAACTTAGATTTTATTGCCTACGTTAAGGTCTTTTTACTCTAATATATATAGTTTTCAAAATCTCTAGTTTTCTAGTCACCTTGAGGAAACCTGTTTATTTTTTTCCCTCCAGAACAGGAATATTGTTTCTGGTTTAGAAATTACCATAACTTATATTAAGTATAATTTCAGATGATGTTCACTCATTGATTCATTGACTCAATCAACCTGTCTTTCTTTCACCAAATATTTATTAAGTACATTAGAAACCTGGTGTAAAATTAGTCACAAAAGACCTTAAAAACCCTTAAGCAAGCACCATTATTTAAGAAGTCACTGTGTGAACTAGGGTTTTATATAAAATAAGCATGTAGTGATAATCTAACTATAGTTTCAGATATTGATGTACAATTTGGAAGTCATTAAATTTGGAATTCTTCTGCATAAGAGATTTATCTCTTCTGCTATTCATTTGTTTGTTTGCTTATTGTTTATTCATGTTAGAATGACCTCATGAATATTTATTTTAGAGTTTGGGTCATAATCCATCACTAGTTTATTTATTTTGTTGGATCTGGGAACTCTTTCCATTGGCTTCTTCATCCCTTGGACATCTCCCTGTTACAGTGGAAATTTTTTTTTTTTTGAGTATTTTTTTTTTACTTCTGGCACTACAAAATGCTCCAGGCTCATCTTGTATATTTCCTGCCCCAGTCCTAGAATCAATTATTTCTCCAAAAAAACCTTTGTTTCTTTTATTGGAGAATGGTTATTAGATCTGGGCCCTGGGTGTGCTCATAGCTACTGAGATGTCATTGTTTTTAGGCCCTCTCAACTGACAGAGCAAGGCAATTTGTGCATGTATATTAACTCATGTATATTCATGTACCTATAAATAGTCCTATATGTGGCCATCTGTGTCTATATTCAGCTATACATGAGTTTATCTCAAGAGTTTTGCCTTTTCCAGCATGTCACATAATTGGAATCGTACGGTAGGTAGCTTATTCCATACAGACTGGCTTCCGCTTAGCAAATGCATTTAAGATCCATCCACATCTTTCCATGTATTTGACAGCTCATTTCTTTTTACTGTGTGCAGGTTTTTGTGTGGGTAAAATGTGCAAACCAATTGGGCAACAGTATTAGTTTCCTGGAGCTGCCGTAACAGAGTACCACAAATGAAGTGGCTAAAACAACAGAAGTTTATTTTCTCACAGTTCTAGAAGCTAAGAATTTGACATTAGGCAGTGGGCAGCTATGGCTTCTGCTGGAGGCTCAGAAGAAGAATCTGTCTTATGCTTCTCTCTTAGCTTTTGGTGTTTGTCATCAGTCCTCGGCATCCCTTGGCTTGTAGATACATCGTTCCAATATCTGCCTCTGTTTTGATGTGGTGTTTTCCTGTGTGTCTTTCTTCTCTCTTTTTATAAGGACAGAATCACATTGGACTAAAGACTCACTCTATTAAGACAACTTTTTAATTTAACTCTATTTCCCAATAGGGTGACTTTCTGAGGTTCCGGGAAAGACATGAATTTTTTGAGGGACATTATCCAACTAAGCAAAGTAGTTATGCTGTTTATTTATTTATTTTTAAATACCATAAAGATATACTCAACATCCTTATACACCACACAGCACAGATTTGATGGGACTCTGACAGTCACACACAATTTTTCCTTAAAGAGAATGCGTTGAAAAGGCGTGGTCAGATATTCTTAAAATAATAGTTTTGTGTTCTGCTCTGGCTGGGAAAATTTACAGTTCTCCTTGTCTTTTCAGTGAATCCACAGTTGTTGTTTCATCTCCTGGCTCTAACACTTACTGACTATGTGATCTTGAGTAAGCTACTTAATCTCCTTTTTGTATTTCTGTTTTCTCATTTGTAAAATGGAATTATTAATTATTATTAATAGTTCCTACCTGCAGAACAAGCCAAGATGTTATAGGTTAGAAGCCATCACAGAAACAAAACAAACTGAAACAAAGGGACAGTAAAAAACCATTTCCTTAGCTGATAAAAACACAATTGTGTTCATCTGATCATAGATATCAAAAAAGAAGGAATCTCCCTCCCCCAGAGGGACACACTCAGTTGGTGGTCCCTAAACATAATGGGCTTTAATGGCTCTGTAGTACTGGCTATACTTAGCTCACCTATCTTGCCTATCATGTGTACTCAGCTGCTACTTGATATTATCAGGAAAATAAAGTTAACCCATATCCAAGTGTGTCACTTTCCTCCAGGTAGCCATTGTGCTAAAACAAACAAACAAACAAATAAATAAATTCATGAAAACAAATTCCCATAAACATTTGGTTTAGAGAGAAAGTTCATAGAAAATTCATCCTCTAGACATCTCTCTTGAAAAATCCTTCCATAAATTATCTACATGACAAGGTTGCCACGAGGCTTAACTAAAACAATGTACAAAGTATTATAGATTCTTTTTGACACACAGTAAGTAGAATGCACCAGAATTTCTATTTCTTAAATGAGATCTTTGTAGCTATAAGTAGGAAAAAATTTAGTCTCTATTTATGCTGTTACTCAAAGTTTCCTTTGATAAAAAAAACAAAACAAACAAAAAGTGATGATTAAAAGTACTGTTTCCTGCTGTATGAGCTGCAGGAGGCTTATGCCCCGTGGTAGAGGCTGCTCTGGAAGAAATGCCAGGCTGAATTTGTCCTTTTGAGGGGAAAGTAAGCTCCAGACTGTGCTGAGATGGACACATATCTATGCTTTCCTCCCTTACCTAACCTCTCTAGACAAAAACATGATCGTCGTGACACTTTTATACATTCATTCCTCCTGAGCAAAGCAATTTTAGGTAGTTTCTCATGTAACCATTGTCCCCGCCTCATTTTACATGTGTCATAGGAGGAATAAGAAAATGGGGCCAAGTTAGAGGAAGGGAGAGACCTAAGTAAACCAGACAAGGAACCTACCGTCAAGATAGGTGCTCATTTATTCATTCATTCTACATTCATTCATTCTATTTACTGCACTTGATGATATGCCTGGATGACTGAAAGTTCCCGCCTGTGCTTGTTTATATTCGTGCAGACAGACATACAGATATAAATCGCACAAACCAAGGTGTCTAACAGATCTAGGTGGAGCACAATATTGATTCTGGAATATGAAGCTAGACGCGAATAAACAATACAATTTCTCTAGAAGAACCATTGGAACACGTAAGGAACTGCCTCGTTAATCCTGATCTAGTCTTTGCAGTTCACGCAGGGAGCTAACTCGGGAAGGAACATTTTCTGCTTTTCGCTGTTGGCCCAGAAAACAGAAAGGTCATTAGGGAGTTGATGCCAAGTGACGTGTGGCACTAGGGACTTGTGCTGTGCTAAGCAAGGGGGCCCAATGACGTCAGGCAGCAAAACTAAATTTCTCCTGCCTCCATTTCTCTAAAACCAAGGGTTTCATGGCTTCGTTTAGGAACTTCTTTTTCTCCCAACAAAATGAGTTTTATATTTCAAAATTGATGCCGTGGCAAAAAAATTTCTGGCTGTTTGACCAGAGTTCATCCATCGGATATTTCGATAACTTTTTCATCCTTTTGTGCCAATGCAGTGGGTACAATGCCATTGGGGAGGAGGGAATGAAAATAAACATGCAATTCATTATTGATATAAACGTTCATCTGGGACAATAATTCTAAGTGATAGTCAAAACGCGCACAATGCTTCAGAATCGACGAGGAGTGTCTTCAAGCACGGTACCACCTTATTCGATTTAATCCCATGCAAGTAAGCCATAAGTAAGTGCAATTATTTCCGTCCATTTTACGGAAATTGAATTTAGCAAGAGTGATGGCAGAAATGCGTTTGGGGAAGGAAGGCATACATGCTTATTTTATTAAGCACTAATTATTTGCTTATTCTACTCTATTCATTTTGTCATTTTGTTTTGCACACGGCCACATGATTTTTGCATGTTATCATCCACTTCTATTGTTGATGATATTGAACCTAATTTCCTAAAATGAAACCACTGCCTTCCTGTCTTTGCGCACATAGGTACCTTGGGACACGCTGATTCTCATGCCTGGAATAAAATTTCTTCCAATTAGTTATTTATGACACTCTTTTTAAGCTCAAATATAATATCCAGATACATTTCCTTCAAATTTCTCGTGATGTATTGGACAAGAAATAAATAAATTAGTATTTCCAACAGAAGCAATCGATGACGCCCCAGGACTGTACGGGGCATTAAGCTGGGTGGAAGGATGGATGGCAGAAGCTGCCACAAGGAGCGTATTTCTTTCATGTTTCTGACCTTAGTTCCAAACACAGCAGAAAATAGTCTTCCAGAAACTTGTCATGATAAATGTGTAAATTAATGATTTCTATGCTACGAATGACTCTCCCTACAGAGGGTGAGCTATTAATGCAATGCATAATCCTTTCAAGAATACCTGGATGCTCTGCACAAATATACCATCGAAACTGAGGGAATCTACTTTGGAGTTCCAGGTAGTGCTTACAAAGACCAGTGCATCTATGGCAGGTGACGAAATCATGACTAAAGTGAAGCCTTCCGAGGGACCTGTGCCAGACAACTGGTAGACCCAACATTCAGCTGCTTCCCCCTTGAAAGAGCGTTCTCTTTGCCTTTCTTAGTTTACATACTGACACCAGAAAAAAGCATTATTCCACTAAGATCACATATATAATGAAGCTTCTTACAAATCCAGTCATTGTGACATCAACTTGACATTCCAGTGGCCTCTGAAGTCGTCACATACTATGCAGCACATTTAAATGTGTTATAACATTATGTAAAATAGTCAAAACATACAGAATAAAACTGAAATCAAATATTCCCAGAATTGCCAAAGTACACAGCAGAAGTAGAATTCTATGAAGCCCAGTTTAAAAACTACTATGTTAGATGACATTCTATACCTCCAAGATTTCGTGCCTAGAGTTCACAGAAGCACAGTTTGGTAGAGCGGGGAGCTTTGGAAGAGGAGAAGATTTCAGGACTGCTGGAGTCAATGACCCTTTACCTCTGTAATGCCAGGAAGAACCCAGGCTGCTCCTCTCTGCAAGTCCCGCTGGCTGTGCCATGCCTCCACAAGAGGCATCTGCATCATGCCTCAGGGATACAGTTTTGCAGGTGACTGCCTGACGCTTATATTGGGCCAGTCAAACACAACTGTAGCCCAAAAATGACAGAAAAGCCTCAGATTCATCTTGGAGATTTTTAGAGACTAAGAATCACTGGTGGCTCTCAGATCTACGAAGTCAGAATCTTCATTTTAACAAGCTCCCTAGGTGATTTGTATGTATACAAACTTTAGAACAGCTTTAAAGAATTGAAGGCAAAGTTATATAGGCTAACATTTCCTTTAAAATATATACGTCTTTTTTTGTTGTTGTTAAAAGGTCTACCTTTTTTAAATGTTTCCAAATGTAGACCACAATCGATAAGATCTATTCTAGAGTCTAGTGTTCTAATATATTATAATAGAATATTACAATTAGAATTAATACATCAATATAATAATTAGAATGAATATTTAGAATAGTTGATATAATAATTAAGATCTCTCTCTATATGCATATTTATATATACACATACATATATATATATATATAAATTTTAGAAGAATAGACTATAGGAAAAACTTATCAATTGTAGCCTACATTTGCACTTTACATTTTCCAAATGATTCTTAGAAAGAGATGCTATGAGATTTATCCCCTGAGACTGATTCCACAGAAGAGATATGATATCTGACTTAGGAGAAATAGGCAGGAAAAGGCAAAGCCCCGTGTTCCTTTTTTACACACTACTTTGTGTAAATTTTACACAGATTTCTGAGAGCCTTATGTGGGACACTGGTCTAAGGAGCAAGCCAGAGTGTCGCACAGAGGGGTTGGGCTGATTTGGGGTATCTGCGTACATCTGGAAGGTAGACCATGCTTGTGAGATGGAAAATATGAGTTTCTGTGTCTTGCAGTCGGCTTTCTTAGATTCGACTTCCCCTCATCAAGTGATGGAGAAGAAATCTAAGGGCCCAGTTCTTTCCCACTGGATTTCGCAGATGAGATGAGCCCAGTTGCTAAGAGGTACCTTGTCCCAGGAGCCCTGACAGGAACTGCACCTATGACCTTAGCATTGTTCTACAGCCTAATTCAGACTATTTCGCGTGAAACAAAAAAGAACTTCTAAATGGTTCAATGCTTTTTGAATATTCGATGTCTTAACACATTCGTGTTCACAACTAAATGAGTCTTTCTAGCCTTATATTTTGGTGAGCATTTGGTATGTTTCTGAAATTTTGAGGTTCAGTCCATAGGTGACAATATTTGTAGTCACTTTATTCTTAATATTCGTAATTGCGTGCCATATTTATAAAGAACTTTAATAATAGTACATGTGTGAAAGATGCCATTAACGCATGTTTAGATGGAAATGACCAGACTCCAAAGGGCCTTTGTGAGCCCTCGTCCTTCAGATTTCAAAAACTTCTGTGTTTAATTAGGATGAAGAAGCATTTTTATCGATTACTGAGATCAAGTAAAATTTCTTATTTGTACGACTTAATGACTTCTTATTACATCTGCGGGAAATGCGAGAGGCCCATGGAGAAGTCATGATGCCATTAGATGCTGGAAAATTTTTGCTCGCTCTCCACTCGCAGTGCTGACACATAGGACCCGCTGCTGTGTCGTGTGCTAGACATGGCTAGAAAGGTTTACGGGCTGCCCTGGTGGAAAGCAATACTTCCAACTGGAATAGGAAATTGTTATTGGAATTTATTAAGTGCAAACAGCATAGTCATTACTTTTTCTTTATTTCCACATTTGACACACAGTAACGAGAACCTGCTGAAAGTTAAACATTGCTGAAGCATAAAGAAGCAGGGGATTCTTTTTTTTTTTTTTGAGGAGTTCATGGTTTAGTTGAAGAAACAATCATGAAGGAAAAAAAATAAAACTAGAGTGTGATACGTGTTCTCATGTTATATAGTATATAAGAACAGGCTGTTACGGGAACGCGGGTCAGAAGTTTGAGAGACTGGAGACCTTCAGAGAATCCCTTCAGAGACTGGAGACCTTCAGAGAATCCCTTCTCGGTGACAGAGAACAGGACACAGAACTGGTTTTCATTCCCTTCACATTTGGCACAGTGCCTCGTCCGTGAGGGTGTTAGACCCTTAGTATTTGTGGGGCCTGGCCTCCACCCCACATCCCTTCTTTTCCCATTAGCCCAGCTCTATCCTGCATTAGGAGAGAACCTGCACACGCCCAGGCCTCAGAGCCAAGCTCCCTTCTCCAGCCTCACCTTGGGCACACCTGGCAGTGCCGTCTGCCCTGGTGACGACTGACAAGGGACGAGACCTGCACAGACCCTCGCAATGAGCTCCTCTGCAGGATGGGATTTAGATCGAAGGCAGGGGGTCCCTCCTTTTGACACTGCAGACTCCATGACTCACAGGAAAGGTTTTAGTGGTTGACAAGTATTATTTTATTCCTGCCGTTGAACTGGCATCACATTGGAGAGAAGGTGACCCCGCCCCTGCCCGCCTTCACTCCAGACCCGGCCAACCAGCTGCTTCCAGGCACAGGTAAGATCTGACAGCTGGGATTTTGGTCCAGGCTGCTTTGCCAGCTTTGCCTGTGTGACTGGAAGAAAATCACTCTCTCCAAGCCTCTAATCATTTGTAAAATGGGACAATGAATACACGTAGCACAGCGTTAGTATGAAATGTAAGCAGATAAGTGGCACAACTCTAATAACTTAGCGCCATGACTGCCGTTGGAGAAGAATTTCATAAACGGTAGCTAATAATAGTGCTACCACACCTTTTAAAATTTGTTTGCAAAAAATAAATAAGTCGTTTGAATATACCACTTCCTCCCAGCTTTGATGAGATATAACTGACAGACAAGATTGTGCAAGTGTAAGGTGTACAACTGTTGATTTGAAACACTTACATATATGATTCCCTCAGTAGGGTGAGCTAAGACTTCTATCACATCACAAAATTACCGTCTCTCTTTTGAGGTGAGAACATTTAAGATTCACTCTCTTACCAGCTTGCAAGTACACAACGCGGTGCTGTCCACTATATCACCATGCACATTAGATCCGCATAATCTATTCATCTTCTAACTGGAAGCTTGCACACTTTGACCTATATCTCTCCAGTTGAACCCCTCCCCCAGCCCCTGGTAACCACCATACTAGTCTCTGTGTCTACAAGTTTTACTGTTTTAAATTTTACGTATAAGTGATATAAAGTATTTGTCTCTCTCTGACTTAAGGTCCATTTATGTTGTAGCAAACGCAAGGATTTCCTTCTTTCTTTCTTATGTGAATCATGCCACTTTGGCAAAAAATAGAAAGTGAGAAATAATTTCTTGAGATTATATATATGTGTTTCTTTACCC
>NW_006434835.1:6698333-6702064 GCF_000325575.1 Pteropus alecto
TCTTGCCTTCAAAGGTAAAAACACTACAAGCATAAATTAGGAACCATTAGTAAATCCCTGGGGAAGGCTGCCCCACCCTGGGGCTGCTGCAGCTCTGTCTGGGCACATGACAGACAAGACTACACACAGATGCACCCAGAGCTGAGCCCTTTGCTCCAAGCACCCGATGCTTGTTGTTTCTGCAGGAAATGTGTCTTATTTCTCAGAATTTCCTCAGTATTTGAAAGACCACAAGGACAAGTACAAGGTTTTTCTCTAAGATACTAAATCAAATGTGTTACTGATAATACAAGCAAGATTCTGAAAAGGTTTTCTTGTCCCATTAAAAAATGAAATATTAGTGATATGTAAAAAAGCATATTTCTATAATGACAGCAATGGCAACTGACCACCAGTCTGTGATAAAGATAATATAGAATGCATGCATATTTTGTTGTTTAAAAAGTAAAGGTAATTATAGAAGAGTTACCTCTAGGATACACACTTGCTTATTAATTGATAATCACAACTTACGGACTGAATTCCTAGAATCTCTAATAAAGCGTAAAATCCTTTTCAGATACAGAAGAGAGCCTTCATAATTTCAGAGTCAACCCCTGAGTTTGAGAATTTCTGATACATGTATTTAGTCCTTTTGACAGCTAAACATTCTTTTAGAAGAATTTCTGAGAGCTCTACTTAATATAGCATGAAGCACTTTGGGTAGTTTGAGCAAAAGGTAATTTTGCACAAAGCCATTCGGCTTCAGAGACGAGACAGAAAAGGCAAATCTCTGAGCACTGAATCAGACCGGGAAATATCGGAGCCTATAGGAAATGTATGGGCTTGACAATCTTGCCGTCTTTATTCTGGCCCCTTCCAGCCACATATAGGACTTTTACATGGAAAAAAATATCTGTAGAGTTGGCTTGAGAAGAGATAGGGGTTGGCACTTGCTTTACTGATTTTTTTCTCTTTGTGTCCCCAAATTTTGGAACCGACTAGGATTCATCAAGTCTAGTTACTAGTTATCTGCACACGCTCATATTTGTTTCCAACGCATACTCGAACAAGGATAACTGCGTAAAGACACTGGTGAGATAACAGTGTACAAGGTGCTGTCATTATTGTTTCACTGTTTCTGACTTTGCTTGAACCTCTCCTCTCCCGTTTCTGTCTCCCCAACTTATGACCATATAATTCATGTCAACAAACCAATATACATGTAGATCTTTGTACGTACTTTGAGGCTTATAAAATCATTATTGTTGGTATGTTTTTCAGAGTGAGGTCATATTAGATAAACTTTCCTTTGTTTTGTGGAAATGATTACATGGTATTTCATATTTCTGTGGTGACAGTAGCAGGATTTATTCTGACAATCTCCAGTGAATGAACTTGCACTAGTTTTTAAATTTTTCTCTCCACGAAGTGTTCTAATAACAACTCTATTATGTATACCCTGACATATTTGTGTTTTCATTTTGTGGACTAGATTCCCAGGAGCGAGACTGCAGGGTCAAAGGAAATATGTTTAATTTTCTATTTTCATGGATGTTGCTAGACTGTTGTTTAAAGACACTGTAACAGTTCATATTTCTATTACAATGTATGAAGTTTTGTTTGTTTGTTTGTCTTGCTGTACTCCTGGCACTACTGTGTCTGGTAGAACATTAAAATTTTTACCAGTCTTTTAAATGTAAAAAACACGTTATTATTACTTTGATTGCATGTCCCTACATAGTAGTGACTTTAATTATTTTCTCATATGTGTATTGGCCCTTTGAATATGCTTTCTTATTTTTGGCTTCTTCATACCTTTTGAATTGTACTGAATCCATAGTGTCTTAATTTTCAAAATGAGAATAATACCTGCAAATGAAAAATGACTGGGCACTTATAAGATATGTCTAAAATACCATCCATAGGAAGAGAAGAGAGAATCTATAGAGCATGTCACAAGACAGTAGATGAAAAAAACCTAACAACCTTTGTTGTTGTTTTTGGAACTCGTTTAGCCCGGCCTCTATTGTAAATAAATGAAAAGAGTAATCGTGCCATGATATCTATGGTTCAGCCTATTAGAGGGGAAATTTAAGTAGACCCAAGGATCTAATAATAAATAGTCATTAAAGTATGACACTTTGGCGCAGTTTGTTTGTTTGTTTTAATTTGTTACTAGAATGGACTCTGGAAGACTGACCTGGACTCTCTTCTCTACCCAAGACCGTATTTCTAGGAACCTCCAATCTTACCTAAAAAAGGCGGCTATAAACAACTCAACTTGGGGCCATGCTTCTCAGATCAGAAGACCTGATCCAAGTTCAAGGTTCCTTGTCCCCCTGATCTCAAGATTACCTTTTGATCGCTGGTTCAATAGCAAATTAAAGTGCAACGACCTTGCTTGAGTCTACGTTGTTGTTCTCACTACTTCTTTCTCTGAACTAGCCTTTGGGGTCTGGCAGGCTCGGGCTCCAGCTCACAAACTTGTAGTAGCGTTAAACTGACAAAAAATGTGATAGAACTTGGGACTATTTCATCGACACCATCAAGATGCACCACACCCACTGTGCCTGGATCAGGACGTGGAAAAGAGACCTGTCTCGGGCATGAGTTATTTCTTTTACAAACTTTCCTAAGCAAGGACATGGGAGTAAGAAAGAGAGCAGAACCATATCGAAGTTATTAGATGCAGATTAAAATACTCAGTAGTGATGGCTGAGCTAAGGATGAAGGAGTCAAGTATTCTGTTAAACCCAAGCTCCTTCCAGCTCAGTGCTCTGTGAACAACTGCACACCACCCTCTGCCTTGTGTGGGAGGTGTCCCTTCTCCTTTCCCTGTCAAACTCTGCCTCCATGTTCCTTCTCCTCAAAGGGATCTTGGTCTAGTGGGGATAATCTGACAAGTAAGGGATGTCTCCTTCAAGTGTGGGACTTACGGTGATGGAAGGGAGTCAGGTGTCTCAAAGGAACCGAAAGAAAGGGCTGTGCAGTAAGCCCTTCCAGGAGAAGCGCTTTCTCCGAGTCTTGGATGAGTGAACGTTAAAACAGAAAGACACCTTCTGGATGTGAGCAGAGGTTCTGGTTGGGTAGGGCTGGGGAACTGTACTGAGGCACACCCCAGGGCGTGACCCCGGGGGACTCCTAGGTTTAAAGTTCTATTGCTAATAATGATGATAATTTTTACTAGACTCTGAGGTTCTATAAAGAGTGAAAAACTTGATTGTTTGCTTTTCAAAACCCTGAGCTTAATGTGGGATGCTGAAAGAAATCGACCTCTAGAAAGTCATAATGTACTTGCTTCTCTGAAAGGAAGGAAATAAGGATGAGATTATCAACACATCCCAAACGCTCCTGCTCTTCATTTAAGCAGAGCATTCGTCTTCTCTTCACCTGGACGTGCACCCCCCTCCCCACCCCCTCACGCTCACTGCCTCCCCCTTCCCTTTCTCCTCCTCTTAGCATCTAATACGTGTGGAGGAATTCACTCAGCACATTGTACGCACTCCCTCATCGGCTTTACTACGCAGTTACGCAGGAGTCGTTATTACACACGTTATAGATGAGGAAAGTGAAATCTGGATTTCAGCAACTGGCCCGAAGCCCAGGCCAGGTGCAGGCGTTGCTTCCTGCTCCGCGCTCAGCCACGCAGTTATATGGCTTTAAGCACAGTTTACGTGCAGCCTACCTGCAGCTGTAAAATTCTTACGTTTCTGTCCTGCCAGAGATGCACCAAATCACCTGTGTAGCAA
>NW_006434835.1:6702091-6754387 GCF_000325575.1 Pteropus alecto
TTTTAGGCTAATTGAATGCAGAGACCAGTGGGTATCCAGGAAAAGCTGGCATAGGAACATCAGGTATGATCTGTCGTGATTTTAATTATCCCCTCTCGTTTTTTATACCGACAATGGATATTTTCTCATCCTATTTCTGTGCTCTTCTAATCTCCAACTCTTACCAGTTTACTGCTATTAAATCTATATTATGAAGAAATTCTGTTGTTATTATTGCACAGTTTATCAACCGAGAGAATCAGCAAAGTAAAGCGCAACGAACAGGAGACTTGGGGTATCCGACGTGAGTTCAGGTCACAGTCTGTTGCTTCTATTGTGAGACTGGCCAGTTTCACAGGGATGCCTCGCAAAGGTACCACCGACGGAGTGGCTTACAACGGCAGAAGCTTACTCGCTCACACTCTGGGGGCTCCACGTCCAAGCCAGGGTGTCGACAGGCTTGCGCCCTTCTCCCTCGTATCTGGTCATTACTAGTAATTCTCGGCATCTCTCCTGCAGGTGCATAACTCCAGTCTCTCCCCGTGTAGTCACACGGCTGCCGTCCCTCCGTGTTTCTGTGTCCTTGTGTGATGTTTTCCTGTGTGCACATCTGTTCCCACCTGGAGCTTTCCCCTTCTCAGAAAGACGCCCATCATTATGTTGGATTAAGGACTCGCCTCACTCTAGTGTCATCTCATCTCGATTTAATGACATTGGCAAAAACCTTATTTTCGAATAAGATCACATTTATAGGGGCTGGGGATTAGGGCTCCCACATATCATTTTGGGGGCACAATTCAACCCATAACAGGGATGCTAAAAATGGGAAATTTCCATCTTTTGGTGCATAGTTATAAAAGGAGGGCTTTAGGCCAGGTGATCTCTCACTTCCTTCCCAATGCTAATAGATTATGGCTCTACCACCTGGGCAACTGAGGGTATTTTTATAGTCCGGAGAGTTCGTTTTAATTGTAAGGGGAAAAAAAAAAAAAAGAATATTACTGCACGCGCCTGCATGCGCACACACACCGAGACTCAGGGGGAGTAGTTGGAAGCACGTGGTGTGCAAGGGGGGAGCAGAAAAGAAATCTTTAGGATATACCGAGCCCACGACGAACTGCCGGAGTTCATATGCTGCCTCGTTTCTGAGGTTACCTGCTAAACAGTTTGCAGGAGTTTTGTTTGCACAAAGATTAGTTTGGAGATTAACCAGGTGACTTTGCAAAGGCCCCTGAAGGCTTTTCATGAAAGCTCAAAAACCTATTTGTGGGCGGTTGTTAATGTTTGCGAATGCGTGAGTGTGTGTGTGTGTGCGTGCGCACGCGTACACACGTGTGTAACCAGAGTCCCGGCTCCCAACAACAGACCTGCAACAATCCCATATCTTTTAGGAGTGCAACCAGCTATTAGTTGGATGGCAACTATGTGGCTTACGAAACACCTGGCCATAAATAATAAGAGTTGATTCTTAGTGTTTCCAACGACTATAAACCAAGGAGGGACTGAAACTTAACGTGTGCTTGGAAAACAAGGACACCCGGAGGTTTACAGCAGGGATTCTGTCTGGTTATTATGCATTTCTCTCTGTCAAGGAGACGAAAATAGAGGAAAACTGAAGAACAAAGAGGAGAGAGAATGAGCATATGCACCTCCTAGGACTCGGGGAAGGCACAGATCATCGTAGAAGTGTTTACGTGACAAGTGTTTTTTATAGCTCGCCTCAGCTTAACCTGAGTAAGTTCTCTTGTTCCCATTTCACAGAAGAAGAAATCAAGGCTTCTGAAGTTATTTGCCTCCGATTATAAAAGCAGGAAGATTTGGAGCAGGAATTTGGATTGAGATCTGCTAGACTCAAACTGCTGAGTAATTTTCTCTATGTCATGGTGCGTGTGCGTGTGCATGTGTGTGTGTGTGTGTGTGTGTGTTTGTGAAGAGAGAAAGCATAATTATGCTTCAAAGAAAGGCTGCCTGGCAGGAATGTTGTTAGGTAGGACACTCGAAACTTTCCTGTTTGTTTCCTGCTTACAGATTCATTATCTCAAATTATGCCTTGTGGATGAAATATTGGATGTTTAAAAGCAAAAATCTGGTGTATATATATATACATATATATATATACACACACACATATATATACATATATATACATATATATACACATATATATACATATATTATGTGTGTGTGTGTGTGTATATATATGTGTGTGTGTGTGTATGTGTGTGCGCGCATGTGTGTGTGTATATATAATGTCCAGAGTTCTCAACTCTGTTTAGTGGGTATATATATATACATACCAGTCTACTGATTTAAATGTTAAGCTCATCCAAAATCACCCTCACAGAAATACCCAGAATAATGTTTGGCCAACTATCTGAGCACCCCATGGCCAGGTCCAAGTTGACACATAAAATTAACCATCAGTGCATGGATGAAGCCTTCCTTTTGAAAAATACGTTTACTCAGTTTGCCGAAATGAATAAAGCTTAATCCTTTGGGGCCCCAAAGGGAAAGTAGGTATAACTCGAAAACTAAAAAAAAACTTAAACTATTTCTGCAGCAAAGCTTTTTTTCCCCTTCTCATCTAATTAGAGTTTTCTGAAATTCTCTGTAAGCATCATATCCCACTGTTTCTTCCCACTCAGGCGATGTGCTAAAAATGCCAGACTACTCCTGTTCCCTAAATCCCCCAGGTAGCCATGCACTCGTCCGCCCCCGAGCCTTTGAGCGTGCTGTGCCCTCTGCGTGAAGCGACCTTTCCTGCCCCCATTCTCCACCAGGCAGAAATCTACCCAACTTTTGAAAGCACGCTATATACATCACCTCTTCCGTAAAGCCTTTCCTGCTCCTCGACTTGATCAGAGGGTGCTGTTCGTACCACTGGCAAAACATCTGCTCTGCCTCTTTACTCTTGGCAGGTTTGTTGTCCACGGAGCACAACCCCTCCACCAACAGCAGCTGAACTGACCACTCCAGCTCCTTCTGCAAGAATCTCTCAGTCCCTCTCACTGTGTTCCCGACACGCTTCCTTGGAAACATGTCTCAGTCCACACCTGTGCTTTGCTCTTACTTTGTTACTTTATATTGAAATTCGTCCCTGCTGATTTAGGCTTCTGAGGCTCCCCAAAGAACCATCATTTCCTCTGTTACTGCACTATTCTGGATTGCTTTGAGCAATATGTCCCTGGAAGGCCAGATTCTCATGAAGGGCTCTCTTCATCCCAGTACGTACGGATTCATTTACAGAGAATCTGTTACTCTAGACTCAGTCTGGGTAATTATTTCTCTCCTTTCGGATGATGAGCTCTTTTCATGTAGAAATTATATCTTATTCATCTTTCCACCTCTTGTGATTTCCTTATGCTTAGCATATTTCATATGATTAATAAATATGTGTGACATGAATCAATGACTAAAATTAAATATATTTTCATCTTGAGTGTCCTCTTTGTTCCTCCAAGCTTTTAAGTTCTTGCTATCCTTTAAGTGCTAATTTTGGTCTTCTTCAATTACCCTAGCCGAAGGTGATTTTTTAAATAGGGTCTTATTTCTCTTAGAAATGGATATTATTCATTTTACTGCATTTAGTCATATGCTGTGTCTCTCTGTTAAATTAGGAAGCTCCATGAACAATCAATGTTTTGCTCTTTTCATATGTCTACGTGATGCTTAGAAGAGTACATGTTTTAAATAGTGATAAAAAATGAGTTCCAACTTGCTTTCCTTAATCCATATTTGTGCTGGATGTAGATAAGACATAGTGATAACTGCTATCTAAACATCTGTCACATTGGTGCCTACTACTTATGAGTCTGTTTCTCAGGCATGTGTGAGCATCTTTGAAGGCAGGCAAGAGTTAGTCATCAGCTAAAACCGAGCCTCTCACACGTGCCTGGAACTAAACAGTGACTAGATCAATGCTAAACTGAGTAATAATGACTGATACATTTTGACAATCTCCAAACTACTTTTTAATCACTTCATAAGGGGACAAGATACTTTGTATTTATTGTCAACTTTGTTGAACGCATTTTGCTTAGTATTTTATGTTTATGATTTCATTCAAGGCATTGGAGGAAGTCATTTAACCTTTCTTGGCCTCAGTTTCAACATCTATAAAGTGGGGTTGATATTAATACTTACTTACAGGGTTGGTAGGATTAACTGAGTTGATAAATATAAAGCCACTCAATTATAAACTTCAAAAGAGTAAATATTATAGTGTGAATTATATCTTAATAAACATTTGTTAATTTTTAAAAAGCCTCCAGATACAGTGGAGACAGTGCTTTTACATTTGAGGGAGGAAGATGAAGAAGTTGGACCACCTTCTCTGCCCAGCTTCTTGAATGTGATAAATTTCTATCCTTCAGTCAGGCGATACAAATAATCTTTCCTAGAAATCGGTCCACTAGGAAAGAATGAAAAATACTAATATTCTTTTTTTTTAAATACAATCATTTCAGGCAGATGATCTTACAGTAAAGAACAGTGTTTTTAAATCAATGTGTTTTACTTCTGCACCCAAAAAGCTTACGGCGCATTTAAAAAATGTGTAAGAATTGTCCTAATGTGAATTTAAAATACTTTTGAATTATAATATATACATAAAATGCACACAGTTTAAATATGACAAATTATCAAAAAGTAAACACGTTTTTTAAATTATAGCCAGGTCAGGAAATAACACATTCCCAGGACCCCTGAGCAGCCTTTCTGCCCTGCCCCAACCAACACGACCCCAAGACGGCCACTACCCTGACTTCTCAGAGCATAGGTAAGATCTGTGTGATTAAAATGTACGTAAATAAATCACATAATACATTTTTTTTTTAGACAATATATAGTTTGGTTCAAAAACACATTTGTGAGATTGATCTACGTTGCCACATATTTCAGTAGTTTATTCATTTTAATTGCTGCAGAGTATTTCACTGTTAGCTTTTTGATGTCTTATTTGTAAATATAAGCAGATATATAAGGACCCCTGGGGGAATGTGTCCATTATAGAAGACCCCAAACAAAGGTATCATATAAGAAAAAAGCAAAACAGTATTAAAAAAAAAAGACAGATGATACAGAGAAAATTCTTAAAAAAAAAATCACTTTGCTCAGAGAAATGAGAGAATACATTGTAACTATGAAGCAAGAACTAAATTAAATAGAAACAATAACTCAATGCTTAAAAAGAACGTGGATGTATATAAAAAAGTCAACTAAAATATGGAAGATAAAGTTAAGCAAATCTCCAAAAAATAGAAAAATAAAAAGATGAAGCAACGGAAATACGAACAAGAAGGTAATGGAATGAGAGAGGGAGTGTATGGCGGGGTGTCCCAGCACCTGAATCATCTGAAGGCCAGAAGGACAAACCTTAGGAAAGAGAGGAAAGACATCATCAAAGAAATATTTCTAGACAATTTCCCCAAAGGAAAACAATGCCGTTTCCCATTGCAATAGATAGACGGCACTCAGCCCAAAATATAAACTTAGGACCGTATCTAGGAATCAAGTTGTGAAACTGCAGAATGATAGGAGCAAAGAGGCAGCCCCCCAAACTTCCCGGGAATGGTGGTGGTGGGGGGGAAACTGCTTCCAACGAAATAAGTATCAGAAACGAGGTGCACTTCTTATCAGCAACGCCGAAAAACCAGAAATAATAGTGCCTCCTATTTCTGAAACACAAAACAAGACACAACCTTTCCAAACCTAAATTTCTGCATCACAACGATTAAATAAATGTGCAAACGGAATAAAAGTATTTTAATATAGTCAGAGTATCACACATTTATGTGCTGTGTACTTTAAAAAAAAAAAAAAAAACTTCCAGACATTATGACGTTCTACCTAAAAAAGAAATAAAACCAAAGAGAGGAAGATACAGGTTCGAGGAAACAGGAAGTCAAACCGATTACAGATGATGGAGACTCACAAGGAAACGGCGAAGAGACGCTGAGCTGGCAGCCAGGCCACACGGAAGGGCTTCGGCATGCTTGGGAAAGGTTTCCGTCGTGGTGACAGGATAGCTAACGTTTTTAGATTTGGTTATATAAAACTGTACAGCCCTAGAGAAATAGCGGGGTTGAACTGGATACTGAAAATACACAATAAGCAAGCTAAATAAATAAGAAAATTATTCTGTCTCAAATAGCATTCAAAATACAACAAAATATCTCATGGGAAAAGAATAGTAATTATACTGTATGTCTCAGCCATGAACAGCATTTACTTAGTCGCAACTTACTGACATTACATTAATTCAACAAAAATTACCACATGATCGTATTAGAAAAGTTGAAATCAGTAACAGGAAGTATATGCATTAAGGCGGGTGGGTGAAAGAAGAGGAAATCATCATGACATATGAATCCATATAAAGATGTAGATATACAGTCTAAAAAAATCAACAAATTGAAAAGTAATTACACTACTGAGACATGTTGAAATAAAAAACTGCAAAAAAATCAACTAAAAGTTGAAAACGCTTGCCTCTGGGAAATGGGAATACAGTGTGTGCATAGCGTGCTGCCCTGCCATCTTGTTTTTCTTTTAACAAGCAACTGTAGAAAAATTCGATGTGTTTTTTTCCCTTTAAATCATGTACTTCCATAATTTGAATAAAATTTAAAGAAGAAATAAATGCTGTATAAATCAACTACGCATTTTAAAACAATATTATTACTCTTTATTTGCTCTGCTGTCTAGGTATATATGTACATGGAAACATATTTCTGTGACTAATTCAAGCTATGTCTCCTAATTATCTCTGAGCTTTGGAATGAGTGTTCAATCAGAGTAGAGAATGGTTTTTCCCTCTAAAATGCCTTCATGTATGGTTTGCTTATAGCCACATCACCAACTCATTACACTTTGCCTTTTCCAGAGATTGGGCAGATTATAAGGCAGGGTATCCTCTTCTGAGATATCAGTATGCTTGGTGAAGAGTAGCATTTATGAGCCCGTGAACGGCTAGCGATTCTTCACCAGACGCGGTCCCGGCTTTGAGCCACCCATTCCAGTTTGTGCCAACGGCAGAGTTTGCTCTAGAGCTGCGACACAGACACGAAGTGCAGATGTGATCGAAGCGCCCAAGGCACTGTGTTGCCTTTTCTGTCACTGCTACACGTTTTTCTCCCGCTAAAGAACATTGAAGTGTCTATATTTGAAAAAAAAACAAACAAACAAGATATGGCTTTTCATTCTTCCTGGGCTGAAAAGAGCACAGAGTTTCCTTAAACACAAAGAGAAAAAATTAAAGAACTCTGGGGGGAAATTAGAAATCACGAATGCAGGATGGGTTCGCAATTCCATTTCTGGCAGTTTCCGTGAAAACGGATGATTCTCTCAATCATGTTTTTTATCTGAAAGTGTTTTGTCATCTAGTGCCTAGGAGAGGGAAGAAATATTCACAAGAGAATCCATTTGGTAAAAATGAGAGTCCTTCGTCATATTTTAGGAGAAAAACATAATAAATAAATAAATGGGTATATACCTCTTGCTGAGCTGTGGGGAAAAAAATGATGCAGGAAGATCTTTGCAACCGGTACGAATGCTGTAGGTGGTTGTTAGACTTTTCTATTAGAGACCTGAAGTGGTCCATCAAGAGCCACCGATCCTCTTCCATGAAAAGTGAGGGCGCGTGTTGCCCTGAGAACATCTGCCAGTCTGAGGGTTTAGAACGATCAGGAAAGACGACTGCTAGAATCCCACCACTTACATGGGTAAAACTGTTCCCTTTCCGTGGGAGAAATGCTTCCTGCAATAAAAGTGATGATAGTGACTTTTTAGTAAATGATAACCCGGCGTCCTCAAAATCAGAGTTTGATATTTTAATCGAATATATGTATTTTAATGTAAGATTACTGTTGAATATTTTTAGCTTACAAGGAATGAAAATGTTTAGAGGAAAGTTACATTCACTGAAAAGTTACTATAAATTTATTTTTTTATCATTTCTTTTATTTATTCTAAGCCTTACAATAACTGTGTGAGAGAGATATTGCTATTTCCGTTTTATATAATGTAGATTAGAAGACCAAAGAGCGAAAGGACCTGCCCGCGGTCACACGGCCTGTGTGTTCCAGCGACGGAACCGAAGCCCAGGCGAGCCCGACTCCAAACTCGCAGGCTCTGCTGGGCCTGGCGTCTCCTGTGACGGGATCGAGGGGCAGCCCGAGAAGAACGGAAGCAGACGGCCCTTGCCTCCTAGGAACTTGTAGAATAGGCTAGCAAGGCTGTCACAGAGCCACACGTAACAGAGCGACCTGAATTACAATTAAGACTGCAATTCTATGTTGAACAGCATACACCACAGAACCGCTGGTCCACTTCATCTGTCTGATTACCTAAGAATGCGAAGATCAGCAGCACAGTACGGGATGAGAAAGCCAGATGCAATGATGCATTTAGATTTAGCAAATATTCCGCTGAGCATCTGTATCTGTGTTCCAGGGCATGCTAGGTGCTTTCACGTTCATTGTTTTTATTTATACACTCTATAAAAATATCGCACCCATTTACGTGTTCGGCAGAGAGGAACATTTGATCTACCGAATACAGTGGATTTGCGGGGCACTACGTGGGGTTTGGGGTAGGAGAACAATGCCTCCGGCTCCGGTTCTGCCTTTTATTAGCTGTGAGGCCTTGGTCAGGTTAATTTCTTCAAGCAGGAAGAGGTAGACCGTGCGCGGAGGTGCAGAGAGTTTTCAGGCCTCGTTTCCTGAAATGCCCTGTTCGGTTTCTAATCAACAGATTAGCATTTAGCTCACACAATATTCTTTCTATGTTTTCAGATGGTTAATCCTATGTTTCTATGTTAATGCTTTACAAAAAAGTCAGTTAAAACAGTAAGCCTGTAATTTGTAGTCAATTTTAAAGCGCTACTGGTCCTATTTTCTGTTTCTCATATTAATCTCTGATTTTCACACTGCCTGCTTTGTCTTTCATGCTCCCTTCCACACTGCATATCCTGCATTTTAACATCAAAAAACGGTTACTCGCCTTGGCTTACCTGTAGATGGAATACGGTTTCTTATCTCTCAAAATGAGAAAAAGTAGCTAATGGGGAAACAGATTATTTTCCCTCCACTGAAGATATGTCAGCAATTGTACAGCACATGCAAACTTTGAAAGAAATAATGAACATAAATAAAGGCTTAATTAATCACAGAAATGGTATCATGAAATAGTAAGACTCATTTCCGGCTAGAGAGGATAGACAGGAAGTTCTCTGGGAAGTTCATAATTGGGAGAGGTTGCTATCTTTCCAATAAGACATTAGTGCTTTTTAATGAGATCATGGATCTAATAATGGTCCAGAAAATATACAGTTAAAGATCAAGGAAATATCCAATTTATTATTGTGTTTAAGTATTAAACATATTAAAGTGCTTAAGGATTAAATAAAAATAGAGCCATTGAGTAATCTCAAACTATGTGATATGTGTTTTTTAATGGGTTCTCTCATTTAATTTTCCAAATAACTATTTTATTCTCCTTTGAAGTGTTTACATAAGGAACACAGTGACTGATGTGATATAGGATGAATATACAGTGTTAGGATGAATATACAGTGCTAGCATGAAAACTGTAAGAATGGAATGTATCAATGGGGAGGTAAACCCTTCAGTTTCCCCTGTTCACAGGTTAAAACATTCCAACTGTTTTTGCACAGTGACAATGTGATCATTGCCCCTCACGGTGTGTGGAATTTATGGTAGATACAAAAGGTATTAGTAAGCGTTCTTCGGAGAACCAAAAGGATATATATTTTGAGAGAGAGAAAATGAGAGAGAGAGAGACTGAGAAGTCTCAATCTGTTGTCTGTAAGCTGGAGCCCCCGGAAGCTGGTGGCATCATTCAGTCTGAGTCTGAAGGCCTGAGAAATGGGGAGCTGATGGTGTATCTCCGTCTGAGTCCTACGGCTGGAGACCCGGGAGTATCAGTGTCCCAGGGCAGGAGAAGATGCCTCAGCTCAAGCCAAAAGTCTATTTGCCCTCTTCACACACTGTGCTTTATTCACATTCTCAACAGACTGAGTACAGCTCACCCACGTGGAGGAGGGCCATGTGCTTTACTCAGCTCACCAGTTCAAATGCTACTCTCTTCTGGACACAGCATCACGACATACCCAGAACTGGTGTTTTATCGGCTCTCTGGGCGCCCCTTGGCTCAGTCACGTTGACACATAAAATTAAAACATCACACAAGGAAAATGAGCAGTCTAGAGTTTCAGAATCCCAGGGATTAAGAGTTAGTGACCAACTGCTAAGGAATGATTAACTCAGGAGCTCAGCAGCCAGCTCTCTCCTCTCCTTCCCTTCCACCTATGTCTAGGAGTGAAGTTCCTCTAACATATATTTTTTTTCTATTCCAAGTAAAAATTCCCTTTTATAAAAACTATATCTGTATCTTTCTATCTTTTTTGTCATAATAAGGAGACGGAGAAAACAAATATGAAAAACATCATTAAAAGTTGCTTATTGGGGAGAAGTTAAAGCATCTGGCCTGAGATCATTGTCTCTCTGTAAGAGGAGACATTACTGGAAGATAAGGTAGTTTACCCAGTCCAATCCCATTGTAAACATGACCATATTATAACCTCCTACACAAGTTATACTTGGACTTGCGTAACATAGCTAGGTGAATATTCCCAGACTTAATTAGATGTGTAAGTGTAAACACAAGGGAGACTAGAGAAGAAAACAGGATGAAAAGTGACCATATGGGGTCACCGTATATATGTATGGCAGATGAAACAATGTGATTGGGCATAACCGACTTAGGGGAGGAGTAACGTACTAAGGGCAGAGACTTGTTAAAGAGAGTAGCAGAGAAAGAGCTATTTGGGAGGATCGAAGAAGGAAGAGTAGAAGTGGATGTTGGTGCTACAGAGAATTTAAAAGATGGAGAAGAGATCAGTAGTGACAGATGCAACAGACAGACTTGAAAAGGATTGAGAAAGAGTCCATGTGACTTATCTAAGGGTACTTAACAGTAATCTTTATCAAAAGAATCTCAGTTAAGTCTAGGGTCTAAAAATCCGATTACCATACTTTGAAGAGAAAGTGAGAAGCGAGAATGTGCAGAGATTAAAGATAATTTGGGAGGATCTGAGGCTCAGAGGTAGTTAATGGGAGGGAGCTGAAGTTATGGGAAGCGAATGGCATAATTGACAATAACGAAGGGCTGATGGGCATTTGTCTTCGACCAACCAACACACCTATGACCTCCTTATAGGGACGGGTTAGAACTGTGATGACATAAAGTGAATGAAGTTGCCATTTTTTCCATTTGCCCTGACATTTCTCATTGGTGACTTCGAGGATCTCTCCCTGCTTAAAGCCTTCTGTGTCCCTCATTGAGAGTGACAGCTCTCAAAAAAAACCCCAAAAAACCACAAAAAAAAAACCCAAACACACACACACACACACACACACACACACACACACACAGAGTAATTGAGAAGAAGCCTTATAAATTCATAACCTATCATCTTTTCCTTCAATCATTAAAATATTTCCATTACACATTTACTTTATATCCATATCATGAAAGGGAACCTAAAGTCTAGATATCATAGCTTGAGGCAGAATAATAAACATTATTCTTTTGGGTTACGCTTTTTTCTTTTCTTCAGTTTTATTACTGATTTTATTCATTCACTGGCTTCTTACCCTTAAAACAGCCTCTGCTTCATTCTAACCTTGTTCTGTCCATCCATGTTATTTCAGAATGCTATTATGACACAGAGCTTTAAGTGTGTATTAAAGATTTAAAAACACACGGATTGGTATAATTTAGTTGAAAAATGTTGGCATTTCTCTATAAAATTAGTAAATGCCTCTTAATGATTTGTGTCCTAAAATTGCCTGGGGGGGGGGAAGGAAAGCACCCTCATTTTCTTTGCACTGATATAATTTAAAATTAGCCCAGTGTTGGTGTGATCCAATTTATAATAATCTGTCACTACTGGCAGAAAGGAAAATTAAAGAAACGAATTTATTACAGGGAACAAAAAAAATGAGATTTCCCCTCCCTCCATAGAAATCATATAAACTTCTAGAGTTGTTTCAATATAATTTTCATATTTCTGCTATAATGACAGGAATGGACTTTTAGGGAAGAACTTTATCTCTTCGCAACTGCAAGGAAAATTCAATTCCTTAGAATCAGATGCATGATACAGTCCCTAGTTCACTGCTCTGCACCTTGTGGGTCTGACTTCTGTTAAAATCCTCAAGTTGAATGATCATCCTCCTCCTCTTTTTCCCACAGGTCACTGAGTATACATCTTCTCATGTTTTAGCCCACGAGAAGTTCAGAGGATGAGAGAACCCTACTCCATCTCATGAATTTATGGACATCATTCTCTAGACAAAAATTAAGCCTAAAGTTAAGGCTTTAAATCGATAACTTTTAGTAAACCTCTCTATGTTACCAAGAAGGAACTGCTAATAGATAGTAGAAAGTAAAGATTTTGCCCGCTTGTGTGGCTCTGGCAGTAATTAACTGCTTACTTCCACCAATATATATTCAATGCTTGAGATAATTGAAAAGATAGAGAGCCCTTCTCTCTGCTCTCGCTCCATAAATATCCCTCTACAGCTACTGAAGGACATATATGAATGTGTCTGTTTCTTTCTGTCCCAATTTAAATGACATATGTTCATTAACGAACAGGTGAGTTAGATCCTAATTTAGCCTTAAAAAAATAATTCCCTCCATAAAAAAAGCCTTTTCTGAGTATACCAAAAGCTTATTTATAGATTTTGGTGTCAAAGGTCATATTTATTATTTTTTTTAAAGGGCAGTGGGGCTCTGGTTTAATGATGTCAATTCTTGTCAAATTAAACTATTATTTAAATAAAATCCTAATCAAAATCCCAGCAATGGTTTTGTTGTTGTTGTTGTTGTTGTTGTTTTCATGGAATGTGTGTGCGATGCTTAAATACATGGATGTGTAACTACTTAAGATGAATCGAAATTGTTGGAAGGAAAATGATCTAGGCGGACTGTTTCTATAATAAAGAATTTATATGAAGTGATCATAATTAAAGTAGTGTAGCAGAGAGAAGACACACAGAGTCTAGCGGAACACAACAAAGATCCTGGAAATGGCCCCACTAACACGTGGTAATTCCACATATGACAAATCATGTATATCAAATATGAAATCGCATGCCAATGGGTAGAACATGTGATATTTAATAAATATTACAGTTGGCTTTGCATATAAAAATAATATAATAATAGATCTCAAATTTAAGTCATATTCTAAAATATATTCCAAAGGTGATTAAAGTCTTAGATATAAAAAAGCAAATCTTGAAAATATTAAAAGAAAATATATAAGATCTATTCCTGTACGTATTGCGAAAATAATAAATAATAAATCATTTTACATTAAAAGGCAACTGGCCTACTTGCATAAGGTGGTTTCACACATGCCCTTTTTAACAATTTAATATTTATTTTATATAAAGAAGCTCCTAAAATGAATGAGAAAATAGAAATCTTGAAGTGTCCTAAAATCACATGTGAGCAATTAAGTCACAAAATAGGGGATGTGAATGGCCAAGAAACGAATGGAATTCCTCTCAACCTCAAATAGCAAATAGAGAAAAAGCGAATGGAAAACAAAGGTGGTTATAATTTCATACTTATTATTTTGCTGCAGTGAAAAGTTCTGCTAATCGTAAGTGGTCACACAGATGAGGAAAATCACCAGCTAATGCTATGTTGTTTGGAAAGTAATTTTGTGTAACCACTTTTGAAGATAATTTCCCAAAATGTAGTAAAGATAATTATGTGCATAAATTACCAGTCAATAATTACAAAATAAAATACTACTAAGAATGTATTTGCCAGTATATAAAATAGGGACCCAGTATTATTTACAAATTGAAATAACATGAGTGAAGGAAAAAATTTGATAGAAAAGATATAGATATACACAGAGCATAACATTTGCACCGAAGACTACTAACTCAAAATGTAGGGGACAAAAACTGTTAGAAATGTGTAATATGCCTCATTGTGTTGGCATTTGGCACATTGTTTAAAATTAAAAAAAAAAAAAGGATGATGGCACTGGGAATTAGAGTAATAGCATTAATATATTTATATTTAGTGAAGTCATATAAAACTTCACACACTAGGGTTTTTAAATAGAACTATGTGTCAAATATAAGCCATATGAAAATAATTTAATTTTCTAGTAGCCATATTTTTAAAAGTAAAAAGAAACAGATAAAATTACTTTTAATACTATATTTTAACCTAATTTTCCCAAAATATTATGCTTCAGTATTTAATTAATACAAAATTATTAATGAGTTATTTTACATTCTTTTGTTTACACTAAACCTTTGAAATCCAAGGTGTACTTTATACTTGAAACATATTTTAATTCAAAATAGCCCTGTTTGTGATCAAAAACCTAGTGACCAGTGACTACAGTATTGGATAGTAGAGCTACATAGATGATATTTTCTTTGCCAATATATATAACGTGCTGAAAGAATATTTATTCTATTCAAAAATATTTCATCAAATCTAAGATACTATTAATTGGAAGACATTATTTTGCATATTGTTAAGAAGAAAATGATAACTACGATATATTACTACGAATCATTGGTCGTACTACCTTAAGATTATAAATGTTAATATTTTTAAAAATGTAAATAGTAGAAAGAATAAAACCCTAGAGATATTTTTATCAGCATTCTTTCAATTGACAGACATTTATTTCATACCCGCTAACCAAAACAGGAAAATCTGTTTGGTCACGTGACTAGGTTGTCCAGAGGTGCTGCTGGCTTTATCAGAGCTGGATTGAGGGATTCTAATGATGGCTCCAAGACTCCCTCCACCCTATTCTTAGGCCTTCAACTTGATGAGCACGATGGCTGGTATCATTCAGCTCCTGCCCTGCCAGTTTATGGACTTCATTGGAGAAAAAATCTTGTCCACTAGGTGTAAGAAAATAATTCCAGAGTCATTCTGATTGAAGTTGATCATGTCCCTATAAGTCGTGTCACTGTAGCCACGATGTCAAAGGCCTCTGATTACAATGTGCCCTTCCTGCAGCTGATGGGCGTGATAATCAGAATCAGACCCTTCTGGGGAAGAAGGAACTGAGCCTCCAGTGCAAACAGTGTCTGAGTGAATAAAACAGCAGATACGCGAAAGGTTTCGACTCGCTTTTCGGCTCATAATGATAGTATTAAAAACATCAAAATACATTAATAAGGTAGTAAAGAAATAAAATTTTGTATTATGAATTTCCTTATTAGAAGTTGAAATGAAAGCAACTTTTTAATCCATTGGATTAATGAGAAAATCAAAATCGTATATATAGACTATTTAGTAATAACATCTCACATTCAAAGTCAATATCAGTGTTTAAAAAATCCTTATGAACGCATTTGGCGCATACTATCGATTTATAAACAAATACCTATGGACCGGCAACAATATGAAAGTCATTCTTTTGATGTCTGTAGAGACTGAAAATAAAATAAGGCCACAACTCAAGTCCTAAATGAGCTTAAATAGTACATATAAAAAAAAAAGCCAGATATGTGAATATGGGGATTTAATTAGCACTGTACCAGTTAAAGACACATATTAAGCCAAGAAAGAAAAGGTAAAGAAAAGTATGACTGCTTGCTAAACAGTGGTTTCCAGATTCAGAGGATGCTGCTCGTCCCACCAAAGAGCCAGCCAAGTGTCATTCTTCTGTCGAGCCTGGAGCGAAGTTCTGAAATGGGGTGATTTTCTGCCGAGCAAAGAACTGCGTGTTCTAACGCTTCCTCCAGCCAAGAACTGGCACAACAGATGACAGTTCAAAATAGTTGGGCATTTGCGCTAAAGTGTGAAGGATTGGGGAGGATGTGAAATCAGCTTTTAACTATGTTTTTTTTCTCCCTTCAATATAAATGAAATTTAACAGAAGCCTTTTGAGTTCTCATTAGAAAACATTTAGTATTGAAACGGTCTGGTTGGTCACTTAGGTGCATGCATTTTTATTTTCTAAAGAATTCATAGTTAATAGTTGGGCGTGGGGAGCGTGGAAGAGGGAATGTAGTTAGCATTAATATGATGGCTAAGTGGAGGGCTGGGGGAGGGAGGGAGCAATTGGGGGGATCGTTTTATGAACATTATAGATGTCTAACTAATGTACTGTATACTTGATACTAATTTAAATAAATAAACTTATAAAAAAAGAGTGGGGTTTTGAGTTTATGTCAGCGATATCTGAGATTTTGTTTCTTATTTAAAGACTTTTTTTTCATTTATTCATTTTCCATTTCATCATATATGCGATTATCCTTTTAATGCAGATTTATTGGTCTGTACTATTAATCATCGATGTGATACAGAGTTGAAATAGAGAAAAAAAAATCTCACCCACTTTCTCTGGAAATTTACAATGACAAGTATGTCGAGCTGACTGCAATCAAGGCAATTATTTTTTTTTTAAAGACTCATAATAATTAGACACAAATTATTGAGGGGTATTTAGCAACAATGGTGAGGAATATTTTCTCAAAGCTAAAGAAATTGACAAAGGCTTTAATAAGCTATCATATCTGGAAATTACGTGCTAAACAAAATCCGTAACTATAGGTCAGAGGGTCAGAATCCTGGCCTGAGCGAGCAGCATCGGTAAGGACCTGGACACTTCGAAGTTCCCTGGCTATCGGTGGCAAAGGAGCCGTCACTGAAGCTGGAGTCGATGGCTTCACACTGTGCCTGCTACTTGTGCAAATGGCTGAATATGCCAGGCTCATTACAGACTGTTTGGGGGTTCCTCTTTCTTTTTTTCATGGGCATAGACCTCTTTTGGAAAATGTCTCTTTAAGAACACAATTCAAACTCTTTGTCTCTTTTCTCTGTGCGTAAAGGACCAGAAGCCTTGGTGCTAACCAATCCTACGGGGCACCCGGGGAGGCTGCCATCTGTTCCATGGGCCTGGGATATGGCCATGGGACTCCCAGCTCTGGAAACACTTTGCCCTGGTTTATGGCTATTTATTCCATGAGCACCGCAGAGGACTATTTCAGGCTAATTATTCCAGCGGATTGAGACCTCAAGTTATAGACGCAGCTGTTAATATAATGGAAGAGGACAAGGCAAAATGCTGGTCCGAGGAATGGAAGGCACATTACACTCTCTTTTTGGCAAAGGGTGTCCTTAGCGAACTGGCTTAGTACAAGGTAAGTTAAGATTTCACCATGACATCTAGCACCTTGTCTGAAAGCATGCCAAGCTGCCCACACACATGGCACAAAGAAACGCTAATGAGTCTCTTCTCTTAAGAGAGAAATTAACTAACTCATGTCATGCACTGAAGCATATAAAGAGATTCCCAATACATAAACTTATTTAATTCTTACGCAAACACATAAGGTGGAAAGAAATATTCTGAGTCAGAAGTCCCGAATATATGTTTTGCTTTACTGCGTGAACTGAGGAAATTCTTTACATTTTCTTCATGTTTAAATAGGAATATGGGCTTATGCAAGCCTCTCGAGACTGCTTAGAGAATCGTATGAGACAATGCATTTTATATCTCATGAAACTTTATTTATCTTTAAAGATCGGTTGAAATGGCGCTGTAAATGTTGCTAGTACCCCGAATATTCATTGCAGTTCATTTTCCTCCTTGTAGTAGAGGTTGCCATATCTCCAAAGGCCTTGCAGTTAGGCAGGGACATGGGACTAGCTCTGGCCAATGACACATGAGCAGAATGGACATTACTGATGTCACTCTTATTTCTGTAGTGAATGCTACAGTCAATTTAGTGTACAAAATACACACTCTTGTAAGGCTATCACATAATAACTGTCATTGAGAGAAACGGTCCTACCAGGGCATAAATAAACAAAATGGAACATGGCAATTCTGGAGGAGGCCAGGATATAGAGCTGCACTAAAAGGTACTCAATAAGGACTCTTGTAAGTGACAGTTATTGTTATAATATGCGCACTCGCTACATACGAATCTCTTTAACTGATTGTTAGAACATAACTAAATAGGTGTCATTATTGCAATCATCAATGCTATTTTACAGATAAACCAACTAGCAGTCCCATAGGTACGAAACCAACTTAATTACCACAGTCAATACAACTTTGAGTATGCATCAGGATACACCATCTCAGACTTTCTCCGACCAAGGGCACCTCTCAGAGATAAGGGATCACTCCAAGATGGTGTTCCAGAATAAAGGGTAGAGAACAGCCAAGCGAACAAAAAATTGAAAGAGGCAAATAGAAATAGAAGTAAGTGATCGAAAAAACTGGTCTTTCCTGCTTTTATCATGGCTGAGCTGCTTAGAATGGACCCATTTTCATCGGTGTCCAGGTACTGAATTCGATATGGTTGAGCCACACCTGACTGATTCATTGTTTTCTTGTGCAAACTATGTTGATATGTAATTTTAAAGGAATGCTTCATTATAAAGTATCCTAGTCTGGTTCTTTTCTTCACAGATGGAGAACCACGTACCAAGAGAAGCAAAGTGACTTTTGTTAGAATATGTGATCAGTCGTGCACGAAACAGCAACAGAACTCTGGCTTCCTTGTTCCTAGGTCCTCTGCCCTAGTTCTTGGACTCGGCCCACCTCTCTATCTTTGTGTCACATTTTTAGACGTTTTTAAAATTGTAACCCAAACTTCACGTCCCTATTTCTTGTTTTCATGTCTCATTTCACTCCAATATTATTTCTATAATATAGCAATGCTTGTCATCTAATAATTTACTTCTCAAAATAAAATATGCATTGCAGGAGTATGTAGATCATGCAGCCTGTGCAGTTTTTAGAGCCTACCTTCACTTTTTCCTAAAAAGTTGATATAGTCTTTTTTTTTTTTTTTTCAGAGCACCTCTCAGTAAACTGTTTTCCATGCTATTTCACATCTGGCTTTTCTCCTTACAGATGTTTTAGTAATAAAAATAGCTGAAGAGAAAGAAGAGTTAAGAGAACAGCAAGAATCTGAGATTGGAAATATGCTCTGTAATTGATTTTCACTCTCTGGTTTTCTGTTTAACGATAAGCATTGTAGAAGGATTGTCGTCAAGGATTCGGAAAGATCTCCCAAATTCTCAGAGCGGCGGACATCTGAAATCAGAATCACGTGTACAGAGAACCACGTGAGTGCCCTATGACGGGTGACCACCACGGAATCTACAAGCTCATGGAAAGGGTGGCGATTTAGCATCATCGTCATTCACTCACAAAAGATGCCGTATTAGGCTCTTATTGCTACTGTAACAAATTACCTCAGACTTAAATTTATATTCTCTCTCGGTTCTGCAGGTCAGAAGTCTGACAGAGGTCCCACTGGCCTAAGGTCTTGGTGGGGCTGCGATCTCTCCTGGAAGCTTAGGGGAGAATATATTTCTTTGCTTTTTCTAGCTTTCGGAGCTCATGGCTCTCTTCCTCCGTTTCAAAGCCAGTAACAGCAAACTGAATCAATCTCACATCATATGTTAATGAATGCCTCTTCTGTCTCCACTTCTCCTTTTAAGGACCCTTGTGATGACATGTGGATAATGAAGAATGCTCCCCCTATGTGAAGGTCAGCCAATCAGCAATTTTAATCTCATTTGAGTCCTTAATTTCCCTTTGCCACGTAACATAATGTATTCACAGGTTCTAGAGAGAAGAATGTGGGCATCTTTGGGGTTGGGGGGTGCTATTACCACAAGTGCGAAGCAGTAGTTTACTATGCGTGTCATGCACGCATTTCCAATTCAATCCAGTCGGTCAAGTGCCTGCCGAGTGGCAGTGCCGTGAAGTTTTACTGAGGTGACCGAGGCTTAGCCTTTGGGTATAACATTAGCCTTGTGCACTGATGATATGAGCATCAGTTCCTTTCTCCATTCAATGCTCTTCCCAACTCAACCTAAATCAATAAACTCTTCTCATCGATTTGTTTCCTAAATGAGCCATATAATTTGAAAATTATAACTTGAAAGTTTTTTTTTTACTCACTGACTACCTCTCTTCAAGTCTGCCTCACAGAGAGCTCCATTTGTACTCATGAATTTCTCCAGTCCGAGCAGCAAATTCATTTGGGATCCTGTATCTGTCATTATGGATTCAAGATGCGCGTCTAGCAGATGAAAGCAGAAGGCTCAAGAGGGGACATGAACTGGTCAAGGTCGATGAGCTCCCATCCCCAGGCTGGGCCCAGGGCCAGTCGCCTCCCCTCCATGTCTTTGAGCTCGGTTTCCGCCTATGGTCCTGCCAGAAACCAGTGACGTATCTAAAACCGGCTTAATCCCTAGCCCTGATGTTAATTCCCTCAATTACTTAAGTAAGGCTGTTGCCAATTCATGCTGGTTTAGAAATCTTCTGCAAGCAAGGAACTCAAACAAGTTCTCTGCATGCATCCAGTTTTAGGGATTTGTGTTTCCGGCCTCTTCCTTGAAAAACAGAATAAGAGATTACTTTGAACTTTGATTTATTTATAGTCATTAATTTCACTCTTCTGCTCATTAATTACCAAGCCTATATTTTTCCTCGATACCTCTTTACTGTGACGTTTGCAAAATGTTTTTCTCCTCCTCCTTTTGTTTTACTTACAAATATTAATTGGTAATGCTTCCGTTTTTTGACTTTTAAAAACGCCTCAAAAATTATTTACTTGGCACTAATCATTAATATGTCATTTCTCAGTTTATTATTTCAGGATTCTTCACATGATATAAGAGTCGAGAGTATAAGTCTGGGAGCAAAATCCCTGAGTTTCTTTCCCAGATTTAGCAGGTGCTAGCTAGCTATGAGACTGTAATGGATCATTTGATTTCTCTATTATAAGAGGGGAAGAAAAATATTAATTCTTTGTTATTTCTCATGGAAAACCAATCCTGATACGAAGATTCACATTTAAATGAATAATGTCCAACTCTGGTGGGTGTGCGTTTTACCCCATTTCATCCGAACACGACCTTATGTAATAAAAGCCACAGAACATGGAAATTTTGATATTTTCCTCTTCTGTTAAAAAAGGGAACCCCATTATTTCTAGTGAAGTTCTCATCTATTCAAGATCCGCAAGACAATATCAGGTTAACCAGTCCCTTTTGCTTACATGGAAGTGTTCTTCTTTGCTTGCTAGCTTGCTAGCTTGCTTGTTTGAGATCTGGCAGTAATTCCTGGCAGCGGCAGCTGTGTACTTGATGAAAACTTCCTTCCCAGTTCTTGTTGCAGTCCCCAACTGAGGGCACATTACACGATGACTAGGGTCTGTGATCCTATTACCGTACTTTCTCCTGTGCTCATAGGAAGAACGAACGCTGATACTATTGTTTTCCTAATCTACAATAGCCCTCGATATTAAGAAGATATGGCAGTGCTTAGATCTGGTTGATGAATCAAAATGATTTGTTATCATTTTCATTATGGAATGTGACAGAGTGATGTGTGGTTATCAAGCTTAATAAGATAGGAATACCCAACACCTTCCATACCTAATGAATGTAAGAGCGACCATCATCAGTCTGAGTACTGTCATTCAGTCAAGGTAGGCTTTAGCTGACCTTCTTACTGAACGGCTCTTTCTCCAGAGTAACCGTTGCTATAGGTGCCCTTGCCCTCCCATCCTCCCCTGCATACTGCCTAGAGAACGTGAGTACATCTATCTGTATGACAGGATAGGTAAGAGAAAGGAGGAGAAATAGTAAAATGTAATTATTTTGCAAGCTAAATGACTTATGAACCCTCAGATGTCCTAAGAATTTTTACAAACCTAAATTGTTAATATTTATTAAACCCATATTCAGAAACTGTTAAAGCACCCATAAATCTACCTCTTTAAATGACTGTGAAAATGAATAAAGAATATTGCCAAAAGTCAAGCTTTTTTTCCCCAAGTTTTCCATTAAAAATGATTTTTCTCAGAACATTACACTAGACTTTTGGATTGTCAAATAAATTTTCCCTAAATCTAGTTTTTAATTATTATAAATACAGTAAAGGTTGTATCTTTCATTCAATTAAAACTTTTTACATCTTAGAGACATTTACAGTTGACCTTCTGTTACAAGATAATAAAACATCTTTTCCAAATAGCTGCCTCTATTTGTGCTGAGTATCAATTTCTGATGAAATGGCCAGCGTTCTATGTTCAGAATTACATTTGCTCTAGCTGTCACCCTCACGTTTCTTCTTTTTAGCCCAGCATATTCATTCACTCTTGCAAATCCATTTACTGAGCCCCTACTTTGTGCCAAGCCCAGGGACTCGCCCTGGGATGTAAGAGTGAAGAAGTCAGTCAGTCTTGTGAGAGACCTATTTGGAGACCATAGAAGAAATGTATTGTAAGTGTTATGATATTTACATTGTGCAAATTTTTATTTTATTTAAAAAATGGAAAGGAATGGGCCCTATTCTACTTGCTAACAATATAATTTTTGAGACATTCTTTAACCTGTTTCAGTCTTGGGCTCTTCTGTGTAAGAGAATAATGCCTCATTCATAAAAACATTTATCTTATTTAGAAAAAAAACTAAACAATTATAGAAAATAAATTACTGTTTTAGATCTTCCAAGTGTTAAATGAATACTCTAAAACATTCATATATTTGGAAAACATCTTCCAAAGTTATAACTTGGATGCCAGGATACCATGGAAACGGAGAAGTCCGGTTCGTGCACTTAGCAGGCAAATCTCTGTGATAGTGACTATGTGCACAAAGAATTCTAAGAGTTGAGTAATTTCTTTGATAAGAATATGGGTATCGATGCCAATCAGTAATGAATGAATTTTGTTGGGTATTCTCTGTTATTTAGGGGAAGCAACTGACTTATTTAGTTATTTAACCTAGACTTAAGGTAGACATACATCTTTAATACTTTTCAGCTCTCTAAATTCAGACACATGACTAAAATGAAGTTTTGTGTTTTTACAGTGCTTTTTAGGCTTTAAAGAATGTCTGCCCTCGTTATGTTATTCGATCCCAAATACCTGCGACGGAGTAGAAAATCTCAGTAGCATGAAGTCATATGTTCCATACATACAGCCAACGGGTACCAGAGGCAAAGACTGGCTTCAAGACCCCTCAGTCTAGATCCAGTGTTTTCCATATCACAACATGTTGTCCACTTATGTATAAACAATGCCCACTGCACCGGAAGAACAGGTGATGCTAATGCACGATAAGGGCTTAAAGGAAAGAAAATTTACATTTATCGAACATTTATGTATGTCTTATTATTTTGTTCATTTGTCCCCTATACCCCCTAGAAAGAAAAAAAAAAAAAAATACAAGAGTGGTAATATTATTTCTCTATTAGGAAATTGAGGTTGGAAAAATTCAGGTAGCTTGCCTAAGATTCCGGAAGATGCTAGTGAAGGCACAAGTCTGGGTTTGATCCTTGGTCTGATGGATTACCAAATCTTTACTTACTTCTATTATTTCACATTATTTACTCTTCTAACACAGAAGTCAATGAGAATAAAATAAGATGAATTTATTAATACTTATGCATATTCACTTTTTAAAATTTTTCTCCAGAGGTATTTCAATTCCAGCTCCTCTACAGAGTAACTGTTATCTTTCATAAAACAGTTGTATGATGCCTTAAAAGAGTCTATTATTCCTACATTTACAAATCTATATCTATATCTATATGCCTAGACTAAAAGTCTGAAAAACTTAAGAATTATATTTTCTGTATTAATGAATAGCACCGAGCAATTTGAGCACTTAATTACCAGTGAGAAACTAAAAATTTGAAACCAAATTAATTCCTAAATTAAAATGAAAAATCAAGTATGAGCGCTGATTAAATTATTGACTTTTAGCTATTGAACATCATAATTTATTAGAGTATGGGTACCAAGGTCACAATAACTTCCCTTAAAATATAACCATAATAACTTGTATTAGGTAACATAAAGTATAAGGTAACATCTAACAACTTTTACACATTTATACACATGAAGTTTGAACTGCTCCTGACCCTCTCAAACAAATGGTCCATTACTGAGTTTAGTGTTTGGAAAATGTCTTTGAAATACATATATCATCACAAAATTGATAGCCTGGTATTGAGATAAGGAGGGAGGATGAGAGACATAACATTTCATGAGTGCTGGGGCTCTGTGGAAGGCTATTCTTGAATAACTTCATTTAGAGGCAGAAATGGAAAAGATGTATGGCTGTAGGCTTTGAAAAAAACTTTTGTTCTTATGGAAAAGTATTCTTTTAGGTATTATCACTACGGTTTTACTTGTTCTCTCTTGTCTGTCCCTTCTTGTCTAAGTCTGAATCAGAGTGATCAAGGAACTGGGCATGAAATGTCAATTTCTGAGTCTTATTCTCAGACTGAAGACAGACTTTACCTGTGATGACCCTAACTGAAGAACACATCTCTAAGATCACCAGGAAATAATGACCTCTGAAGATTTCCGAGCTGCACTTCCTGCAAGATGCTTTTCCTACCGGATAAATCTGGACATTTAAATTTCAATCATTTGAACACTAGTCTATGTTAGTGCCATTAACACATGACAACTCTCCTATTTAACTGGTAATCATTTTCAAACTTCAATGCTGTTTTCTTGGCTCTATATTTCACACCATTTTTGTTTGTGTTGCTGCTGTTTATTTATGACATTCATTTTCCTTGTCATGTATATCAATATTTCCCTTGCTTTTGGTGATAGAACATTTACTCACATACATTTCGATATTCTTGTTTCTTAATCACTCCCAGGTCGAAATGTAAACTGAAAATTCTTTTGAATATCACAATTCCTATTGCCTTTGGGATGTTAAAATTTAGTGTTAGAAATTATGTGATTGACCTCTCCCACTTTTTCTCAGAGTTCTTATAGAAATAAAGTATTGTATATTCTTATCACATTAAAAAGTTTTTTTCAAACTTATTTTAATAAATTCTGGCCCAAATAGCCAGGACTGTTTTAATTTCTACCACCATAGATTAGTTTTAAAACTTCGTATAAATAGAAACAGATCCGTTGCTCAATGTAATATTTATGAGACTCATTCATGTTGGTGTATGTTTCAGGATTTTCTCTGTTGTTAATTGCCAAGTAGTATTCCACATTATAAATATTATAAATGTATAGCCAATATCTTGTTGATGGATATTTGAGTTATTTCAATAGTTTGGGGCTATTATAAAGAGACCTTAAATCATATAGTACAAATCTTTTTGTAAAATGACATTTTCATTTCTGTCAAGTACATTCTAGAAGTAGAAATCTTTTCCAAAGTCTTATGTCCTTTTCCTTTCACATTATTAATGTGAAAGAATTTAAGTTGTCCCACATCCTTTATGACATAGGGTGTTGTCAGTATGTATATATGTATGTATGTATATATGTATTTATGCCATTCTAATAGGTCTAGAACAGCAGCTCACAGGATTTGGCCCACTGGCTAGAGTGCTATTAACCTTATCCTACAAGGTAACATTTTAAAGCAGAAATAATAACACCATATCATGATATATATTTTATTTATATAAATTTCATTATGTATATTACATATATAGTGTGTGTGTAAAACATATGACAACATTTGCACAAAAGATGAGAGGGAAAATTGTGAATCCAATGTTATGAGGTCCTTAAACTACGTGTGAAACAGCAAATCATTCTCTGGATCCCAGTTTTCTCTCCTTACATCACCACCAGCCTCTCCCCTAGTTTCTTGTATAAAGTTGCATTCCTCTTGCACAGTTGAAAGGCTAAAAAGTAGCATATAAATATACATTTAGCCTTGCAACTCAGAGTTGAAGAATAAACATCTAAATTGTTCAGGTAAAAATGGAGAGAAATCTCGGTGGTTCCATCGCCTATGTTTTTATCAAAGAGAAAGTCCGAGAATTACAGTCATCCAAAAAGAATTTTTTTGAAAATGCAAATATCACAGATACACAAATTCATGTACTTACACATGCACACACTTCCACAAACTAAGAAAAGAATGAGGATTCATGAATAATATTTTTTGAAAGACATGAAGCACAACATTCAAAATATCGAGAAACTCACTTAAAAATTTTAAAAAACATAAATACCTTAGAGAATATAAAAACTATTTAAAATATAACTACTTTTCCCCTTCAGGAAAATTAAAAGATGGACACAAATATTTGATTAAGAATGAATAAAGAAAACACATGAGACAAAAAAAAAAAAAAGTCGATAGAGCTAAATATATAAATTAAAAATAAATTTAATGCTATTGCTAAACTCACTGTAAATTTAATTCTATTGCTGAACTCACACTGCAAAAAAATGTAAAGCAATAACCTGGGGGAGAAGCTTGTGTAAACCACACCAATTACAAGGAAATGTACAAGGTGATCGAAGTGACTAGAGGAAAAATGAGAGAAATGGAAGAGAGACAATGGAATACTTTAAAGAGCAACTATTGGTATAAATTTAAAAAAATGTATCAAATGAAATGTTAAGATTATATCAATATGAAAGGATATATTATTGAAATGAAGACATGGATTTATAGGTAGGGATTATCATTGTATTCCAAGAACGCATAATTAACAACCACCACAACATAGAGAGTGATACAGTCAATTGGACTTCCTGGTAAAAAGTACAAAATTATCTACTCCAAGAAATGTTGCAGTTCACTTAAAAGGGGAAAAATAAATGGCCTCAAAATTACTGGTAATTAATAAAACAATAAAAAGAAAATAAATATCTGGAACCTTTAGAAGGGAATAAAGTGTGTGACTTTAAATTTTTATATCCCATCAAATTTTGTTAGTGAATGAGGCAAAAAAAAAAAAAATTATAGATGCATAAAGTCTCAGGAATTTTATTATACATATAGCTTCACTGAAACATTGACCTGAAAACATAATCCTATTAAAATATATAAAATGAAAGAACATATGCATTTGGAAATAAAGACAATTTGTTATAAGATTTAAATCTACATAATTATAGAATTAAATTTAATTCAGGGAGATTATTATGGTCATAAAGCAGAATGCTTATGATATATGTATGAAAGTTTGCATAGTGTACAAATGAAGATTGAATTAAAATAAGTATAGCCTACAATATTTTTTCAGTGCTTCCAAGATGCCAGGCAGTATCACAAGATGTTGAAAAAAAAATACGAGAAATAGATGAGATTTTTGGCCTGAGGAAGGAAAATAAAGTCCTCAGAGTGAGTTTGAAAGAAATGGGAAAAAAGAATATTTACATGAAGTTAAGTATAGCTAAATTTGATATAATGGTTACATGGTTTTCCTAGATGTGGAGACCTGCATATTTTCTTTGATCTGTTAAATTCAATTTTTCCAGGGAACCACATCTGGTACATAAGATACCAAGGTAATTTCATTCATACCAAAATTTGAACACTACTCTTCTTAATAGATGGGTAAGTCAATAGGTAACTGAGGTGAGTAGTAGGAAATGACAGAAGACTATGTCATATAAGCATCCAGGATACTGTAGCCGCCAAGACAGTGAAGCAGTAGCCTTTGAACTAGAACTTGAGCTATGGGAAGCATTTGTGTAGTTTGTGAAAGACACCCTTTTCTTTATGTGGAATTCAAGAAGTAAAACAAACAGTTCAGCTAAATAATAGCTATGTAAAGAAAAGAGGTTTCATCTTTTCTGTTGTCACAACTAACCTTTTCTCTCCTTAAGAATATATTTGCTTATCTCATTGGTAAGATGAGCTAATGATAATGGGTGAACATTTCATGAATGTGTCTGAATTTCAAATTTCTTGACCTAGCATGAACCCAATCTCTTGCAATAATTTTATGTTGATACTTGCTTTTAATATTTAGAGCATTCTTTAATATTACAAAAGTTATATTTACTTTAAAAAAGTATAAATATGAAATTAACTCATGGTTTTGACAATACCTTGGGGGGGGATTCAAGTGAAGAGTATGCAGTAAACACTGCATTAAATGCAAAACACAGAAGGGAAACTAAAAATTAGTAAGATGCAGTTCTGTCTAATTAGCCATGGGTAAAACATGTACAATTAGATGTTCTTATATGATCTCAGATATAATTTTCTTTATGATGGTGGGCCATAAGACTGGAAATACAGAATACAATCTGTGTGAGCCATTACATCTCTAGCTTTCTAAGTACAATGAATTTTAACTTGCATGTTAGCTTTGATGACTAACTGCTAATTAAATAGAAGATGCTGTAGAAAACATGTGTTCTGACTTGTGTAATAAATTATAGTTTATTTTGGCACAAGAAAACAAATAACTCTCTCTGAAGCAAGAATTAATCCATAAGCAAGACTGCACACACCCTTTTCAGAAACGAGTAGATTTCACAGCTCTATTTATTGGTAATCCCTCAGCACTTCCCAGAGTTTGTATGAGATGGGGATTGCAAATTCTATAGAAAAGTAAAAGAGGCCAGAATAACAGATGAAGTGTTAGAAGCATGAAGCAATTTTTCAAAGGAGAACTGGAAACGCTAATGTTTTTTACGAGCAATAAATTTTTAGTTTTCACATGCCGTCACTTGTAACATGTCTCAAATACCAATACTAGAAGGATTTATACTGTTAGCCAAATTTCTATTTTCCATAAAAGTTTGTAACTAAAGTACAACATGAACATGTAAAGTGTTCACATTACACATGATAAACACATGATTACTTGGTTCTTGTAAAGCAGAAGTGTTGAATATTCTTTATATTTTATGCTCTAGAGAGCGCAAAAGGTTTGGTATATGAACTTATAAACGGCTCATTGAATTTAACTTCTCACTTTATGTAGCAACTGTTCCCTTAATTTTTCTGAGAGATAAGAATCATTATTATCTTTTTCCATGTTTGCTGAATCCTTGTATGTTATTGGTTTCCTCTAACACCCATGACATTCTGCCATTAATAAAAGCTTTATTACCGATTAAAAAGAAAATCTCTCCTCTTTTACCTGCTCCAACCAAAACGAGTAGAAAATATTTCCCAATGATCCCATCGAGGTCAACAAGTAAAGCCAGATGGGTGGAGCGGGGCTTAAATTTGTGGGTGGGTGGAGTTCTTACATTGACAAACTGGGTTGATAAACATTTGTTTAAGATTTGGAGAAAGCACGCTTTTAGAAATAAATCACTAGACTACATTTAGAAAGATTATAATAATTGACTCATAGTGTAGAAGACAAAACTATATGCCCAGATCTGAAGGGCAATTGCCTGGGGCTCTTACCTTTTGACAATACCTTGGGGGGGGATTCAAGTGAAGATTGACTGAATAGTCAAAAGGTAAGAGCCCACAGAGCCGAAACTGAAAAACCATCATATAACTTGTTTTAGTCAATTAAGTTAATAGGATTTTATACTGTCTGTCCAAAACCCTATTTTTAGATGTCTAGGCAAGTGTATTCTCTAATGATAGGCAAAATTTAATTTCTACAAAGTTTTACCATTTTGTCACATCTGGTTTTTTGTTGTTATGCAAAAATTACTATCCATGCTTCTTAGTGGAATAAAAACCAAGTTAGAAGTTATTTCTGTGACTAATCAGAACAACTATTATGTTTCTTGTTACCTCAACACAGATTTCAGCTCATTTTGAAATGTCTTGCCCACAAAATCAAAATTTTTTTACTTCTTTACTACATCTTTAATAACATAGTCAGGGGTTTAGACTTGTGAAAATAGCTTTGGCTTTAAAAAATAAAAGGAATACGTTTTCTTTTTTTTTCATATCATAGAAAATAAACAAGAAATCCAGTGATAACTCACACATTAAAATTTAATCGAGCTAAAGTAATTTTAGATTTACGAAGTGTTGTCTCCTCAACTAGCATCATTTTCTCTTGTATACGGAAATGTGGAGAGCCAGCCCGGTGCATTACATGCACTCAACACCCTGGTCCAGGACTGTGATATTTATCTATTCTGTAAAACTACTAAGCTTTCCTTGGAGAGAGTAGACACGGTCCCCGCTATCGGTGTCTCAGAATATTGGAAGCTCGGTATGAGTCGTGAGCGTTGTGGCTATTTTGGTCACCTAGATAATGAACTATTTTAATTTCTGCTGTGTTCCTGTGGCATTGTTCAGACATAGAAATGTCTCTATTTTAAAAGATGAGGATATGAAGCTCAGTGCAATTAAGTGACTAGCCCAAGGTCATGATGCTGCAGAAAGCAAAGTACTTTTTCCTCTTAGTTTCACCAAATGTCTCTATGCATTTTGCAGGCTTTGTTTCTGTATGAGGGTCTATTCTGTGTTTTGAGCCTAAGAGAGCATCACTTGTGAGAGGCGGGAGGGGCTGGCTGGTCAGCAGTTTGATGACTTGCCCGATTCAGCAGTATTTATGCTGCTAAATGCATTTGCCACAAGAGGGCACAAGGACTTGTGAAACTGATTCTCTGCAGCTATAATTTCTTGCCTCAAACTGACTAGAAGAGGGAGGGTTGGGAAGGGAAAAGAGAGACAGCAGAGAATATTTTTAAAACAATTAAACTCTAGCTATTTTAAATTCCAGCATTGCAGGCAAGTTGATAGAAACTGAAAGTGTGTCTATTCATCAGGCTAGGGAAACATAAATTCTGCACAGATTTGAGATGTTTAGGAAAATTTATCATAAACACATTTACTAATAAATATTTGATATGCTTTGACATCCTGAACATGTTTTCATGTGATTACCATGAAGATATACTTTTGGTCTAGAAGCACAACTGGAATAATCTTTCCTTTTTTCTCTGTCCCACGTGCCCTTCAGTATAAAAATCAATTTTTATCTTTCCTGGGAATTTTTTTACTTGATTGTATCAGCCCTAAGAATTATTTTCTTCCTCTTCATGAGCATCAGTAATTTCATTATCCATCTGTTCATCTAACCCATATGGTAAGCACTTGCTGTGTCAGACACTCTGCAGGAATAGGGAGAGACTTAAGACATAAACCTAGAGTTGAAGGAACTCAGACACTAGAAGCCATGACAGAAAAGTACTTTTAAAAAAAGTGTCCCTTAACAATTTTATTTTACAGATCTTGAGTCACAAGGGTTTAAGTAATTTCCCCCAAATCACACCAAGACCATTTTGACTTCTAAACGAGATGACATTGGTCTGACTTCGAAACATTTCGACAAGAACATAGATTTGTAATTCCTTCACAGCCTTTACAGAATATCAACAGATCTTCGAGTCATATGTAACTCGAAACTTATTGCCAATTCATTAATATATACAATTATTTGATTTAATCACATCTACACGCGCACACGAAAAAATCGGGATCTCACTCTTTTTCTCTTGATGTAAGACATAACCATGTACAGAACTTTTAAGAAATATAAAATTAGCAAATCTATTTATGTAAACCAAAACCATTAATTAACATTCAAAAAGTATTTTGGTTACTTACTTTGTGTGAGCTATGTTATAAAGACAAACTTGAGAGCCAATGAAATCAACATAGTGGTCAGCTACCAGGTCTTCGCAGAGGATGTATGTTATAGAACGGTTTGGAGGCTTTGGAAGAAACTGTTGAAAAGGGTTGAAGCAAAGAAATCCAAGAATACCTCGTGCGTAAAAGAGCATGGAGATGAGAACTTAAAATGAGCAATGCTATATTTGGGCATTCAGTAAATGCTACTTCCAACGGTTCTTATTAAGCGACCATGCATAAAATGAGGTACGTGAAGCAGAGTATAGAAAGGCCCTAGAATATTTTGATACTGATTTTAGAGTTTACGGTAGAAATATAAGCAGGTGTTAAATTATTTCAAGCTGAGAAATGGCAGAATTTGATGAGTGTTTTTCTACATAAACATAGGTTGGAAGGAAAATTTAGAGACCATTGTAGTGAAGCAGGTGAAACCTAATGAGGACATGCATTAGAGCTATGTGGCGGGAATGATTGTCATTCTCGCTCAATACAATCAATATTTTCTGTCTAAAAGATGAAATGTCTTGAATATATAACAAGCTCTATTTACAACTACAGGATGTACTGGTTAATATAATCAATTCCCTGATCAAACAATCGAGAATTCATCATTATTGACTTAGGTGAGTTGTTTAAAATGGAATAATTTTGTGATTCTTTAAAAATTTATTTAAAAATCTATTCTAATTCAGAGTTTTTTTAAATACCGAAAGTTGAAATATTATAACTAACCCTTGCGCCGTTTAAATTAAAAAAAATATGTACATGATCTCAGATATTTTATGTAAGTAAATAATTATAAATATTCAAATATTCTTAATTTTACTCCCCAGTTCTATACTACACTCTCTCTACCTAGAGTAAATTTTTTTTCTCATGAATTTGTTTTTTTAATTTATAATTTTGAAACAAAAACTGACAGAATTACAAGTATAAATCCTCTATAGTAGTTCTCGTCCTTCCTAATTTTCCTTCCTTTCTACTCCCTTCCTTCCTCTCATTCACTCATCGCTCTGCATTTTTCTTATCCTCGTCCAGTTTTTCATCTTGTTTTTAAACTTTTCAAACATTGCTTTTTATTTTTCTTTTACCCATTTTGTTTTTATTTTATCAATTTCTTCTTTAATCTTAACATTTTTTCTTCAAGTGTCTTAAGTTTTCATAATGCACGTGAAGGTCAATATTTGCATCTAGATACAAATTCTGATATGAAGTATGCTCATTTGTTAAGTGTATAGTAATTTCTGATTTCCAATGTGATTGTCTTTTTTTGTTTCAAACTGATTCTATGGCGCATAAATAAATTTAGAAAAATATATACTAAGAATTGAAAACTTCAGTTCATTTATCACCAAATGAACGACTGAAAAACTGCAACACAGGTCAAGCTAAAACAATGTACCCCAAAAGTCTCCTGTTTTGCTCCCAGACATTAACCCTCTCTCACTTCGAGATAACCATTGTCTTATTTGGGCATCACTAGTTTTTCTGTATTATTTATCTTCTAATCATGTTCTCTTAGACACAGCAGTTTTTATTTCTCGCGCTCTGCATTGTGCTGTGGGATTAGCCATGTTGGATGCAGTTGCAGGTCACTCCTTTTCATGCAGTATGTTGCCATATTCAACACATTCAACACGAGTGTTTATATTTATTCTACCATTGGTGGGTCATTTCCAGAGTTGATTTATCATAACAATAGCACTGAAAACATTCTTTTATGTGTCTTTGTGTGTCCATGTATGCAAATTTCTTTTAGAATTGAAATTGCAGCATCATAAAGAATATATATCTTCAAATAGAGAAAATAATACTTTCTTAGTTTTTTTTTTTTTAAACAATTTACACTCCCTACCAAAGTTCACGAGTCACTTTTGTCCCACATTCTTTCCAACCATTAGTATTATCAAGTTTCTCAACAATTTTATTTCTAGCCTTCTGTTGGAGAAATAGTGTAATCTCATTGTAGTTTTAATATTTGTTTTCCTAATGACTTTGAAGCACCGTTGCATATGTTTATTGATTACTTGTACATCCTCATATGTGAAGTGCTAATCAATTGCCATAAGCATATTTTATTTTCTTAGTGATCTGAAAGATTTGTTACATATTATGGATGCGATTTTTGTCAATTTATTTGTCAATTTATTCTTTTAGTAAGTGCTTGTCTTTTTATTGAATTAATGCTATTTTTCAGTAGAAAATATTCTTTCATCAAAATTTATCACTATTTGCTTTCTTAATGATTTTTATGACTTGTTTAAGAAATGTCTCTGTTCAGAAGTTTTAAAGAATTCTTCTGTGTTACCATTCTAAAACCCTTTTTTTTTTTCCACTTTAACATTCAGATCTACAACCCACTAGAATTGATTTTTGTACAAACTGTGGATATAGATACGTACATGAATACCAAATATTACCAACACCACTTATTTCAAACTCTGGATCTTTTTTCTCTATTCTCTTGGATTACTTTTCGTATATATATATATAAATCAAATACCCATGTATGTGTGATGTCTCTGAGCTCATTATTTTATTCCACTGGTCTAGTTGGCCTCTTTCTGTATTCACTGTCTTAAGTCTAGTAACTTTACAACGTCTTACTGTCCAGGAGGGCAAGTTTTCCCATTTTGTTTTTTAAGATTATCTGGGATATTCTTGGTTCTCCAAATTTTCTGTGATTTCTAGAATCAGCCTGGCAAGATCAACATATCATATTAGAGTGGTGATTAGGTGAACCTCATAGAATTTGAACAGAATGACATTATGATATTGAGTCTTCTGACATGTTAAAATGGCATATTCCTCTATTTAAGTAGTTTTTTTTTTTTTTTTAATTTTGAGGGAGGTTGTCAGACAGGGACTAGGAAGGAGTAAATCTACCTTAGACACAAAATTTTGCTTATATCTGATTTATTCTAATAATTATCCACAGATGGTCTTAGATATTCTACATATGGAATATCTACAAACAGTAGGATCGTTTTATTTTATCCTTTTACTAAAGATATTTTTGCTCGTTTTCTTTCTCTTAATGAACTAGCTAGGGTCCAGAAGTGGATATCAGGTCATTCTTTTCCTGTTTCTGAACCCAGAGAAAAAGCTTTAGACATTTCACCACGAAGCACATGTTTTCTTATTCATTTGTTGTACCTATCTTGTATTAGAATAAAATATTTCTTGATTTTAATTATGTATGGGCATTTAATATGAATAGATTGATCTGCACATATGAAGATAATCCTTTGATTAAGATGGCAAATTACACTAATTTAAAAATGTTCCCAACTTTATTTTCAAGACTAAACACAGCTTGATCATAATCTATATTTTGCTAGAATTTCTTTGCTAACATTTCTCTAAGATTTTAGAATCAATAACTTTCCTTTTCTGCAAGGCCTGTATCATGTGTTTTTAAAATTAACATCATGGTGACACACACACACACAAATAATCAAACTGAAAGGGAGAGTACTTCCTTTTTTCTTTCCTTTCATTTATCTAGAAGAATGTGTGAGTTTGGAATCATTTCTTCCTTAACTCTGGTAAAATTTCTGGTGACTTTTTTATTTTATTTTTTTATACAATAATGTCAATTAAGAACAATTCTTCTGTATTTATTTTAAGATTATACCAATTATCCATTTAAGTGTCATGGAAAATATATAAATAATTATTTCTGTTTCACACAAGAGAAGCACCACCTTTAGATGGGGCACGAAGGAACCTTGCCCTTAGTCACATGTATTCTGTGTTCCAGTTTGCCAGGGGCTATCTTAGTTTCAAATCTTGAAGGTCCCTACATCCCAGGAAAATCCTGTCCCTTGTAAACCACAAAAGTTAGTCATCCTAAACTTACTGACTCGGTAGCTCTGAGGATTTAGAGGATCTATATATTGAGTGTAATCTCTGCGACATGGGTATAGGAGTGAAAGTAAAAGGAAGAAAACACAAATATTGCTCACATTAATAACAGATATTAAAAATAGGGAAATGAAACACAAGTGGTGCCTGGCTAGGGTTCACATAAGAAAATAAATCCGAACGATTAATACTGAAAGATATAATCAAAAACATGTTTCTGAAATTTAAAAAATCTCTCACAGCTACATAATTAAGGGCACACTGTGTGTTGGTGAACACCGAACCAACATGATTAACAATGAGAAAATTCTAGATAAGTTATCTGCATTTTAGGCAGAGCTGTGGTAAGTTATCTGAAGTCACCTTATTATAGATGACATTATTAACATGTAGTTTTAACAAAAAAAAGGAATTCCGGGAGTGATGGTAAAAAAATGAGCTTCAGCGTGACGGAAAGGCAGATATGTGTGGAGACAGATGTGTGTGGCGAGCAGCCTTACGTGTGACAAGGACGTTGAGATAACATGTACTGAAATTGGAAATAAAACCATATTTATGCTGACGTGAGCTGAGTCACGGAGGGGGGACACCGTCTACGTACGGGCTGCCGATTCGTCTGAGTCTGAAGGTGAGCATATGAGGATCCGTGTACTCCAGGGGCCAATTTTATGGCGAATATAATTTTCCATGGGGAAAATCATTCTTAGCTATGTCATACTGAAAGGGTTACATAAATATTAAGCATACATTTTATTATTCGAGTATTTAATTTTCTCTGAATTTCTAGACATAGTGGGACACAGGATCACTAATTATAAAATTCAATCCAAAAATGATGTTAAATTCAATTGCTTTATGATAGGGGTTAACTTTTTTCATATTAGTATCCAATGTGTAAAAGTTACCCGTGTCCAAACTCAAAAATCTATTAAGCTAGAACATACTTTAAAAGTTATAAGCAAGTTGAATAAAGATGTTATCTTTCTATCTAGGAAGATTTTTGAATGATATATTGACTGTCTAAAATTCATAATCCATGACCTTGGTTTCTGAACTGAAGATGGAGAAATGATACTATTTTCATATTCCTTTAAGATTTCACTCTCTTATAGCAAAAGTTTAACTTGAATGTGTATTTTGGGTGTCAAATGATCTCATCTGAAATGGTACAAGCTTATAAACAGTATATCTATGAAGCAGAATGGGGTAAAAGCTAAAAAAATTACTGCTAGTGACTATAGCGAGTTGCTCTTTCTTAATATATCAGTTGACATTTTGTGTGCAGAATTCATGCATTTCTAATAGTCCCCATAAAATGTCAGCCGGTTCAGGAACAGTAAGCTGGCAGAGAACAGTCTTCCGCAGCCAATACGGTGGCCCAGGACGGTCCTGTTGCCAAGCCATGGCCCTGATGACGTGTCACACGCAACTTCTCTCAGTAAGTGCAGACGAACTCTAAATGTCACATACTATTCTCCTCACCATCCTTTCCCCCAAAATTGAACATGGTCTTTTTTTTTTTTTTTCAAATCCTCTGTACCATAGTGACAAAGTAAAAATAAATTTTAAATTATGCTATTTTCATTGAATGTGACTTTTAAAATTACAATTAAATAAACCCACTTCATTATTAAACGAAACCACTCATTTGCCTGTAAAATATTCTTCCTTCTCTTCCTCACCCATCAATTCTTGACACATATGCACTCAGCTGCTTTATAGACTGTAAAGGGTTTTCTATAGGGAAGAAAAGTTGAAACCATGTAAAAATGCAAAACTTGTTTTCAAAGAGCAGATTTAAGATCAATCATTTATTTTTGTTTTAAGCTCAATTTTTATGTAGTTAAATCTAAACATCCTTGAAAAACTGTCCTGGTTCCCTTGGCCAGGATAACAACTAAGATAAGGTCCTTCTGATCTTTCGGCGGCAACATGGAATGCTACTTAGGTGTAGAGACTCAAGAGCCATCCTGTCTGAGCTACGTCCCAGTTCTGTGTCTTGTAACTGTGTGACCCTGCTTTGTCATTTAACCTTTTGTACTTTAAGTCTCCTATCTGAAAAATGTGAATGATATTGTTAGTGTACAGTTGACACTTTGGTTGTGAAGATTAAGTGAGTTTATAGATACAACGTTCATTAAACAGTGTGTGGCCTATAGTTAGGCAACATAAGTCTATGCTTTTACGAGCATCACCTGTGCTTTCTCTTTCTGGACTTTTAAATTATTATCATTTTGTACTTTTCACAGGCTTAATTGCTATACATTCATTTACAGATATTGGAAGGAGAGAAACAACACTTTAGTCTTGGATTTTGGATCTTTCATAGTACTTGACATATATTCAAGCATACTAAGTCCTAACGACAAAAATAAAAGAAAAAAGGCTACAACGATGTACAATTTAATGACATATGCCTGCCAAATTAGATAATTTGTTCAGTTTAGCTGATGTATAGGTGTATGAGAGTTTGCATAAAGATGTTTGTAAAATGTGATTAGAACCCCAAAACAGAATAGAGAAATCTAACGTGAAAATTATGAAAACATTTTTGCTATCTAGCACATGAGAACTAAATTTAGCTTTATACTCCTAGGCGTCCAATATAAAAGGAAAGTAATAGTAGCTTCTACCTTTGCATGATTTGAACAAATAGGAATATTTGTACTTGACAGAGAGACAAAGTTGCTATTTCTTCCCTGATTTGAAGAAAAATCTATCATACAGAGAAAAAAAAAATCAGTGAAGAACATGTTATTTGACTCTAATTTTATAAAATACTGTGAACTATTTATCATTTGTTTACATATTAGATTTTAATAAAAGACCAGGGTATAATATGGGTTTGTAACTTAGTGAATATATTTTTCATGGGCTTTGAAGCATATGTTTCTGTATATTTTGGTCTTTGCTAATCTAACTTTGTTTAAGTTTAGAATTTTGATAACACAGGAAAAAGAAAAGAGCCTTAAATTATTACACTTCAACATCAATCTTTGCAAGTATAAATGTGGCAAGATCTGAATAACAACTAAGACGAGACTGAGCTCTGTGGCATAAGCTCCCCCGTGCTGTGCTGAGCAGGGACCCATAGTTTCTCGTCATAGCAGGGCTGACGTTCTGTGACAAACTCAAGGAAACTATTCTGAGGGCAGATAAATGCCCTTGAAGAGGCCCTCCGTATTTTCCCCAGCAAATAATGCAAATCTATGTAAGTACCTAATACATAATATTTTATAAAAACAAACAAACAAAAAACCTAAAGCGACACCACCACCAACACACTGGAACAAGCTTGAACAACCCCCATAACACTTAGCTGCTTGATCTGTATAAAAGTGTTTGGGAAAGATTAAATGGATAACAGATTTAAACCTCAATTCCTAGTTCAATATCTGACACATGGTAGATCAGAAGAAAAAAAAAGTAATTAGTTCCCCTTGTCCCAAACTTCTTATTTATTTTTGAAAAATCCAAGTATTGCTTACTGGAAAGAAGTCTATAGAGTATCATACAGGACACCCTGATAATAGCTTCTTCCTTCTTCCCTTTTTCCCTCCTTCCCTCCCCCGCTGTCTCCCTCCCTTCCTCTTTTCCTTCCTTCCTTCCTTCTTCCCTTCCTTTCTTTTTTTTTGGTGCATTCATTGTTTATGTAAATGGCAGACATTTTCAGTCCTGGGACTTTAAGAGATAACATTCAGTTGAACGGAAGGAAAAATTCGATTTGCAGGCCAGCATGCTTTATGCAGACATTTGAGAACTAAACTGCCCATATTCATGTGTCACTTGGTTTCCAAAACAAGAAAGAATCAGGGGACAGAGTGCACCTTAAGTTACAGTCATGAGCAATAGAATTAATTTTTGTGCAAAAGCTAAATATCCTCATAGTCTTTAAGGGTAAATAAGAGGGTATTTCATCAGGACTGAACTTGGAGCAGTAACAGAACCTAAATGCGGGAGCTGTAACAGAACCTTATGCTGACGGGAAATCAGTATAAACTAGAAAGAAGAGAAAATGGTGCTAGTTAAGCCACTTCTTCAACATTCTCTGATAATGCAACGAAATGTTTTATTTGTAGATTGAAATGTAAATAACTGGAGATGTTGGCCTCTTGGTTATCGAGAGGGGTGGACGTTTGCATGTGATAGCAGACCCGGCAAACAGCCTGGCTGTCCATTTTCAAAGTACATACGTTTATCCCGTGGCCTACTTATGACAGCTAGTTGGCGACCCAGGTTGCAGCAAGCATTGCTTTGTTCAGCCCTCACTCAGTCTCTGCACCTGTCAGACAAACAGCCTGGCTGTCCATTTTCAAAGTACATATGTTTATCTCGTGGCCACTTATGACAGCTAGTTGGTGACTCAGGTTGCAGCAAGCATTGTTTTGTTCAGCCCTCACTCAGTCTCTGCACCTGTCAGTGATGGCTGAGCTAAATAATCCTTGCTCTCTAAGGATCCCGTGGGGACTGTGAAGGGGGACATATCCAGCCATGAACATGACGAAAAGCTGAGCTCTAGGGAACGCATGCTCTTCTGTGATGATCATAGAGGCGGTGCTTCTCCAGACAAATTTCTATGCAGTGTTTAGGATCTTGGTTTTCTGGAAATGCTTAAGATGGCGGTCACACATCTCCTGTAACATCACATGACCAATGTAACATGGAGGAGAACTCGTCCTGGGCGCATGTTTTAGTTTAGGTCAACATGAAACATGGTCTGGCTTTCAGTTTCTGTGATTCTGACGTTCAACGTTGGAGTTTAAACCGAACCTAGTTTGATGTTGAGCTGATTTAATAACATATTGAGGAGGAGGAGAAAATTTTCCCAGTCTTATTTACTTAAAAATGCAATTATAAGTCTTGAACATCTAGAGAGTTCACATATTCTATTAAGAGTAATCTCTTCCCAGAGCAAATGTTTGGGAATAAAATTTCTGAGTCAGAGGGTTTCTTGGAAAGTGGGAATTAGAACGGGCAAGGGACCATGTTGAATTTTCCTTAGTATCCCTTACTGTCACACATTTTTTAAAAATTAAAAATACGTACCTATATATACGCACACACACCATACATACACACACAAGCATTCCTTATGTTTCACTAAGGCTTTAGTAAAGTCTTAGGTGATACTATTTGACCAGAAAACAGACAAGCACACATGTATTTACATATTGTGACAGTGACACAATCATAGCAAGATTGAACAGTGGGTAGAGTGGGGGTTATATGTCAGAGACCTTGGTTTTAATCCCAGCTCTCTCACAGGGATGTGACTCCAGAATATCGCTTAATCTCTGAGCTTCAGGTTCTACAGTGTAGATAGTAATTTTTTTCCAACGCCAAGTTGTAAAGACTACAATCCCACGTATGTAAAGTCCTCTGTGAATTGTGATCAATTTTACTAATTCGCAATATGATCATCAACCCTCTCATAACAGTTTATCTGTATGTGACAGAAACATATTTTGAAAAATGAGTGCCATCTTAAGGCATATAGAAAACTTTCCTTGGCTTCTGAAATAAACAGCTCGCAGTTAACAGTACTTAATTTTTATGACTGGCGCTTACAGGAAAATTCAGTTTTCTTACCCTATCCCATCTATAAAAATGCTCAGTATGAAAATTGTATGCGTAAATATTTAGTGAATGTTTTTCAAAAGCTACCTAAATTGTCTTTCTAAAATATAAACACATGCGAGAGGAGAAAATCAACTACTCAAAGTGATTGCTGTCTTTGTGTTCTCTGACAATGAGCTCTTATCAAGGAGTGCAATGAGGGTTTATATTTGCACAGCACCTGTGTAAGCGGCCCCAGACTGAGCTGCCAATGCAGCTCACACCAATGTCCTGGGCCTGGAGGGTGCTGAGAACAATTTGAAAAATTTGCCTTTAATGTAGCTGAACCAGCTTTATGGCCCATTTTGGGGAAAAGGCTATTTCTAACGTTCATTGTGTTGACTTGCAATAAACAAAAGTTGGGAGCTTGGTTTTTGTTTCCTGTTACTGACTATGGAGGTTAACAGATGCAATATTTTCTATTCTTTCAAGAAAATTGGTACGAATTTTCCTAGAATATGCTTAGTAAGTTCACCAATTGTGAAGTTTTTTAAATAAAGACGTTCGAATGATTTAAAATTGTTTATTCTTTGAAAGCATCCTGAACTAGATATGACAATAGCCATTGGAGATCAGCAACATTTTCCAGCAATTTTTAGGAAACATAAAACAAAATACCAGCTACTTAACTGCCAGTAGATTTCCTTCTCTTTATTATACTCATGCTGTAGCTTTCCTCAATTATATTATGAAAAATTTTATTAAGCAACTGTCGCCTTTGTGGTTAACAATTACTACATTATAATGTTTGAGAAATTGGATTTTTATTGTTCAAAACAATCATATTCCATTCTTGTGCAATGGTGGCAATGGCTTGCTGCCTTTTTTACCTTTTGGTCTTTAAAATTTTTTTTAAATGTATAAACTAATGCCATTCTTTTACATAAGCTGACCTTAAAATTAAGTTAACTTTTTGACCTTAAAAAAATTAAGTTAATTTTAAGGTCAAAATGCTTCTAATTTACACTTGTCCTTAAGATAATGGCAGTCAAAAACTAGAGGCATAACCCTGAACAAATCTGATTCCATCTGATCTCAGAAGCTAAGCAGGGTCAGGCCTTGTTAGTACTTGGATGGGAGACCACCTAGAAAGACCAGGTGCTGTAGGCATAAAAAATAAAAAATAAGGGATTGTAAGCTAACAAGGTCCTTGCAATCTGTGAGGTCAGCCAAGGGTTGCCTCCCCTAAAACAAAAACAAAAACAAAAAAAAACTATAGGCATAATCAAGTGGAAATATAGGGTTTCAACTTCAAACAGTTCTGGATCTGGCCCCCAGGTCCAGGAAAAGCCACATCACCTTTTTGCATGTGTGTGTGTTTTTACCCCCTCATCTGTAAAACAGAAAAAAATGGTTCCTTTTACATTATAATAAAAATCTAATAAGATAGTTAATGTTAGGGTTTGCTAAAGAGACTTTGCTCAATGTGATAGTTTTCTTCCATCACTCAATTCCTCAGTAGGTTAAAATGATAATGATAGGTAGATGACAGATAGATAGATAGATAGATAGATAGATAGATAGATAGATAGATAGATAGATAGATATAGATAGACAGACAGATAGATGAGAGAGAGAGAAAGCGAGTGAGAGAGAAAAAGGTAGACAGGTAGGTAGGTAGGTAGGTAGGGATAGATGATAGATATCTATTTATCATCTATCTATCTGTCTATCTGTCTATCTATCTATCTATCTATCTATCTATCTATCTATCTATCCGTCATCTATCTATCATCTATATCTCCTACTAGAATTTAATGAGAAGTAATGATTTTTAATATCAATTTCAGTCAGTTTAAAAGTGCCATTTGTAAAGTCACTCAACAATTTATTTAACAAAAAGTATGTCTTATAGTTCGAAGAGACTATTTGTATTAAATCCAAAGAGTTAACTACTATATACTAATCAGGAGATTGTTCTCGGCATAAGGATCTACTACCAAAGAACTTCTAATTATTAGAGGTTCGGAAGATTAAGTAGAGGTTTTAGCTGAGATCCCTTAATAGATGGCTAGACTTTCATTCTGATTTTGTGTGGGACCCAGGAATCTGTACTTTTAACAAGTTTCCCAGATGATATGGATACAGATGTTCAATAAACCACATTCTGAAAAATACTCAAATATGTCATAGATAATTTCCTACTAAACATAAGGCGGCACCACAACATGTAATGCCATTCATTTGAAGTGCAAAAGAATCCTTGGATGTAACAAATACTATTTATAAAGTCAGTCTGCCAGGTATAATCAATGATGAAGAGATAGCTAAGGATCTGTGCCAACCTTATTCTGAATGGGAACACAGAAGAGTAAACAATAACTTGTTAGATGTTATTTATTTTTGATTATAAAATTGTCACATAACCTAATGCCATTTTGCCCCATTTTAACATTATGCGTTAATGTGAATTTTACATGTGATGTCATCATAACCAGAAGGAGAGGTATTTTCTTATACCCACCAGTGTAATGCTAAAAACTACATCTTCTTAATACAAATGGCCTTTACTGAATACAGAAACTCAAATTTTGAAAACACTCACTTTGTAGAGTTTAGGTATATTGATGAATATGACCCTGACACATTGCTCAAAATCCAGAAATATTGTTTGGGCTCTTCCTTCTTAAATGAAAATCCTTCAGCTCGTCATTTGTCCTGCATCTTATAGAAGTCCAACATTTTTGTTGCATGTTTTTAGATTTCTCAGAGACTTTTGGCCCCAACTTACTGCCAAGACAGTCAATCAATTAATTAATCGTCATTCCGCCAGACCCGACCAATGCAATCATATTCATGGGGCCTTTCCCTCGAGAAAGCTAAGGTGTTAGGGTTTTAAGGTATTTGAAAGAGTTCATGTGGATAATTACCATAAAACCTGGGCTTGAACCCTGGTTTTTGAACTCCAAATTCTGTACTTTTCCTTGCAGTCAGAGGTATGGGTTGCAAAATGGAGGCATCGCATGATTTTATAAAAATGTGAATCGGGCTAATAATATGAGCTGGAAATTTTTCTTGTAATTGTACATTCAATAACAGAGTTAATACAGTGCATTAAGAACTATAAAATTAGGTATTAAAGTTGTGACTAAATTTCACGAGAGCAAAAAGAAGTACAGATAATGTTATCATAATTACATCTTATTATACTGAGTTTTTAAATTATGATTGAAGGAGTTGTACCAAATAAGAACATTAGGAAAGATATTTCGTTTAGTCCCAAGGTCCTATGGGTCTGTTTTACAAGATTTCATGTAACTTTAAATAAACTCACAACTCAAACTATCAGAATTTTTCTTCAGGCCCCTACCGTCTAAATTAACAAACTATCAAAAAAAAAAAAAAGAAAGAAAGAAAGAAAGAAAACATACTTGGATATGATGGTATAAGAATGTAAGTCAATCTCAAAAATTATCTCATTGTTTAAGGAACTTGGTTTTTCTAAAGGGGCTGAAGACATTCTGGAATCTATTATTCATTTGCTCAGTAATTCTAAGTATCATGAATTCTTTCAGATGCCAAATATAAAACATGAGAAATACTTTGTCTTTTCTATCGGTTTAAATTTTCTATGTGAATGGACAGATCAATAAATAAATAATTACGTGTCAAACACTTACTTAGATATCAGTCTCAAATGTCATAAGATTTTAGAGGATAGGAATTCAATATTGTTTTAAGAGACTGGACTCCAGAATTGACTGCCAAGTTCAAATGTGGCTCTATCATCTACTAACTGTATGACCTTGGAAAATTTACTTTAACTGAGCTTCATTATCCCTGTTTGCCAAACAAAACTTTTAGGAATACCTGCTTGATAAAATTATGTCAGAACTAAATTAAGTAATACATCTAAATTGCTTTACACAATGCCTGGAACACGGTTATGCCATATGGACAAAGCTAACCTGACATACAGAAGGCTTTTTGAACATCATCAGAAAAGTAAACATGTAAGCAGTCTTAAATGGAAATTTACTAGGAAGTAAATACTCTAAGAGCTCTAAAATGTGCAAAATCACGGGAGAAGCAACAATTTTGTATGGAGCAAGCATAACAAAGACAGTGAACTATATGAAGAGTCATAAAGGACGGTGGAGAAGAGCTGTGAAAACCTGAGCTTACGCATCAAATCAAAAATGTTGTAACTTTGAAGTATGATTTCTCCTTCCTCTTATTTCAGCGGCAAAATGAGATTTTTGGAGAGCACTGCCAGAGAAGAGCATCGCCATACATGGCTTTTCATATCAACGAGATGCTAGCAGACAACTCTACACTGACAATGGCCATCTCTCTCTCTGGTGTTTTAAGAAATTGACTGGTTGCATTATGGAGGGTAGGTTGGATGGCAGGGGACTGAAAGCAGAGAGACAAATTTAAAATGTCTTCAGGTTATCTGGGTGAAAGTGAGAGCCTGACCTAAACCAGTGAACTAAGTCACACAGAGAATGAAGACAGATGTGAGAGATAACGTGGATGAATAATAAATACATGTGGTTTTTTTTTTGTTTGTTTTTTGTTATTTTTATATTGACCAGAGGTGAAAAGAAGGGAAAGGAAAGAATCCAAGATGATACCTGAGTTTTGGACTTTAGTAATTCAGATAATAATGATGTTATAAATAAAAGGAATTCAAAAAGGGATACAGTTTTAGAAGACGGATATGAATTCCTTTCAAACTGAGGTACTTTCTAATTTAATTAACTTTGTTTTATAAGTGTTTGGTTTTATAAATACCATTGTCATTATTATGAAGCCATTATTATCTAAACTTCATATTCCAAATCCCCATTGCTATTGTCCTGCTGTCTTTGTGACATTAGACCTGTCAGTAACCATGGTAAAGCAAGTCTCCAAGGCTCAGATCACCCAAAGGCAGCTGTTTGTTGTTGTTGTTGTTGTTGTTGTTGTTTTGGCCAAAGGAAGATTTCTAAGCTGATCCAAAGATTAGATGACATTCCGAGTCTTGACTATTTGTTGGTGATTGAACTGGTAGTTTTGAGTGATGCCATCTGTCGCCTGGATAACTTCAAGTCATTGTTGACTGAGATTCCACATGTGCCTCTAGGGAGTCGTGGGTTTTCAAGCCCGTTTTACTTAGTGTTAATGCCAATTTCTGGTTAGTTCTACAGCTGGCTGATATGAAAGCATTTGGTAGCTGCTCATCCTGACCATGACCTCAAAGGAGATAATTCTAATGATAAAAAAAGTGAAAGACAACCTCCCTCCCTTGTAAGTAGCTGGAAACCATAAACTATATATATAGTTATAATTTTATTTATTTGTTTTCTTATTTTCTATTTAGGGAAATTGTGTTGTACGCAAGGCTTATGTACATTTCTCACTACTGTATTCTATCTCCTACTTTCATAGTTGGTACATCATTTTTAAACAGGTTGGTAGAGACCCCTTGAAGCCATTTTTACTGATTTAAGTTTATAGCATAAGCTTACATTAACGGACATTATCAGAAAGAGCTGTATGAAAGTTAAAGTTTTTGCTAGAAAAATGTTGTAATGTTGGAGTGGAACACACTTCACAACGCCCTCTGTGTGAGTGCTCGCAGCAAACACTCAGCTCTCAGCACCAGGAATAAAGCTACTTCTCAAAAGAAACCAATAAGAGTGGACCCCACTAACTCTGATGACTTTCTGTACTTTGCCTGGTGGAATTCTTGGAGGCACATTTGTGGTCCTTAGAGCATGCATGCTAGACCTTAGGGAAAGTGTTTTATTTCCTTGGTTTCGTTTTACTTTCTCTGTTTTCTTTTTTTTTCCTTTCCTTTTCTTTTTTTTAGCTCCATTTTCCTAACTTAAAATAATGCATGAATTTGACTAATTTTCTTTAAATCTCTTTTGGGAAAGACAATTTATGAATTAATATAATACTTAATATTTTGGGAGATTTTTATGTGCTACGAGCTGTCCTCAGAGCTTTGTCTGCATTCCGAGGAATATAAAATGTCATTATACATGCGGAACAACTGAACACAGAGATCAATTCATCACTCAAGGCGCAAGCCATCAACTGGTGGAGTTGAGTTTTGAACCCAAATAATCTTCCTTTGAGCTTTGAACCACTTCGTTCTTTCCTTTGTACATGCAATATATTTCTCAGGTGTTTCATCATCTTGTATTTGCTATCAACTGACAAAATACATACAGATTGTCTAGCTACTGGCATAGTATTATGGTGGATTAAAACGGAATAGACATAATTCTCTAAATATACACACACACACACACACACACACACACATATGTATATATACATACACACACACACACACAGACCGATGGCAGAGATTAAGCATATATTTAACTATAATCCTAAATGTAAATAATAAATATCATTTGCAAGGTACATATGGAAAACTATGGGTGCTTTGTGGTTTTGTGTGTGTGTGTGTTGGGGATCATTTGAATGTTTTGCTGTCATCACAAAAGCAATCTTGTTGAGGTTTTTAGGATTAAAGAAGATAGTGTAAATATAAATAATATTAATTTGCACTCCTATCTCTCTCTTTCAGGGCCTATTGTCATGGTTGGAATTTGTAAATGTCTAAAAATATAGCTATTTATCGATCACTTACTATGTGCCTACTACTTGTGAGCACCTACTATGTATCACACGTATTACATCATTTATCTCATAAAGAATTCTTACGTCAATTCATTTTTTCGTAAATGCTTTTATGATTTAAAAAGTGATAGATAAATGCTTCTGAATTTTAAATAAAGTTTTAATGATATTCACATTTGAACTGACCAGTAGAATACTGGGTACTAGAACTGGATCCAGTTTTCAATGTCATCTAAACATTTTTATATATCTCTTCTTAGTCTCCTTTGAGATAACTCAGTTCTTTTTTTTTTTTTTTTTTTTTGGTGATTTGGATATTTTCCTATGATCCTGTTTACCTAAGAAGGTTCATTATTACCACAAAAAAACACATTAGCATCACACAGGCTTTCTTTCAAATCCCTTTAAATTCCACCATTCATCTCCACCCCAGTTATGCATAGCAAAATATTTAGTTTTCTAGCCTTTTCTTCTAAATTTGCAAGAAAATACAACTAGTCACCATAAGTTCTTCCTCAATGCAGGTAGAGATTCACATAGCAATATTAGAAACCAAAATGTGCATATAAATTGAAGAATCTAGATACTTGCCATTTTGCTGGGTGAAACTAATTCCAGCAAATGAATATTATAGGTATTTGTCCCCTGCTATCCATTACTTGGGTAATTTTAAACTTGTTTTTATTATTAATGTTATTATTTCTTAATATGGATAACTAAGTTTTATGTGACTCTCCAAATATTGCTCAATTATAAAATTATTGTAAAAATCCAAACTCTAAGTGGCAGCGATAATCGAGGTATGATTGGTGAAGGTTATCAAGAGCTATATATAATACGTGGCTGCTCTGGCAGACGTCCACAGTAAAATATATCTCCTCATTGTTGAAGATGTCCTCCTCCCGTGCCTGGCATATCTACCTCGTTCATACATTCTGGTTATATGCTTATAGACTGTCTTCAAAGACCAGCATCTCCATCAATCTTTGTTTATTACTCAACCATATATGCTGAACAATATGGATGTTTATAACACGAGAGTTCTTTCAGATAGAACATCTTTTCCGATATGAAATCGTTGTGAACTTCAGGTCATCACATGAGTGTAAATTTAGTCAATGAGATGTCTTATTTCTTTCTCTACCTTAATTGAAAGAATAGAAGCTGTGACTAGAGAAATAGAAAGAAACAGAGAAGAATAACAGAACATAAAGATCTTTGCAAGAAATCACGTGGGGTTTTGTCAGTTAAAAATTACTGAATGGCTAGACATGTACTAAGACCAAAGTTTACTGAATATAAAATTTCACCAAGAGTTTTCAATATATAGCATTTTCTGTAGCCTTCGTCCCATAATGGGTTTGAACATATATCATGACATAATTTTAGGATGAACTATGTAATTCGAGTAGTGAGTTAAAGAATAATTAGCAGAATTATTGTGATAGAAAATGCTAAAGTCGACTTAAAAAAGATTAATTGACCAATAAACTTGAGTTTGATCATTTAGAATTACTGGGTATAGGAATTATATAGAATTAAATTTTATAATTATTTATAAAATAAAGGCTATATTTTTATTCTCCTCAGATCTGTAAATTTTAAAGAAAATTATTTCAAAGATAATCACATGAGCTAAACATCGCTCTTTAAGGTTTCAAGATGAGGAAATATACTACTTTCATGCTTTAAATGCCATTTTTTTTTAGTTCAGCAAACCTATTTAAGGTACTGCAATTTTATAGTGTTCCATAAAGATGCGATTAAGTGTAAGATCATTAAAATCTGTCCCCGTGAACCTCCCAAAGGGAGAGCTGGTTTCAAACAACTGAACGTTCTCGAGTGTCGATCCAATGAGCAGCAAGGATTTGTTCACGTTCTTTTAATTCTACACATTAATTGAAAAAAAGATTTACTTCTAACTGATTCCATTTCGTCTTTGAGGTCCCTTCTTCGTGGTAACTTTCCCTGTCTCACAGGCACTGCAGAGTCCTGAGGCTTTGTATACAAAGCCATGGCCTGGACTGGAGTACGAGTGCAGTCACCCTAGGGTTCAGACTTGTCTGGTTCTCTCCTGGTGGCATCAGGGCTGTGCTGGGAGGTGTCAGGATTAAGGAGGATGCTGGGAAAGAACATGAAAAGAGGGATTTGACTCTGAAGGCCCAGTCCTAACTACCGAGGATCAGAATGAAGAGATTGTCCTGAGTTTTCTTATGACGTTCCAGATCAGCATCTTAGGGATAAACCAGGAGTAAAATCTCTGAGAAATGTCTGAAAATCATCAGTAACACAGTGATAGTCTCCTCTGGGATAACTGTATGATGCAAAAGAAGTGTGAAGACTGCTCTGTACTGCAGAGTGGAGTCTGTCCCAGCTCAGGGGCATTGAGTTATCATGCTATATTGGGCAACTGACACAGCCTCTCTGGGGCTCAGCGGCCTCATTTGTCACATGGGTCGGATAACGTCCAATTTAGAAGGTTGTTGTGAATATTAAATGAATTTGCACGTACATAACACTAAGAACACCACCTGGCACACAGCAGACCCTCAACATTTTTACAATTACTTCCTAGTATTACCTATACAGAGCCTTGAGGCTCTTTGATTACAAAAGAAATGAGCAGCGTTTTCCTTGGAAAGGAGGACCGGAATTGTAGTATGGATGTCACAGTGCAGTCATGGGCCTCAAAGGACCGAGGAACTGACATTACCCTATTAAGCCAAAGCTGGAGGGAATCCGTAGAAAAATAATACAGTTTACCCAATAATTGGGATGGCTGTCTTCAATCATAAAAAGCAGGCCATAGTTCTTTTCTGAAAATAATTTGCGAACTGGGGGTTGGGAGTAGCCTATGTCTTGTTCATTTTACATAGTCTATAGGCCCTGCACTAGTGTTTAAAGTCAGAAGTAGAGAAATACAATCTTATGCCTCTTCTAATAGTTTCAGAGTAGTTGAAACTTCACTCTTGTGTCTGAATCCCAGATGTGTTTACCATTATGGGATCGTGGGAAACCTAAATAATTTTATTTTTTTTAGAGTTGTAATCTCTGGGCTGTTTCTTCATCAGATAAGTGGGCAAGAGTCATGTGAATTTAGCTATTAAGATTGCTGTGAGTTTTAAATGAATATTTAAATGGAATTCCAAGTAATTATCATAGTTCCAAAAATAGAGGAAGCATTTAATAATAAATAGTGGCTTCCCAGATGATGATGATTATGATGAAGATGATGATTATGATGAAGATGACGATGATGATGTAAAAGTATGACATCGGCCTGGTATAGCCTTAAAAACATGGTTATTATTCCTAAGGAAACCCTGTTTTAAATGGTATTAGGTAGATACTATGCTGCTTCTAAGACAATGGGCTACACATAGAACAGATACACTGATATACAATTTATTAAGAGCAACAGCAATCCTCCAGGAGCTCACAGAGGGCAGGGGAGAAAAACATATATGCCTCTAACATGTCAAACAGGACAGAATGTGATTGATTCTAAAAAAAAGTAGAATTGAAATACCTTGTTGGCATTGAAAGAAGCAAAGGTGAATTTCTATGGAATAAACTCTCTAAAGTTGGATGACAGCGAGCTGTACATTCACGGTAAATCAAATTTTCTCAGGTAGTGATGGCCTTTGGCAAAAGCTAAGATTTTCAGAGGTTTAGAACAGCATGTTCCACGTTCCCATAACTGTTGCTTTTTCTTACTGTAAATTGGGATGCCAGAGAAAATACAGGATGTCCAATTAAATTTGAATTTCAGATAATCACAATAATGTTTAGCATAAGCATGTCTCAAGTATTTTTAAATATACAAATAAATAACTTAATTAATTAATAATTCTGAAAACCTGGCAGCCCGCATTTTAATTTCTTAAACACAGCAACCCTAAGCAGTCACAGCCTGGAGAGAAAGAACAGTGGGTCAGAAGTTTAAAGACCATTTGTTAACCGAAACTACTAGTTCTTTGGATGTGCTCAGATCAATCTTTTCCTCTCTGTAAGCATCTGTTTCTGCATCCGATGTCAGATGGTAAGAGATGACCTCTAAGTCCCTCTTTAGCTCTCGTGCTCTGTAGATGTAAATATGTTGCTTGGAATTTTGGCTGAACTATTTTTAATATAAGAGTCTAATATTCATATTGACATTGAACACTGACACTATCTCACGCTTGGCGTTCATTATTTCTTGTTATTTTATCTGTAATTCTGAAAACAAGTACAATATCAAATGTGCAAATTGAGGCGCTGAGATTCAGGCTTGGCCAGAACTATACGGTTAATAAATTGAGAAGTCAGGATTTAATCCCTTTTCTTTCAAATCCTTACTACTCTCCTCACTCTTAATATCCTTGAGCTATTCTTGAATTTTCTTTTGGTATTTAAAATGAGTTGTTCGTAAAGAATAATGAAATAGATATATGTAAAATTAGGTATTCTACATTACTTAAAAATACTTGGTAAAATGTAATTATAAAGTTTCACTAGAGGAGATACTAATGAAAGGTATTCTTATTTATTTATCTTTTCAATATGATTGCTGTGATTCTACTTTTAAAATAGGCTTTCAAGGTTTCTGGGAAAGGAGCTTGGTGTCAGAATTTCCAATAAAATCTTGATTGTGTGATAGATGACTTGTTCGCACACTAATATATAGTTTCCAATAATTTTAAAAGCACATTTAGCTTTCATTTCACCGTATATATTACATAGATTTTACCTGAGATTTCGCAAAAGTGCTACCCAATCATTCTCTGTACTTAAGTTGAAGGGGAAAGCTATAAGTTCCACTAAAGCATGACACTTCCAAGCATATGTTTC
>NW_006434835.1:6754446-6781802 GCF_000325575.1 Pteropus alecto
TCTCTCTCTCTCTCTCTCTCTCTCTCTCTCTCTCTCTCTCTTTCTCACTCTCTCTTTATATATATAACATTTTTCCTTGAACACGTAACAGGTCATAGGCAAGGTATTATAGAGACACAGTACTTTAATGTAATGCAATTGTTTTAGAAGCAGATTGATGTCTGTCCTTATAAATGAGGAATTAGGCAATGACAAAAAACTGTTACAGCAGCATTTTGTTTACAATTAAGAGCTAGAAGGCAACAGCCCGTGGGCTACTCCACACAACTTCAACAGTTAGCAAGCTTTGTGGGACACCACTGGGCACACAGTGAAACGGCGTGACCCCAACTTCACGGCTTTGGTCCGACCTTCGGGGTAAAGAATCTGCGTATGGTTTTCTTTCTAGCTGAAAAAGCCTAAAGGGATAAATATCTGCAGAGAGAGGATGTGATGCCTCGAAGTGAGGGAGAAACAATGTCTCCTCTTCCTGACGGTTCAGAGTCCTCTCGCTCTGATGAGTAACGGACTCACAGACGACTAACTATGACCATCAATTTGTCCTGTGGTCAAAGAAAGGTGAGACTGAGGACACAGTAGGTGCCACAACACTGAAAAGGCCAGCGGCAGGTCTCCCGCCATGTGTAGTGAGGGAGTGGGCTGCGGAGGCGGTGCGGGTAGCCCGCTGCACACGCTAACCCAGGGAACAGCAGACTGCGGCTCTCAGGCCGTCTCCTACTGTCGCGTGCTTTTATATGGCCCATGAGCTAAGAATGCTGGTCACATTTTTGTATACCCAAGAACAATTAAAGTAATAATTATATGAAATGTAAATTCCGCGGGCCCTAAGTAAATAACACATGGCCACACTCATGCATCTCCGACCACGCATGCCGTAGCAGCAGAGTTGAATTAGTACAACTGGGACTTCGTGGCCCGCAAAGCCTAAAAGAATTATGAATAGCCCTAAAGTATCTACTATTAGCATTTTGGAGAAAAAAAGTTTGTAACTCTTGCATTAAACGTTGCATTAATGCTGCTTTCTGATAATGAAAATCTCGTGGCATGGTCACTTTTCTGTTTTCCAGATATTCTCAGAAATGCTAGGAAGGCGGATGAAGAAAAAGATGTGAAGCAGCCTACGCTGTGACCTGAATTGACTTAAGTAATGATTCAGCTGTGGGACGGCAAGAAGAGGCGCCTCCCCGCTTGGAAGCCTGGGGAAACTGAGGAGCTGCCTCAGACCCCCGCAAAGGGCAGGTTGTCTCCATAGCTGTAGTCAGATCTGGGGTGAAACTTGGTCCTTCCCAGGCCTGATCAATCCGCCCGCTTGAGGTAGGAGAGAGTCTAACTCGCAAAACCTTTTTAGTGCGATCTCCGATTTTACTTTTCCTTGTCAATCACACCCCGGTCCTCAAGGTTATGTGTGTGTGTTCATATCCTCACATCAGTTACGACCCATGATCCAGTGGCTCCCTGACGTTACCGAAACCTTCCTTCCACAACGATCACATAGAGGACTATTTGCCACAGCCAGCATGTATGTAGCAGAATTAACATTTGCTTTATTATCTTTGTGTGGTCAGGTAAGTGATGGTATCTGAAACACAGCGCTTATTATATAACACACAGCACAAAAGATTTTTAAAAATCTAATTCTTCGTATTTATTTTTAAGCAATATTGTCTCTCTTATTCTTATGATAACTTTAAGAGGTAAGAATTCTATTCCCATGTTACAGATAGAGGAATTTAGTCACTATTTATAAGGCCATACAGGTAGTGAGTATTGTGGCCTAGATACTGACCCTTGGACTCTAGAACCTTAGCTCTCAACAATCCTGATTATATTTATGTTTCTGGACATAATTCAGACTCAAGCTATATACTCTGATGGGGAAAATGCTGGTGAAATTTGCAAACTCTTTTGATACAAATGGCTCCTTCCTCTTTCTTCCCTTCCTCCTCCTCCTTGTTTTCTAATGCACCTGGTGGAAAACAAGGTGAGAGCTGAAAAGGGGGTTTCTACCGAAATAACTAAGACACAGAAAGAAGCTTCATGGAGATGGATCCTAGAGGCTGATTTCTCTCCTGACTCTGTCCTAGCTTGTCCATCAGGATGTAATGGGTCAAGTCCAGAAGAGAATGTTCTAGGAGGGTCTGTCACACTCTCAGAAAGACTCTGACTAGCCACAGCATCCACTGGTGCTTGAACGTGGGCATAGTTTAAAATAATCACCCCCACTGGTCCAGCCCTAGGAAATAACAGTTGCTTCACTGCACATGAAGGACATAGATGCTTTGTGCCATTGTTTGGCAGGATTCGGCCCTAACTTGTGTTTCAGTTAGAGCTCACTCATATTTTTCTCTAGGTCACATCGGTCTTGTCATAAAGGCCAATAAGTTATTCTTCCTCAATTTGACACTAAAACGCAGAAAACTCCATCTCCATCTAAATGCATATTTGTGCTCACAGAGGAAAGGGGAAACTATAATGTTTTACAGACTGACATCTTGATATTCCCTTGTTCCTTCTTGGCACAAGTCCCTCCAAATGGCTTCAAACACTACAAATGTAATCTAAGCGAAAAGTATCACTTTCCCTTCTCACAGAATTCAAGTGTCTCCATCTTAACAGATTAATTCTGCTACTCAAACGATATCACATAAACATATGAACTAGTGCATTACTTTTTATTTTGGATGAGCTGCCTGCTTTTGCTTCTCTAGATGCTGGGCACAGTAATTACCCCTTGTATTCCTGGTGGAAGACAGGCTGTGTCCTCCAAGATCCTTCTGGAGGCTCAGTCCTCCACACTTGATGGAGAATCCATTCTCCTCTCATATGGTGCTTCTCCATTCCCTTGAGCATTTTCTTTCCTTCATCTTCTTCTAGACAGAATGTTCTCTCTCTCTCTCTCTCTCAGTCTCTCTCTCTCTCCCCCCCTATTTCCTTTCGATCACTTCATTTTAAGAAAACTATCGTTTTCTCATTGAATTGTCTTGGCATTTTTGGCAAACATCAGTTGATAATATAGGTGTGGGTTTATTCCTGGGTTCCATTTCGGTTCATTGGTATATATTTATATACATGCTAATACCAATAATAGACTGTTTTGCTTACTATAACATTACTGTTAATCTCAAAATTTGGCAGTGGAAGTTCTATAAATTTGTTTCTTTTTAATTGTTTTGGCTACTCCAGACCAGTTACATTTCTCCACGAATTTTAGATTAACTTGTCAATTTCCTCAACAAAAGCCTGCTGGGATTTTGATAGGGATTGCATGGAATCTATAGATTAATTTGAGCAGAATTGTCATCTTAACCATATTTTGTCTTGTAATCCACATACACAGTAATCTAATTAATTTAGCAATGCTCTGTAGTAAGCTTTTCTCCTAAGTATTGTATTTTTTGATAATATCATGAAGGTTTTTAAATTTTCATTTGGATTGCTTGTTACTAACATATAGAACATAATTGATTTTTGTATATCGATGTTTTGTTTTGCCACCTTGCAAAATTTACTTACTGGTTTTAATATCTACTTCTGTACATTTTGCAGGATTGATTTTTTATGTGAATTATAATATTGTCTGAATATAATACAATTTTACTTCCTCTTTACTGATCTGTATTTCTAAATATATTTTCCTTGGCTCATTGCACTGGCTAGTACTTTTATTACTGTGTTGAGTAGAAGTTATTAAAGTGGTTATTTTTGCTTTCCTAATATTCTTAGAAAATGTTCAGTCTATTACCATTTAGGATTATGGCATTTCAAGGTTTTTCATAAAATGCCCTTTTTCAGAGAAATTTGCCTTTTGATACTGTTCTGAGTTAGCATGTATATGCGTGGGATTTTGGCAAATACGTTTTCTTCACATGATTAAATGCATTATCTTTTGTTTACATAATAATTTATATTGATTTTCAGCTTTTAAATTATCTTTTCATTTCTGGTATAAATGATTTTTGGTTATGGTATAGTATTCTTTTTATATATTGCTATTCTGTAACATAAAAAATTGTTTTCAGTGATTTTTTGGATTTATATTACTGAATGATATTGTCTGTAGCTTTTACAATGAAACCTTGTTAATAAGTTGGGACATGTTCACTATTCCTTAGTCTACTGTATGAAATTGTTTATGCAGGATTGGTATTTATTCTTCCTTTCATGTTCGATATAATTCGATCAAACATTATATAATTCGATCAAACATGATATAATTCGACTAATCAAGCCTGGAATTTTCTCATTGGAAATATAGTTACTAAAATGACTAACTCATTTTCTTTACTTGATACATATCTATTCAGATTTTCTATTTTTTGAACGCGTTATTTATTTGACAATATATTTATCCAATTCACCTCAGTTGTCTTCTTCCGCATGCCACCTACGTATTTTGCTTCCCGAGTCACCTTCTGTTTTCACATGTACTTTTTCTTTTGTTCTTCAGCAAAGGATACACCTCTGCTGTATCCAAAGAGCGGATCTCTAATTGCTTGCTAAATTTTGCCACCTTTATTTTTCACCGGCTTCTTCAAATCAAAATGTGCAAAACTCAACTCACCATTTTCCTTCCTTTTCCAAGTAGGCTTGTCTCAATTAATGAAACCATCTTCCAGTCGCCTCCAAAGCCAGACATCAAAGAGATAATTTAAACTTCTGTTCTTTCTCCTTAACCAGACAGACACCAAGTCTACTGAGTTCTCTCTTTTCAATATACCTGCAATCCCAACTTCCTCTCCATACCGATGACTAATTTCTCTCAGGTTCACCTTTCAGGTGTACTATTTGAAAAAAATTCTGATTGTTTTAACTTTATTTCTTTTCAGCATCAGGTTGCTTTCCACAGAGCTCTCAAGCACTTTCCTAAAAATGTATACTCTGAATGTCACTGCTTTGCTAAAAACCCGTCAGTGGTTTCCCAGGGCCTGTACACAAACGTGTAATCTCATTCACACGTCGCGCAAGGAAGTGACATTTGGCTGGACCTATCTACTTAGTCACATCTCTCTTCACTTCCCGCCTGCTTTATACTTTTAATGACGGAAGTATATTTCCTCCCTGATGTTACACTTTCCAGGCCTCTTGGTTTTTGCCAAAACTCTTGCAGCTTTCTAGAACGCCCTCCCTCCTTCGTCTGCTTGATAAATTCTCATTCCTCAAATCTCACCTTAAATGTCTCAGCTACTGCAATATCTTTTGCTGCAACCCAAGGAAGATTATCACATCTTTTGTGTGCTGATAGCACTTTGCATAGGTACTTGCCGTACAGAGATTATTTATGTGACTTTCTTTCCCAGTACATCAAAAAGTCCTTGAGAACAGATTCTGCATCTTACTTTATCTGCTTCCTGAATATAGCATGTAGTTCTGACGCATAACTGATGTTCAGTACGTGTGTTCTAAATGCCTAAAACTCTAATAAAATCTGAAATCCCTTTTTTCCATGTTTATTTTAAGTTGTCTGTGTTGAGGAAAAGAAATGGGATGAGCTGTGATAGTCCATCTTGCAGAACTTATAGTTTTGTTACAGAGACACATATAATTCACATTAGTTCTAAATATCTTAGAGAAAAGCATAAGTAGGTCTGGATAATATCTCACGCACCATATTTTAGCTCTGCCAACCAAGCTCTAGCTTGTTGAGGAAGAAAAATAGTTTTTTTCTTTTTCTGGCGCATAGAATCTATGTTAATTCCATTATTCAAGCTGTCTTCAGATATCTGGTCGCCTGTTATGTGTAAGAGGGACTTGGGTTTGTTGTAAAAAATCAAGCAATGTCCAGGCTGGTGTTGTGAATTGGAAGAACACATACTTATCAAGAATCTTTTCATCTGCTCAGATGGACGCGTTTGGACTGGACTCCCTCAGAAAGCAGTGACGTATTCACCAGGGTGTGTGTAAGTGAGCAACCACTTGTCAGGAAGCATCAGAAGGGTCACTGAACGAGACTGCCAATCATAGGACAATCGAAGATTAAAAGGCACCTTCAATCAGCAAATGAATTTTTCAAAGGAAAAATACCTCTTTACGATGGCTAAGTGACAAAGAAGTTGTGGATGTAACTACAGTTCATGATGGACCCCATCGAAGCGTGAAAGCATTTCTTTTTTCTTCAGGCACAGGTATTCAGGGCCACTCATAAACTTGAAAATCCGTTCAGGCCAGTGCTATTCAATCATCTTAAGTGACGCTCTATCTGGCATGAGATTTAATGTAATAGCCAGGTAGAATAGAATATAATTTTATTACAGAAAACATATATTTTATTGTTAGAAAAATACATCATTGGAATTCAATTACACACAATCACAGGTATGTTTATGCTAGATTAGCTCAATTTATTTTGGTCATTTTGGCACCTTGGATTTGCACCATTAACTATTGTCTTAAATATAAAAAATCTAGTGTCATGATGGCTAAGGATGAGCTGAGACATCCATTAGAAATTCTTATTTTCCATCGTTTATTATGTCTGTTCACCTATTTGATGATGCTTCGTATAATGTTGAGTGGTTGAAAATTGATTGATGTTAGACTAGATTAGCTCAGGCCTTTTATACAACACGAGTGTACTAAGATCCAAGATTCAGGGTAGTATTTTTTCTTTCCTGGTGAAAGTCTAACTATTAGTCCAATTCAAGATTCACCTTTTTGGTGAAGGTTTCTTGGATTGTTCACCTACTTTGGGAAAGAATTGTTCCCTTTCTCTGAGACGCCCAATACACTACTACCTTATGTTAAAATTAATAAACTTGTTTTCTTAGAGAAGTCCCTCTAGGGTCAAGTCACAGCATCACCGAGCCATGGAAGTACAAGTCTTCCAAGAGAAACAAGGGACTTCCTCTAGAAGGACTTCCTCTAGAAGACTAGCCAACGTGTAGTGACAAGAGCCAAGTGAATATGTATGCAACAGGACTGTGAGAGTGCTAAGTGAAGGGGACCAAAAAGTTGGATGAGGGAGACATTGTTAATACGGGGCCATTCTCCCCAGATTAAACATGTGGGAACACAGTATTTAGCCTCCTGGCTACAACACACTGCTCGGATGGCTCTTGGAAGCTTGGGGAAGTCATGGCCGAAACTAAGTGCTGTTTCTACTCATGGAGAATTGCCTGCCATGGAAATCGCCCTACCTGACAAAATCTACGATAGGACTATTTACAGATGCTGATCCACAAGCAGCGAAATACTGTGCTCCTGGAGAGGAGAGGGGGAAAATTAGGCGACCCTCTGATTGCATCAGCTTATTTCCTGGAGACAATTTCTGGGCTGCAATAGGAAAAACCCAAACAAATTCCAGGAGTCTGTCTGAGTTGAAGAGACTAAGGTCTGAAAGAAGAGACCTAGATTTGCAGGGCAGAATACTTATAAATAAGATTTATGTATAACAATCATATTCTGAATAACAAACTTTTATGTTTATGGTTTTAATATTAAAATTATTCTAAATCACTATTCTAATAATATAAAATTGAAATGTTTCAAAATCATTTTTATGTTTTTCTCCTATCACTAAAGTTAACACTCATGCATTATGGCCCAGGATTTGGGAGCTCAGATTTCCTTGTAAAAATCTTCACTCTACCACTTCCTCCTTTTTTTTCCTCAATAACTCTGTGCCTAATATTCCTCACAAAACAAACACATAAATAATAGTATCTCATTTGTAGAGTTGATTGAGAATTACATTGTGTAATACTTATAAAGGGCTTAGAATTTGCATGCATATTTTAAAACACTCGATAAATATTTTTTATTATTTTTATTCATGATTTAAAGCTCAGAAAATATAAATTAAAAATTGATCTATTCTAGCCAACTAGAGGTAACTGCTAATATTTTGTTCTTTCAAGTCATTTCTATGATGAAAACTCAAATCTTTTTTGTAATTCAAATATTTATAAATATTGGGATAAGTACTCTTCTAACTGAAAAGCATAGACATCCACTATTATTGCTCTAGAAATTAATAGAAATATAATTTATGAGCATGCTTATTTAAAGATTTTTGGACATGTTTCAAAATATTCACACTCAATAGCGTTATAACAATTCAAATTTTGGTTGTAGTATATTCACTTCTCTTAACACATTGCCAGCATTTTATTAATACTTAAAAGGGTTGAATTAAATATTTGTAGAAAACTAAAATTAAAAATAATCATTACAATTAGAATACAGATGGCAGATTTGATAACAGTATTGTTTAGATGCTAAATTTGCTGTTATTAAAATATACTGTTATATAACAGTATCCCAGTTCTTAGTTAATAAACATTGAAATATTTAGGGGCAAAAGGCTTTAATGTAAGTAACTTATTCTCAGATAATTCAGAAAAAAATTAAGTGATAAGTAAAAGCTGGAGGGGGCGTGGGGAAACAGGGAGAGGGAGATTCTGATAGCAAATGATAAAGCAAATAACAAAAAATGTTACTAATATGTGATTCTGGATACGAGGTGCACTATGGTCTTAATATTTGTGTTCTTCCAAAACTCATATGTTGATTTTGAATCCCCCAAAATGATCATATTTGAAGGTGGGAACTTTGGGAGGTGCTTGGGTTATGAAGGTGGGGTCCTCAAAAAAGTGTTAGTGCCCTTATAAAGAAGACCCCACTGAGTTTCCTAGCCCCTCTCACCATGGAAGGACAAGACTAAGGCTCTGGATATGAACCAGAAGGAAAACCCTTAGCCCACCATGGCTAAGCTGGGGCCTTGATCTTGGGCATCCCAGCTTCTAGAACTGTGAGAAGTAAATTCCCCTTGTTTTATAAGCCACCCAGTCTGTGGCATTCCATTAGAACAGCCAAATGGACGAAGACAGGGTGTATGAATATTCTTTGTAATATTCTTATTCTTGCAAACTCAGTGAATTTCAAATTATTTCCAAATAACCACTAAAAAATAAACACATATACACTATAGCAAAACAATGATTCAAGTCAGTGAAAACTGAATTAGAAAATAACGGTACTGTACATAATTTTAAGGACAATGGAAGTGAAAAGAAAACTAAAAATAAACAACAAAGTAACATATTGTTGGAGAAATGTTTAAAATCAGAAATAACTATACACGGATGGAGATAAATTTATATTTTGGAGGTAACCAGTAGACATTTTTAAAAGGTTTCCCTATAAAGAGTGAAAAAAGTGATAAGGAGGATTTTGTTGGGGAGAATACTTCTGCTCTTCAAGAGCTCATCTGTGTTATTTTATTTCTAGCACACTGTATATGAATTTGAAAAGAAACAGCTCTAATTTTGGCATTTTATATGTGCCGATATGCCTTAGATTGGGTCTCCTTTAAACTGTTGTGCTTGTAGACGATGTGTTTATTTTAAGGTACTTTAATGTTGATCAAAAAACAAAAGCATATCTGCTGTATTTCAGAAAACCCATGGAAAATAAATTTAATTAAAACTCAGTTTTGATTAAATTACAATATCAAGGGCTGATACTTCCCTCTCTCGGTCTCTGGGGCCTCCTCTTTTATGTAAAATTCTATTACATTTTCTCTTTCAATCTGGTCTGGCTTTCTTTTTTCAAACAAGTTTATAGTAACCTTGACTTTATATGGCCTCTAGTTTTAAACATTGAAAGGAACTGGTGTTTTAATGTGACTCATAGTTTTTCTTCCTTCAGAGAATTTTACTGTGATTTTTAATTTCTTTGTCAATGTGAATAATATCTTGATTTATTCGATAATTTTCTTGAAAACCAACTTGACATTAGTTTGTTGACTGCCGAAGTTAATCACTGAGGGACGGTTTTCAAAATAATAAGCTCTTTCAACTGTAAAATATTACCTTTATTGGATGGTAATTGTTAGAGCATCTAGGTTATCTTTCCCATGTATTGATTTATTCAGTGAGGTCTATATGGTAATTACTCAAAAACCTGACCCAAAAAAGTATGCCCGGTATTCTCAACCTTTGCTAAATGCAGATTTAAACACATTGTGTGTCACACTTGCTTATGAATGATGCATCTTCACAGCGCTACCTTGCAAATGGCCTATGGAAATGTACATGCACTTAGATGCTCCAGCAATTACTACCATCTCAGCCACACCCTTGTGTTGTCATCTCCTGGAACAACAGACACACATATTTCAAACTCTTCATACATCTCAAGTCTGTGAACTTCAGTATCTGCAGCCCACTTATTCTAGTAGCACTGATCTATCAAATGTCTGGCTTAATTGAGATATTATTTCTTTTACCTGCTGTGGGTTTTATTTTCTTTTTTAAATGTAGGCCTCCTTCCTCATATCATCACGTGTCCCCTCTCCTGACCGGGAATCCACGGCCTTTCAGTGTCAACGTCCTTGCCTTTCTCACCTGCCAAAACCACAACTCGACTTAAGTCCAACTATCTCTCTCATCTATTTGCACCTCGCTTCATATTTAGAACAAATTCAACAAAAGCAGATAAACCTTCTATACCTCCGAGAACACTCTCTATTCCGCTTTCCAAGGTAATCAGTTAATTCTAACTCTTCTTGCCTTAAAACTTCAGCAGGCCTCCCCCAACTCTTGGTGTCAGCTAATGACTTCACCTGATTGTAGACGAAATAGTCACGATCACATTAAAATGGCTTTGTCACTACTGGTCACTGGTCTCCCACATGTGCACGCACCCGCCCTTTCTTCTTCCCGACTTCTGGTCTCCGTCTCCTTAATTTTGCAAGTCTTCTGGCCTCGTTGGAGATCCACTCCTTATTCAGCATCCTGAACAGTAATAAGCTGGGGAAATTGTGGGGTTCAGTTCCTTGGTTCCCTTTGCTTAGGAAGTATATTCTCACAATTAGATATGACCTATTGTGCAATGACTGAACATGGTTGTTTTGCATATTTTACTCAGTTTTTTAGTTTCTATGGCGGGGCGGCAATTCCTATAATAGTCCTTCGTGGGCAGAAGTGGACATCCCCCTACCAGGTCTGTAGATGTTGAAATGCTCTAGCTTGGCACTTAGTGCTCCCTTTTTAATTTTCATTTTGCCATTTTTCTCCTAAATGATCTTATGCAGCCCACTCGCTTCAAGTATTATTTATATACTAATAACTCCAGTGTATATTTCGAGAGCCCAGATTTTTCTCTTTGCTCCATTATATTCAACTACTTGACATTTCATTTATTAGTCCTTTCAGAATCTTTCTGACCAAAAACAGAACTATGGATTTTTTGGTTTGCAATAAATTGAACCACCACTCATACAGATGTTAAATGTAAGAGTCATCCTTGATTTCTCACTTTCTTTAATTCTCAAAACAATTCATCAATAAATTCTAAAGCCTCTGTCTCCAATATATATAAATATATTATCATTTCTCACTATTTTCACTGCTATGTACTTTGTTCAAGCCAACAAAATTAATCAGGTAATGTCATTCTTGTCTTTAAAACCGTCCTTTAAAATGAAATGAAATCACGTCTTTTTAGCATGGTCTAGAAAGGCTTCTGCGATCACCTAACTCTGTTCCTTCATCTTCCCACTCACTGTGATCCAGCCGCACTTGTCACCTTCCTGTCCCTTGAACACATGAGCTTGCTCCTACCCCAGGGACTTCACGCATACCCCATATCTTCTTTAAATCCTCTTCTGAGTTTTGGCATAAAAACATTTAGGAAAAAAATATCTATCTATCTACCTTTTATAGAGGTCAAAAGAAACAATACCTGCCACTTTCTATAACAATACCACTTTTCTATATTTTTACTGCATCTATCAATTCTTCCTTTTATGTTCATTGGCATATTCATTTTCTTTTCCTTTCCAATCAGAAAAAAAATATTCTCAAGTGTTCAGACTCTATTCTACAAATCAATAAATCAGTGCTTAGAAGAGTGGCTGATGCATAGTAGAAACTAAATTCATATGCATCGAATACATGAATACTTAAATAATATTTTATTATAAAATATAATATATGGATGCATAAAGCACTTCGATATAGAGAGAACTGCCTATGTAAGACTTGTGTTGGAAATTTTCTGTTGATATCAAACTAATTTTTTAAAAAGATGTTATTTTGACTTTTGATTAGAACCTAGCCTGGAAATGAAAAGCCTTGTTCCAGTCAGACTTGTACAATAGATGGAATATTATTCATGGTATTATCATATTTAAAATGATAATATTTAAAACCTAGACTATTTATTTTTCTCCTATTATTTTCTGCTCTACAGCATAATGATAAAGACTAAAGAATAAAAACCTGTCGAGAGTGTTTGTAAAAGAATATTTTATTCACATCTGTTACACAGTAATCTCAAATTGTTAACAATTTGAGAAATGAGAGAATTGAGTATTTTTAAAACTTATTTGTATAACCCACATAACTTTTATTAACGTGTACTTTCTATTCCCACATCTCTAAGATTGAGTTTCTCATTAGTTTTGTTTGTTTTGCACTGTTTCTTATTCTCACATTCACATGTTTCTTTAATCGACTGAGCTGTCCAGGGTTTACTCAAATCATAGGGAACACGGAGAGGTCTTGAGTGAAATAGGAAGCTTCTATTATCGACTATTATGATTTTGATAAGTTTCTTGACATTTCTAATAGAAATGCTTATTAAATAGCTGCTTCAAACAAATGTGTAAGCACTATACAAGTTAACCAAGTCACACTGATTCTCAGCCTCTCAAATACAATTATTTGTCAGACAGCATGGAGAGATTATGATGTGTCCTCAGAAAGTTAGAGGAATACATTGTTTTCACAAATGTTACTATATATGTTAAAACACAAACTATTATAGTAGAAGGAACAGAGACTTCGGAGTTAGGCGTTTGGAGTTGGGATAAAAAAATGGGAATTTTTCTATCTTCAGAATTTAATCAAGTTGTATAATTTCTTTGAGTTCCACTTTATGTAGCTGTAAAGTGTGATACAGTATCTAGTTCACTGTGTGGCTATGAAATGAGTTAAGGGAAAGCAATTAGAAGAGCTCCTGACATACAGTTAAATAATCAATAAAGTTGTCTATATTTATTATTATATTATTATTATTCATCAAAAAGTTTTAAATGCCTACCTTGTAATCCTGTGTAATAAACGAGAGCAGAGTTTATTATTGAGTACATGGTAAAATGTTGGTAAAATAAATCAATTATTATGATACTAGTAAGGGTCAGAAGTATTACAGTAAAGAGCATGACAGTCTAGAAAATTCTATTTTTCTTGCTTAAATTTTTCCTTTTTTTACTTTGTTTCCTAATTATAAAGTTCCTTGTACTCCTGCTGCTAAAGGCAGTCATCTTGAGGCATTCTAGAAATATTCATTCAACTAACATTTATTGAATATTTATTATGCATACATATTTATTTATATATGTATTCATTTTATTCTTATTTGTTTATATAAACCTCCATCTTATTCATTCATTGATTTTTCAACATAGATTTACTGACTTAGTAACCTATGCTGAGAACTGGGAGGGGTTAGAAATAACAAGAGACAAAAAGTAAGTGACCTGCCTGTGTGAATTTTATATTCATGATAAGATGCTATCTTAATTTATATTTGGTATTGAAAAGGGATAGGATGTCAAAGACTAGGCATGCTTCTTTGGATAAGATGATCAGGAAAGGCCTTTTGGGATAGTAATATATGAGCGATAACTCGAAGTGAAAAAGATGATGAGACACATTTCCAGCCTACGGTCTGGTGGAAAGGACCAGCATGAATAACGATGAATTATTCTCTCTGGGGTAATTAAGGTGATAGAATCTTAAGTGGTAAGTTTTGACTGAGGTGCCGAGAGATGATAAATAACAGATATCAAATGAGTCAAACGATGAAGAAAAATGCAATTTTCAAGGGAAATATATATTAACAAGTTTAAAAACTCCTTAAATCTTTCACTCATTTCAAGGATGGGGAAATTCCCTAGAATATTACTGATAATCTAGCTAAGAACTCTGGGGAGACTATCACAACCTGGGCTTGGAAGGATGAGTAGTCTTTTTGTCTCGTTTTGATTGTTTTGTAGGAAAACAAGGGGCAAGGAGAGGAAGGGCATTTCAAGCAGATTTAACAATCTATGCAAAGCCAGTCATATATGTGAATTGATTATTTGGCAACAAAGTAATCAGGTGTGAGGTCCAGAGCATCAGAGACTGACTCCTGGACGGGAGATTGGGGTCAGATCCTAAAGAGAAAAAAAATAGCGAAGAAATTCTACCTACAGTTTATGGGAAGCCGTTGACAATTAGTCACGGGAAAAACAGAAAATCTCGGGATATGTAGCACAGCCTTTGGGATTGGTGCCAGGAATTTAAGTACCTACAGAGCTTAAAAATTCTCTGTAAATGGAACATATGTAACCTTCTGACCTGATTTTTTGTTTGTTTGTTTCTGTCATGTTGAACTCAGGCTGGCTTTAGGGATTTGGGGCAGAAGCTGGAGGCTTTCTTATGGAATTTGTAGAATTCGATAAAGACACTAAAACAGGCTTCATGGTGGTCGTTAATTCATTGCACCTTGGCTCTACTTAAGGCACAGGAATTTTCTTCACAGTTCTCACTTAAAATATAGTACTATCAAATGATCTAGGACCACGGAGGGTCGGTCCTGGACAGCCTCCCCTTGTATGTGAAGCTCAGTAGATGTTCAAATACTGGAGGGAATTCCTAGCTAGAGTTTTGAAGCTTCTCAATTCCCTCTTCTGCTCAACTCTGCCCCGCAAGTCCCAGCCATCTCAGCAGCCCCAAACCCGTAGTTGTTCAAATACTGGAAGGAATTCTTAGCTAGAGTTTTGAAGCTTCTCAATTTCCTCTTCTGCTCAACTCTGCCCCCGCAAGTCCCAGCCATCTCAGCAGCCCCAAACTTTGATCTGTACAGCTCTCACCCAGGAGATGCCTGCTTAGGGTTTTGGCTCCACTTCCCTGTGCCAAGGTTTGGAAATGCATCCAGGTGGGAAGCGAGGATGCAGGTTAACTTTCTCCTGTATGATCTTGTCTTTGAAGAATCGAGTCGTGTGCTGTCTACTGTGCCCTGTCTGGATTCACAGCTGTCACAGTGAGAGGGTTAATCTGACACCCTTTACTCCATCAGTTGGCTTTTTAAAATTCTTTTGAACATAGTAATTATAGTTATTTTAATTACTATTTTATAATTATAGTTACAGAGTCTGGTTCTGATAACCTAAACATCTGGAGTTGTCTATACTTTTTATTGTTTTTTATCCATGTGCTCTTATTCTAAATAAACCTGGATATTTAAAAAGTATGTGTTAGGCGTTGAATCTGCAAAGCTTTTGTGGAAGTAGTTTGGGGGCTGGGAGCATGGTCTCATGAGGAGTTGTACATGCTTTTGCCAAGTGCTTGACATTAATATTCAAGGATCTTCTTAATTCAATTTCACAGACAGGTGATTTAAAGTTCTGTAGCAGTCTCTGCATGTTTCCATTTCTGGTTTGTTCTCCCTTTTGGGAGTAGACCTTGGCTGTTTCAATCTTATGTAAAGAGAGCTTTCTAGGTCTATTCCCTAACATTTAGGGGGAGCCGAATCACAGTCTCTAAGTCTTTAACCTGAGGAGGATTTAACAACATGTCTCAGCCTCTAGACTCTCCGGTTTCCATGACAGAACTGGTCTTTAGGATAAAAGTGGATCCCCGAATTTGGTTCCACCTGCTATAGTTGAATGTCTGTATCCCTCTCAAATTCATTTATTGCAATATAAACCCCAATATGATTCTATTGGGAGGTGGGGCCTCTGGCAGGTGGTTAGGTCACGAGGGTGAATTTCTCATGAATGGGATCGGTGCCCTCCGTCTTGTGAGGACACAGCTAGAAGCCAGCCCTCTATGAACCAAGACATGGCTCCTCACCAGACCTTGGCTCCCAGCACCCTGGTCCCATATTTCCAGACTTCAGAACTATGGGAAATCAATTTCTGTTGTCATAAGCCACTCAGTCTATAGTACTTCATTACAGCAGCCCAAGACACACCCTGGGACTATCCTTGCAGAATTCTATTCAGTAATTCTTGACACTCTTATTAGTTCTTTAGCCCACATGCAAATGGTTTTTCAATGTTATCCAGTCTTCCTAGTCGCCAGCTTATTAGTATTGGTCCATGTTATGTGCCCTGCCCATTCCATAATCTGAGTTACCTTGGGATATCTCAGGTTAAATGCAAACATGAGCATGAGCTTCCCTGTTTAAATGTCTTCAGTTATCGTCTATTGCTTTCATAATAAAATCTAGAATATTTAGTCGATCTACATATCTTTTCATGTTCTATACTTGCGAATCTCACTAGCTGTATTTTATGCCACTCTGTGTGGTTCAGCAACACAGGTCATCCGAGTTCTTAGAATAACATATGGTGTAGGCTCTGCACACTGTGTCCCTTATGCCTGAAATGCTGATCTATTTTCTTTCTGATGTAATTAATGAATAGTCATCCTTCAGATATCAGATCAGACTACAGTAAGTCCTCACTTAACACTGTCATCGGTTCTTGGAACTGCAATGAAACGATGTATAACAGAACCGATTTTGCTATAGGCTAATTGATGTGAACAGGAGTTAAGTTCCTGGGGCATCTCGTCAATGTTATGTCAAAACGACTTTGAGCAAAACAATGTTATCCGAGCACCTGCTGCACTTTCTCAAAAGAGTCTGACCTCACTCCCCAGGCTTCCTTATCAATCCTCTTAAACACTCTTGTGTTCTGTTTCAATTGTGGAATTTTGTGTATAACATCTGTCTCCCGTGCTAGAGGTACGCTCTGAACCCATACTGTCTTTACTATCATGTCCAAAGATTAATATAAGACCTGCTTTTAAGAGATGATCAATTCGCATTTGCTCGATGAATAAAGGAATGAACAAAGTATGATACACAGTGAATAAATATTCACTGTGTATCATACTTTACATGTGGCCTTTTCAATGGAGCAACTCATAGCATGGCAGCTTGCCTCTTCGCAGGCAGCAACGGAGAATTTTCTAGCAAGACACACATTACATTCTGTGTAACATGATCGCATGTTATTTTCCATGTTCTATTCTATCAGTTAGAAGCAAGTCTCAGGTCCCGCCCATGGTGAAGGGGAAGAGAGCACTCAGATGTGAACACCAAGCGATGGTATCTACGGGGCCCACCTTAGAGTCTGTGCACCACACAATAATAATTAAAACAATCCAGATACTGAAGAAATTAGTTTAATAAATTATGACACAAGTGCCCAATCAAAAATTAAATAAACTAAAATAAACTTTTGGATAGAGAGTAAACAGTCATAAGTTTATATAAAGTTAAAAATGAAAAAGCATATAAGGTGATTCTTACATACTAAAAACACTTTGGTACTGAAAGTGTCAAAACATTATCAAGTTCTGTTTCATAGTGCTATTTTTTTACTTGTTTGCTTTGTCGTAATTTTTATTTTCCAATTACTATAGGATGTGTTCATTATCTGTATAATTTTAAAACACATAAATTTTACAAATGAATTTTAAAAAGCTCAAACTGGCTTCTTCTAGAACTCTTCTTTACTTCTTCCTCTAACGGATGGCAAAGGGTTGATAGAGATCCTGAAGTCTAGGAATATCAGCAGACTTTTCGTTTGTGCTTGTCCAATGTCAAGAAAAACTGAGTACTTACGAGAAACTCAGTGACCCTCGACAGCTCTCTCTCTGCCTTTGCAACAAAATCTTGGCAGGGTTGAGGGACACTCTCTGGGAGAGACATTTGATTTCTACAGCAATTAAAATCGTTGAACACAGAGCCCTAACATCTTTATGCGAAAAACTCCACCCAGACCCACAAAACTACTGACTTTCCATGAGGTTCCACACTGTGGGTGCGTTTAAAACATCCTTCCTTAAATGTTTTCCTATTTGACATGTATCTAAAAGACATACACGAGCTCATTAGATATGAGCTTAGTGACTAGTTTTAACAGAAATAAAAACACACAATAGTTACATCTCTAAAATGAAGAAGCTTGTGGAGATTGTAAGAGTTAAATATTCACCTTATCTAAATTATTCTCAAAGTTAGTGAGGATGCTAAGCACCTGAAAATTTTGGAGCTCGTTTCAGGATCTTATAAAATACTAATATATTTTATTCCCTAACAGAGATCAGTTAGAATTTTTCTAAATGTGTTAAGTTGCTTAGAAATAGTAAAGGAATCAAATTTACATGCAATAATATGTATATTGCAAAATGCAAATTCAAAACTTTAAATTTACTGATTGTACATTTCCAGTTTGTTCTTTGAAAAGTTCATATGCATGCATACACACTGCTGGTAGCTTTCTTTTTTCTTTTTTATTTATTTTTCCATTTTCTCTAGGCTGAAGAAATCTCTATCAGTTTCTACTTAGTATTAATAAATGCTGATTTTGCTGAATGAATGTAATGTGCATCTCATCCATCATTTCTGGTGATTGGGATAGAATCACCAAACAGGTATGTTCAAGCTTAATAAGATGCATTGTCCATACGTGTGTCTGAGAATCCTGATAACAGGCTGCCCCCTAACTTGCCACGGTTCAGTCCACTGAATTTAGGGCTGAAAACTGGTATATGCTGCTGATTTGGGATGGGGGAAAGATTTTGCTCATGAAAACATGTTTTGATTATAGTTGAATGTAAAGAACTGATAATGTTCTCCTTAGAGGCTGTCATTACACAGCGCCATGAGAAAATGTCAGGAAACAGCAGATAAGAATAATTTAAACCTGATTTCCCATGCAATACATTAAATTATTGGCAATGAATAAATTAATCTGTTTGATAAGAAACATGAAAAATTTCCTTGTGTCTGATCTGAAATACATGACCTTAACTACTATTAGGGGGGAAAAGCTGAGTTTATTATTTCCTACTTTTATTTTATCTTACCAATTTTGTTTAGTTACCTCTTGATACATTTACTGGTAGCAATTCTAGGATTTTACCTAAAGTTCTAATGAAACTGAGTAAATTCATAACTTCAAAATTGTTCCTTTGATTATAATCAGTTCCTTTTTTATGTTTTTGCTCTTAATGGTAAAGGGTAATGTCACAGATGGACATTTTTCTGAACTAAGTGGTTTTTCTGAACTAAGAGGTGAATTACTGGATCCATGGAAAAGCAGCACAAATATCTTGAGCCCCATAGACAGGATAGGAAATTACTGTTCTATTTCACGTCTGGCTTTAAAGGATACTTAAAGGAGTGGAAACCTACGAAATTTCAAAACTGACCAGTATTTGATGAAGGCCGGTGTTTCCTCCTACACGTTTGTAGGCCATTCCATGTTACATTGAATCGCCAGAGACCCCGAACGTGCTGTGTTTCATTCCCTCGGTGGACAGTGAATGAACACAAACTCAGAAGCCACAGAGTGCAGGCGTTAGCAACGGGATTCCAATCTACCCGCGTCTGACTTCCAGGCACCACGCTGGAATTTTCAGATTTCATATCTCCAAGAATCTCTTCATTTCTCAGATAAAAAATGTGGTTGATTGAAGTGTAATATGCACTAAAGAAGTATCTTTTTATCAATCTTTTACAATGGGGTATTCATTTAACCTCTGCCTCCCACCCATCTATAGTCATATGCTGCTTAATGATGGGGGCACGTTCTGAGAAATGCGTTGTTAGGAAATTTCATTGTTATGGAAATATCATAAAGTGGTACTAGCTTATTATACACCTAGGCTATGTGGTCTAGCTTATTGCTGCTAAGCTATAAGCCGGTAGAGCATGATACCATACAAAACAACATGAGATTAAATCAAGCCCAAGAGAAAATAATGCCATCAAGAGATTTGGTAAATAGGGATGTGTGAGGCTGTGTGTGCGTGCGTCAGGGAATTGTGGAATTATTTATATACATCGCTGGGTTCCTTATCACAGAGGCATCTATAATCTATTCTATAAAAAGTATGCTTTCCTTTGGAAAATAACTTTGTCTTAATAAAGAGACTAGACTTCAGTGAAAAAGTAGAAGGAAATCACTATTTTCAGAAATCTCTGAAATCAGTTCAGGAAAAGGTTGGTCGAACCTCAGGATGTCTGCTAATGAGCCAAGAATAAGACATTCTTGTTTACAAGGTTTTAAATTATATTTTATGCTAATCTAGCAACAAAGTGTACTTTGTAAAATACCCTAAAATCTGATATTGAACTTTATTTTTAAAGGATCAGAAAAACTTTATATTCCAGTGCACATGGCTGGTTGTGTTTCTGTGTGTATATGTGTAAAAAAAAAAAGATATGTATGTAAGCATTGGAGTGAAGATAAAAAATTATTTTCTTTTCATAAATGAAAAGTGAACAAAAAAAAAATCAGACCATGAAGTATCAACCAGACCATGCAGTCAGTAGCCATTTGGGGGGATGATTGGTCTCTAACAAAGGAGCTTTGGGCTTTACATCCACTTGGGAAAAGGAGACATAACCAGGAACCTACATAAGGAATAGAGCTAGAAATAAGATCTTTACTGATCGGTGACATTCATACATTTTAAACTGGATGAAAACACTAACTGGAGAGAAAAGCTAAGCTATTTATTCAGCAGTACAGAGAAAAACATTTTTTTTTTTTTGGTTTGGCCTACATTCCGGGTGAGGAAAAAAAAAAAAAGAAAATATTAAAAATTTCTAACGATGGGTCTGTACTCATATGGGCTAGAAAACCCAAACTGATAAATTAATATTAAAATGAGGGAGGTTATATTAGTTATTATTATTACTGTTATTGCTACCTGTGGATGTATGACTAGCAGTCATTATTTACTGTGGCTGTTTCATAGTGACATAGTAAAAACACCTGTTTATGACTTTGCGTATGCAGAGACTCAGACTCAGAGATATATAAAGTAAGGAAGCAGACAGGATAAGATGGTAGACGAGCCTATCTATCATCTGTGAAATCAGAAGCTTGGATTACGTCTTGTCTACACCATAAATCAGTGTAAATTTAGACAGGTATTTTACCTTCGTAAGTTTACATAACCAATATTGTAAAATGCGAATAATAATAATATCAGCTCATGTGATTGTACGGCTAGTTACTTGGTTGCCTATTTTACATGGCTAGTATTTTAGTTAGGATTTAAAGATAGAACTGTCTGATTAAAAATCCCACATATTTTTCACCACCATGCTTCATCCTACATACAGCTTTATTATTGTCTCCAGAAGCCTCTGGTTTCAGTAACTTAATTAGCAAACTGCTTTGAGGTAAAATCTAAACCAGCCCGCCTTTGCAGAGACTCCCAATATTTACCATATAAAAAACCTGAATATTAACAATAATTTATATAGCCAGAAAATTCCATGGGGAATAAAATCAGAGAATTTGGTGTAAAATTCAAATCATCAAAGCAAACATTCTATGCTTCAAATATATTATATTTAGCCACAGATATCAAACTGCAATAATGACATTCTTTGTATCATGTTTTAAAAAGTGTTTATAATGGACCTAGAAAAGGTCCATTGGAAATTAAAACTATATGAGTCATTTTATAAATCTATGTTAAGTAGGTATAATTAAATAGTATTCTTTCATTAAGAAGATGTTTAGACATGATAATGAGGGAAAACTACCGTATTAAAATATTGATTGTGTATTTGTCATATATACTGTCTAGAAAAAGTAAAGTCGATCTATACAATTAAAAAATTATAAAAAGGAAACCTATAAGCTACTCATAAGATATTTCTGTGCTTTGCTTTTATAAGTAAAATGTATAAGTTTTGATTACAGATATTATTTTTCATTTTGTAATTTTCCCTAAACATTATAATAGGGGCTTTTCATATGTTAGAGCACTTTAAGTAAACATTATTTTTTAATTATTTAATGTTTAGATGGGTATATTATAATTTATATTTGTACATTACTCCTCTAAATTGCCCTTTTTATTTTTTAAATGTGTTTAATAGTTTTCTAGCTTATACTTATATATTATAATAAAATATTTGCATGTAAATATTGTTAGATAATTCACATCACTTTCTCAGAATAGGTTTAAAGAGGTGGGTTGAAGTATATGAATATTCTTAATACATATTATCAAATTGAAAGTTTCTATTTGAACCAATAGTTTGCCATTAGATATCAAACATTTAGAGAACTGGCTTATTTGACTACTATTTATTTTTAAATACATTAAGATCAAATTTGTACGGTGGTTCACAAGGTCTACATTTAAGTCTTACTTAATCTGCTTTTAAATTTTTATTTATAAGAATTTTAAAATGCATATCTAACTATAAACCTAAGATTATGTTTAGAATGGGATAATTAATATTATGGAGCAGAGTTAATATATATACAGTTCAGCTCAAACAAAAAACAGGTTTAGGTATATCTGCCTTACATTATGAAGTGTTTATATGTAACTTTATTTAGGATTTTGGTTTATGAAGCATCACTATTAAACCCAATTAATACCTTGGCAGATGCTTATGATCTTTGAAACTTTTGTTGGTACTTATTAGACTACATAACTCTAAACTTTCTTCTAGCAACAAGATTCTATAGCACAGGGAAAAGTGCAAAATATAATAACCACAGGAAAGAAATATTCTACACAGCTGAAAAACATCAGAGTAAATGCTAAGTCTAAAAGAAATTCATAAGGTCTTACTCTTTCTATTTTGACCAAACTGAAAAACTGCCTTTTATATTTTTAAAGACTAATGAAAATTATATATGCTGTAAAGAAATAAGACTTCATTGCAAATTATCAGGAAATCATTTAAAAACTGGAACAAAGTAATCTTTGATAAATCGTTAAGGACTCTTCCATCTTGAAGGAGTGAGCTTATAAATTTGATTTTCGTGCTAGTGCTTCTAAACATTAATTTCATTATGAAAAGTTATAATTTACCCTCCCCCCTAGGAAAGAAAACTCTGTCTTGGATTATATTTGTATTTTTTTAATAGCCTCATTCCATTTTAGACATGTAAAAATATTTTCAGTGCTGGGAGGTCTGGTATTTTTTACACTTGGCAGTGTAAGAAGCAACTGGCTTAGGAACGGGTAGGAAATTGCATCTTATTAATGGTCACATCCAGGAATGCAGGAACTCACTCAGCATCCCTGGGTCGATGACGGTCATCAGGCGGTGACACTGGAATTGCACAAACATATAGATATTGGCTTTTCTCCTAAAAGTATTAATTCTAAGAAGTTGAGACTTTTAATTGGAAGAGGGTAATTTTCTTTAACTTTTATGGAATTCTAAAACCGGAACCATTTAAAATTGTCATTTTGGTCATCCAGTTTGAGCTTCTTTTATGAGGTTAGCCCCGTCTTCGCGTTTACGGCCACTCCGGCCCTAGTTCAGACCTATTTCTTGTCGGGTCTACTGTGGTTGTTAATTCATCATCTCCCATTTTCCAATCTGCCCTTCCTCAAACCCTTTTCCACATCTATATTGTTCACCTATCATCACAATAAGTCTTTGTAAAAAAAAAAAATCACCCAGGTCCTGAAACTACAATCATTTCTTTTCATTGATCTGCAAACATTAGAACCTGACTCATCTCTAGGTTAGTGGGGGAAAAAGTCATGTTGCCAGTTACCCTTCCCGGGGCCTTTCCTGTCTTTGACATCCCTGTAGCTGCACATTTACATATTTCAGAATCATTCAGTCATGTCGAAAAGCTCTGCAGAGAAATCACTGAGATATGTCTATTCACTACAATAACTTGTGAGGGGCTTTCACATTATATTTATCTGTGCAGTGTTTTAAATACTTTTCCTTATAGACAACCTAAATTGTGTTTAGGTTATTAATGTCATCACACCCATGTCAATAGGAGAGGATCATAGAGAAAGGTTCATTGTGTTTTCAAAAATAACTAAAAAAATAAATGAGTTGGACAACTTCCTCTTTTCCATGTATTACAGGTAAGTTCTACAGTCAGTCAATCACTTTATGTTTTACTATCAAGTGAAAAAGTCCTGGATCCAGTATCCTCAGGAATCAGCCCCCTTCCAACTCTGTCAGTACAGTTCTTCTACATCCTACAAGTCCTTGAAATATAATTCCTTTCTTCCTTTAGTGGGCTTAGCAGAAGCCTTATCAGTTTATGTTGTAACTTGATCACAGTTACTTATCACGTCACCAGAAAAGAAAATCATGATGGGCCACATGCTTCCTCACATTGCAGTGGCCTTTACATCATCTTCATATAAACAGGTGAGTGTTAGCCTCCTACCAGAAAGGGGAGGGGCCACTTTTCCAGTCAAGGGGATCCACAGGGATCTCAGGTTTCAAGGTTTTCAAGCTCATCAATCCAGATGTCCCAATTTAAAGACTCAAATTCATGCCTAAACTTGACATTGCAGACTTGCTATGACTGAGAATTCACCTGCTGTGGAACTCTGCTACCTAAGGTCTGGACCGCATCTTCAGCTTTCCCCGCTCTCTGACGTGAGAGATGTAGCCTGCTGATATTCTACTGGAGAGGTCCTCTGACTTTACGAACTGCCTTCGACTGTCGAATAAGCATCTCAACTTTGCCTTTTATCCTGCAGAACATTCATAGAACTCAGTAATGGCCATCAGACACCATTTTCCCTATAATTAATACTTCTCCTGAATCCTTCAAAAGTTTGAGGTATTCCACTGGCCAGTGCATTCCTTTCCACCTGTATCCTAGCTCAGTTTACGACTGGTGAAAACTTTAACAAATGCAATGCCCTCGAATGTCAGGGACTGTCAGCACTCCTCCTACAAGCAGCTTAACTCGTTGCAAGCCGGACGGTGGGTGATCCAGCTCTGAAATATCCTTTTACAGTCAGCTTTCTCATGTAAGTTCTGGAATCAGCTACTATAGGTTGGATTCCTTGCAGAACAAACTCAGGTTTGAGATTTGTGTATCAGAAGTTTGTTCACCGAGAAGGAGTAAAAGAAGTAGGAATAGAGAGAAAAGCTGAACTGAAATACATTTGCAAAAAAAAAAAAAAAGCCACAGCTGATCCCAAGGAAGCACTGGAGGTGTGACCGACCTGCAGAGTTGCTCCACTCTGAGCGAGAACATATTCCTTTATACTCCCATCCTTCTCCATCATGGACCACTCAGTGAATTTAGTTATGTCCCCAGGAAGGGAGCTTGATCTTGGGTGAGGTGGTACATCAGGGGCAACAGCTCCCAGCGTGGGTTTCGGCTGAGAACTGCTAGAAGTCAACGTTTCAGTTGAGCTGAGTTAAGACTTCGATCTGGCTCCCTTCCTTGATTGCTGTAGCCTTGAATACAGTCTTTGTCCTTTTAACTTTGGCCAGTGTGATTATTGCTTTGAAATTCTACAAAATTTTCTAGTTCTTCTAATAATTTCTTATGTCTTATCTATATTTATTTATTCTTTATTTGTTTCACCCTTGTTAAATTCAAAATTACCAAACTTTGTTTAGGTTATTAATTTCATCTAATTTAGTCATATTCATTTCTCTTTTAGATAGTAAATTAAGAAGCGTTTATGTAATAGATTCAAACACATTCATAAATATTAATATAATTTTAACAAAAAATCACTTAATCCTCTTTTAATTTAATTCACTAATTATTCTATCTATCAAACCACAACTGTGGACTCTTTATACTTACACAAAAATATCAACAAATTGTTTAATGTTCCTTTATTTAGACATCTCTATTCAAATCATGATATGAAAAAAGCTAGGAGCAAATAGAACTACAAATTAACTAATGGAAAGAATAGCACGGATGTGAAAAATGCCAGATATTAAGGGTTGACTAAACCAGAGATAAAAACGATTTAAATAATAAAATTTCAATTTTCAAAGGACTTGATAAATTTAATTAAAACCCATCTTCTTCAGTTTGCAGATAGGAAAAAACAAAATTAAGATAATCTAAACATGAGGTTCTAATAGCGACAAATTAATGATATTGGTGAGAACGAAAACCTGATTCTGAAATCTGTGATCTTCGTACCACGCTGTTTCCATGGATTTTCTTTCTTCCTTAAATGTATCTAATGATGTAGCATTAAAAAAAAAAAGTAATAAAAACGTACATGTTTTCTAAAACTTTCAAACTAGGACTACATCAGAACCAAGAGAAACATCAAAACACAATGCAGTTGCTCTCACCTGTTCATTCTCTGTAACGATCACTATTATTCTCAGCCTAACTTTAATAAACATAATGAAAGATTCATCCATACATTATCTCCATTGCTTCTCTTAGACTGAGACACCTGGAAGATCCCACCTGTGTCTTATCCCTATAATTCTCCCTCTTTCATCAATTACTGACATTATATTGAAATAACTTTTTGTTTCTCCTTTTTCTTGCATGTGTACTCAATACTATTTGGCACCTATTATATGCAAAGCACTGCTTAGTGTTGCATTTAAAAGAGTGAATTCGAATGGTCCCCACTGACCCGACCATTCACAGAGCAAATAGTATGTACATAGATTATTACATAAGTTATTACTTAGCCATAATTACAGTAAGATCTAGAACATAAGAGTGCAAAATAACACCAGATTTTGTCCCTGAAGTGTGGACAGTAATTTAGAGTAAGTAGTGAAGGAACTACTTGAAGTGAGTGACATTTTGGAGAACTTGAAAGTTAACAGTAGAGAGAAGAAGCAGCATAATGAAGAAGTACACCAAGGACCTTGGGTTCAGGGTCCTTGAGAAGGGAAGATGGCCCTTGAAGCTCTAGAGGAATGGAAGAAGGATAAGGAAACCAGAGTTAAGCAGAGAGGAAGGCAGGAGAATGCACTGAGTTAAAATAGTCATAAGACAGGAACAGATTAAGGAGCTTCCTGACTGTATAAAGATTTTGGATTTGGCATAAGAGCAGTTGAAAGTTTGATCCGAAGTAGTATGTGACGTGTTGGGCTAGAAGCAGCATGATCAGATTTTTTTCTTCCTTTTAAAAGTATTGTTCTGTTTTCATGTGGGTTATGATTTAGAACTGAGCTAAAACGAATGCGGAATGGATATAAGGGAGAAATTGCAGTATTCCAGGTAAGGCAGAACTGTAGCTTTCAAATTAGGACAGTGTTACATTATAGAAAACAGAAAAAAAAAACACACACACTTTCCCTCTAAAATCTTTTATATTGTTTCGGTGCTTTTCATCCTAAGTTTTTTTTCCTCACCTATTTTTATAATTTTCATATTCTCATAATATTTTTGTACTTATTATACTTGTTTAATCTGCTTGAATCAACAAAATTCTAAGTGTTTTTATCATGTGACTAAATAGACACTACAAGTGTTATTTTGATTTGTCTATAGTCTTGGAAGCGTATCATTCTAAACACAAGTCTTCACTGTTTACTGAAGATTTCTCCTTGGCCATCTAAAAGACCTTCAAAGGAACTAGACTCAAAAC
>NW_006434835.1:6781830-6810793 GCF_000325575.1 Pteropus alecto
CTTTTCTCAATTTTTTTTCCTATCTCAGGAAATGTCAGTTTCATCCTACCCTTTGCTCAAGTTAAAACTCTTGTGGCCATAATAATGTTGTTTATTTTTTCCCTCTTTTAACTAACATCATAACCATCAAAAAGTCCTGTCAGCTCTAATTCTTAATGTATTTAGAATCTTATTTCTCACCATCATTACTACTACTTCCTATCTCTCTTGCCTGACTAGTTTATTATAATATTCTTCTCACCTGTCTTCCCTTGAATGAAGATGAATAAATGGGGCAAATACTGACAAATGGTAACTACATAACATTCTTCTCTTTCCTCTGCTCGCCCACACACGCTACCTACGGTCAGAGGTTAACCAAATTGCTCATAATACATATAAAGTTAGTAACAGGGATAAGACAAAAAGAGTGTCCTATTTTTTGTCCCTACCTTCGTGGTCTCTGAATTTTATCATTTTCTCATTAAAAAAATCTGTACATCTTAAGAGTAAAACTTAGACTGAGAAATATTAAACTGGGCCATAGCCTTATGCTTATTTCTCAATTTAATGAAATTCGAGATGTGAAGAGTTATTATCTCTCTTTTCTTTCTCATCTGGCTGCACCGTTCAGCTGGGTTAGGTTAACTATTAGCTCTTTTTCATTTATTATAGCTTTACGTGATTTATGATATTTTCCAACTACATGTGATCCATTTGTTTTAAAATTATTGATTAATAAAGTCCAAATTAATGTGGCATGCAAATTAATGGAGTGGCACTCAAATTTTATGAAACGTTCCTACACTTCAAAAGAAATATTTTTGCCATGCAACAATGAGATTTATTTAGGATCTAAGAGAATGTGATTGTGGTAAAATGATTTTTTCTCATAATTCTGACAGCAAAGAGCTACAATTTATGATATCTTTTATCTTAATTCTACCTGATTTCAGATGCCCACAGTCTCTTAAATCTTAAATTAAATGGTGACATCTAAAAAATTAAAGGTAATTCAAAAACTTTTTTCAATTTCAGTTGACATTCAATACTCTTTTATACTAGCTTCAGGTATACATAATTTACAAAGTAATCCCCCCGATAAATCTAGTACCAACCTGGCACCGTATATAGCGATTACAATATTATTGAGTATATTCCGTGCTGTCTTTTACAACCCTATGCCTATTTTGTAACTCCTAATTTGTACTTCTTAATCCCTTCAACCTTTTTTTCACCCAGCTCTCCAACTCTCCTCGCATGTGCAACCATCAGTTTGTTCTCTGCATCTATGAGTCTCTTTCTGTTGTTTGTTTATTTTGTTCTTTTCATTTCACATATGAGTGAAACCATGGAATGTTTGTCTTTGTCTGACTTATTTCACTTAGTGTAATACCCTTTAGGTCCATCCATGTTGTCGCAAATGGTAAGATTTCATTCTTTTTTATGGCTGAGCAATATTCTATTGTCTATATGTAACATGTCTCCTTTATTCAATCATCTATTGATGGACACTTACAGTTACTTTCATATCTTGCCTATTGTAAAAAAATGATGCAACAAACATAGAAGTACACATATCTTTTTAAATTAGTGTTTTGGATTTCTTCAGATAAATACTCAGAAGTGGAATTGCTGGATCATAAAGTAGTTCTATTTTTAACTTTTTAACTCCATACCATTTTCCATAGAATAAACTCAAAATGGATTGAGGAATTAACTATAAAACCCAAAACCATAAAACTCTTAGAAGAAAACATAGACAGTTATCTCCCTGATATAGGTCTTGGTGATGATTTTTTTTTTTTTTAAATATAACTTTAAAAGCAAAACAAATATACCTTCTCGGGCAAGAGAAACAAAAGAAAAAAAATCAATGGTACTACATCAAACTCAAAAGTTTTTGCCCAGCGAAGGAAACAATCAACAAAATGAAAAGAGAACCTACTGAGTGGGAGAAGATATTTGCCAATGATACATCTGATAAAAGGCAATATTCAAAATTTATAAAGAACTCATACAACTTAACACTCCCTCAAAAACCCCACAAACAATCTAATTAAAAAATGGTCAGAGGGCCTAAATAGACATTTCTCCAAAAAGGACACACGGAAGGCCAACAGACAAATGAAAATGTGCTCAACATCACTAATCATCAGAGAAATGCAAATTAAAACCACACCGAGATGTCACCTCACACCTGTCAGAAGGGCTATCATCAATAAATCAACAAGCAATAAGTATCGGTGAGGATCTGGTGAAAAGGAAACACTTTTGGGCTATTGGTTGGATTACGAATTAGTGCAGCCACTATGGAAAACAGTATAGCAGTTTCTTAAAGGCAAATGTTTATGGGGATGAGTTGAACGAATCTAATATTTCTAGGGTAATGATTACAGATTAAGAAGACAGGCTTTAAGTCTTACAGTTTTTGCTCTTTTATTTACAAAACATGGTTGTTAGCAAAATTTCTCAATTTCCAAGTTCAGATTCATTTTCTGTATGATCTAAAGTGTTTTGTAAATTCAATAGACACACTATGTAAAGTATATTGCAGAGTGTCATATACAAAGCCATAACTGAATCCACAGTAATTAATATTATTGGTATTTAGAGGTAAATAAAACTAAAACTTTCTTGAAGAAAATATCGAAAAGGTGTTTTGCTCTACCTCAAAAATTATGATTCCAATAGTGAAATTATTTTTTTCTCTATATTTTTTCTTTCCTGTCTATATTCTGTAAATTAATCCTTGATGCTACCTACCTTATACAGATGCTTCCTTATTCAAAAGTGTACTCAGCACTTAGCAAAGTGCCCATTACATGATAGGTAACCGAGAAACATTATTAAATAAAAAATCTTAAGCTGTATGCCTCGGACCTTTTTCTTACATTGTCATTCCACTGGATTTAAGTCCTGCTAATCCTACTTTCATATTGTCCTTTAGCTCTATCTTTATTGCTTGTTTTCTATTTAATCACACAATATTTTTTTTAATGAACAATGATGTATGCATGGTAGATAACTGCCTGAAATTAAAGTGTCTCGAATGAAAGTCCTTCCAATTTCAAGTCCGCCAAGTTATTAGCCATTTTGTGCTGAAGTCCCCTCATCAATGCATGAGGATAATCGTTATGTTTACATTATGAATGTGTTTTGAAAAGCAAATGCATATAAATTGATTTTTTTATATACTACTTTATATAAAGTAAGCACTCAATAAACTATAGCTAATATTTCTATGTAATTGGATCACTATAATATTTTATCTCCCCAAATCTTGATCCTTCTGAAAGATCCAGTCCCATTAGTAACTCGTTCACTGTTTTCTTAAAGGACAATTTTATTATTACTACTTAAATGCTGTGATGAGCATTGTATTTACAAAATTGAATGTTTCATGATTCTTGCTACTCGAATACTTCATAGTATTGAGCAGAAGCAAAATTGTTGGAGAGAAACAGACAAATCAATATTCATAACCACTTCCTTAAAAACGAATAAACAAGCAGCACCAGAACATGTTAATGATAAATCTAAGAAATAATTGCAAAACTTATAAACCAATTTCTATAAAAACAGGTTTTATGAGGAGTAAATTTAGATTTACCATGATTTTTATATAATTTTATATTATAATTTTTAAAATACTAATTATACGTTTCATTTGTCATCACAAATAAATTAGCAAAACTTTTTTATAGGATTCTGCTAAACCACCTACCATAGTTTTTCCACCCTCTCTTCCTTTTCATCTGACACAAGACACCTACTCCTGACTTTTCAAATATTTTCTCTCCACTTAAGTGCTTCCCATGCCCCTTTTTACTCTCTTTTCAAAACCCATTGGTACTTTTTTTCCTTTGTTGTAATCAATCTCCCAACAATTTCAATTTTTCCTCTTCACCCAACTAGGAATCATATAGACTGAGAAATGAGATAGCACATTCTAATAATCTTTTTTTTTCCTGCTTTTAGCACAAGTAGGTTGTGGATTTCTACCGGTCAAGAATATTGTATGCTTTATGTTTATATTGCACACTGCCCTCACATCGTTAAGCTCAACAAAATGAGCACTCAGGAAATATTTGTGTGTGTTGGGGGGGAGGGGGCAAGAAAATAACTAACAAAAAAGCAAATAAAGAAAATAAAGTAGTCACTAGGATTTAAATTTTGTTCTGAAAACTGCTGGTCCCACCTACATCAAGCTTCAAGGCAGAATGGGCAGGAAGCGGATGGAGAGGGGGTATAGGAAGAATTGGCAGATACTTAATGAAAAAATCTTGCATTGTGTTTTTGTCCTTGATCTTCATAGTAGATATTCATAAACTAAAGCTTCTGAGAATTATTCTGTTAAAGAGTCTAGCACTTTCTTGATTCGTTTATTGACACTGCTTTATTATTTAATATATTAATAGAACTACATTTGAGAAATACAAAGATTTTTGTTAAAAATAGTCTTTATTGTGGTTTATTTTTACATTGGGTCCATAGTGATAGAATAAAAAATCAGCAAATATTCTTACTCAACAAATTTGAAAGATTATATATATAATTATATATATTAACTATGTATGCATATATGGGTACATATATGTACCTGTGTTATATATGCATACATGTTTTATATATATAATCTTTAATCATGAGAAACATAAAATTGCATGGCCTGGATTGGTATGATAAAGTAACCACATATTCTGAAACATGACTACACTAAAACTCATAGAAGCTGTTGTTCTGGATTTGACATTCTGACATTCTGACATGCTGCCATTAAAGAATATCAATAGTCTTAAATTTCTATTTCATAATCAGAAAGCCTTAGGGTTTTTTTGAAGTTCATTTTTTATGACTTATTTAATTACTGATCATCACAGCATTTTAAATTAGTCTAAATTTTATTCTAGTTTTCAACTACATTGTCTGAATCTAAGGAAAATATAAGCAAAAAACGAAATGGTGCAATACACAGAGCATGGCTCGGGAAGGGAGAAGACTTCAGTTACAGTCTCAGTTCGGTCACTGCCCGGCCATGTGGGCTTTGTGAAGACACCTCATCCAGGAAGAAGAAACACAGCACAGCAGTAGGACTGTCAAGACTGCCAGTCGCGGTTCCGGTCACTATTTCTTTCCTTCAAGACCATATATATATCACAACTCTGTTGATGCCTACCTGTCAAGGACGGCCAAAAACACAGCTGTGGCCCAACAAAGTGGCGTGTACTGATTTATTGCAATGAAGGGGAGGGTGTACTGTTGGAATCATGGGGCTTTTCAGTAAAATGTTGTTAAAAGATTTTTTTTAAAGGGCTTGGGAAAGAGATTTGGGGGACAGTTTACGAAAGAAGAGTTTTGTTCTTACTTGAGTATGTTCTAGAAGCAGGGGTTATTTTATAGTCATGTATTTTTATTAATATTATTTATTTGAAAGAAGGAGAAACACAAGTCAAAAGCTATAATCGTTAAAAACAAAAGGCAATAGTTGTTCATATTAGCCATGAAAAAGGGTGTCTGGTCCTTTTGGAGTTTTGGGTAATATTCTTATCTTTGTCTTTATTCAGAAGTTATTATAGAATGGTCTTTTTGTTGTCTTATTCTATCATGTCACAGAGTGGCCCTGTTTGACTTTGCTTTCTAGGAAATTATTCACATACAAAAGAAAACCATGTCTGAGCTGGGAGTGCCAGGCCTGATCCTAGCAACACCAAGGTCAACTTGTCAGGGCCGAATAAGTGACCTACAGTCAGGGGCTGTTTTTCTGTTCTCTTCTCTGTTTGTCCATTTCAACACATGTATCTTGCATTCAAATTGTGTGTTTTTGTCTCTTACTAGATTTTGAGAACCTGCTCTTAAGTTTTATTCTCTTTTATATCACCCATAATGTACAGTACTAGACCTTCCAGATAGTAGGTATTAAGAAATTGTTAGTTTGAATAAGAGTAAACTCAAAGATGGCTCTTCCTATTGTGACCCTGCAGGAGTTTAGGCCAAGTATGAGAATTAGCCAACGACAGAGTTTAGATGGACCAGTGCCCATACAAAATCACCCTTACTTTTCACACAAACTGCAAGTTTGAGGGGTTCCCAAAACTACACTAGAAAGACTCATAGAACTCACTGAGAGCTGTTCACTCACAGTTATGGTTTATTACAGGGAAAGAATACAGATTAAGATCAGGCAAAGGAAGAGAGGCATGGGGCGGAGTCTAGGTGAAGTACCAACATTGAACTTCCATTGTCTTATCCCTGGAACTCTCCTGGCATCTGTGTGCGACAATATTCACATAGAACTGCCGACCAGGGAAGCTCATGTGAACCTCAATTTTAGAATTTTTACCGGGGCTTCACTATATAGGCACGATTAATTGACTGACTGATGTCCATGTGCTTGCTCTCGAGGTCTCTAGACCAGTTGATACTTCATCACTCAAAGGCTCCACTCTAAACCGTGTTGTTGGCATTTCTGGCATATCCAGTAGCTCCTGCGAGCTACTTTACAGTTCTCCTGAATTGAGAGCAGGTTTGTGGGTGGTCTGCACTCCCGTAGGCCAGTCCAGAGGGTCTCTTTTTCGCACCCGACATTACTTAATATTGCATACTAATGGCAGTTCCTCTCAATCTTTTCTCCATTTCTCACTGAAATACTGCTACACTTTGGTGATTTTAGGACTCCAAAATGTACTTCATGTCAAATTATATCAGTGCAATAAAGTTAGACACATTCATCAAAAGTTTTAAGAATATCAACACAATAACGGTAAGTCATGAATTTAAATTTGCAATTAAATATTATCAGAGCAGCCAAATGGTATTTCCAGTCAATAATCCTCTGGAAGAATTTCCAATAGACAAGCTGTCTCCACTATGAGGCTATGTGACAAATTAAAAGAGCAGAATTCAAAACTTGGGTCTGTTCAGGTTTAAAGTCCAATACTTATCAAGTATATGAATTGAGCAAATAAATCACTATACTGTCAACATTACCTCCAAGAGAAAATAATCTATTTTCATAATACTCATAGTGTTATTTTAAGGTTCATCATAAAAATGAATATATGTTTGTGAAGTACTTGAAAGATGCTAAATATTTTATTTCTGTGTTAATTACTTCAGTGTGATTTTCTTTGTTTTCACAATGATGAATCCTATGAGTAAATGTAGATTTAAATTGGATGGGGCAGTTTAACTGGTTTATTTAGAATAAAACTTTTGTTTCTTAAAAACCAACAATGGTTTTAAATGTTCATTGAACAAAATAATGAATAATGATAAATATACGTTTAGCAGTATAAGAAGTGATTGATTTTTCAATAACTTTGACCACCACAAGGAAGTATATAAGAAATAATTGCATGAAGCATTAATTTTGGCCATAATTAGATGTTGGTGATGAAAAAATTCATTGTAAATCATCATATCTTAAATTTTAATGCAAGTTTCTGTGCATAGTTTTACATGAAAACAGAAGAATTAAGATTTAAAAAGTTAAAAAAAAATCGATGGGATTCAATTTATTCCTTAAGTGGATAAGATCTTTGGTACTAATGATGACATGAAGAGGAGGCAGAAAGTTGAACGTATTTTCATTACTGCCAACATCTAATTAGGCAACAGATTCTATTAGTATTTGTTTGTTAAAACACACACCCCCGCTAGTATTCTAGGTACCTATCTCCTCCAATTTACCATTATCTCCTTCGGGTTGCCTTTGACTCATACCTAGTTTATTACAAAAAACCTCAACATCTATCACCCCGTTTCTATGTCAGCATCTATCACCCTGCCTGCTACTACTAACTAATGCCACTTAACTCCCAATCTCTATTTTTCAACAATATCAGCTATTCATTCAAAAGCAAAATAGTATTTCTCATACATCTTGGATTTTGCTTATTTTTTCTCTCTGCTCAGAATTTCATCTTCAAATATGTACGACTGGGAAAAAATGTCTTTCACTTTCAAGTACCAGATCAAAACTCTATGCATTTTGAAACCACCTTATATTCTTCCAGGCGAATTATTTTATTGCTTTCCCTATGCTATCATTGCTTTTCATACATTTCTTAAGAAAAAAAAATTCGCTGTTTTGTCTGCTAAATAGCCTGTAACATAATTCTTTTATTTATATTCTTATCCATACTCACTTGAGCTATTGTCCAAAATGTATTCGAGGTGACTAACTTTCACATCCTTGAGGTCGAGGAATATGCAATCATTTTATATCTCCAGTTTCTAGCACAGTGCTTGACAGATATAAGGTACAACTAAAATTTTTTTGCAATGAGATAGAAATGAATAGAAAACAATAAAAAAGACTTAGCTTAAGAGAGTAAGGTCAGTAACACTTAAAATATATTATAACCCAACAGATAACAATTGCCAAGTGCTTGTTGCATAATTTTTCTCAATAGCAACTGAGATCATAGGGCTAGTTAGAGATTAGAGTGAGAATATGAATATGACCAGACTGATCTGAGAAACATATGAGTAGCAGAAATTAATACATACGCATACACATATATATATATACACACATACATACACACACACATACACCAGGTGTATCTAAAATCTAAAGTGGCCTTTACTTGGACTGGTTTGTTTTATTCTGTTTTCTTTTGTTTTGTTTGCCATTGGTCTCATTTCCTTGGAAAGAACAATATGTATAAATTACTAATTAAACCTCAGTGCTCATCCTTGATAAAAAAAAAAAAAAAAAAAGTGAAGAGAACCACCATGTACTGTGAACTACAATTTTCTAGGCACTCTCCCATAAGCCTTGCATTTGTAATTACAATTCATCTTCCAACTAAATCTGTGAGGGGATCACAATTCCCATTTCAGAGATAGGAAGCATGGCCGACACTGGAAGGAGGACACCTTGTCAGCACAACAAATGTTTACTGGACCAGAAAATACATATCGGCCTAAGGGCTCAGGGCATAAGAAGAAGTGGTCACTCTTGAGTAAATTAAGCAGCCTAAAGTGACAGAGGGGAAACCGTTTTAGGAAATGTTCATGGAGACGTAGTACAGAACCTTCAGCATGTGTTCATTTTCTTCCCCAGTGAGAAGAATCAGACAGAGTTCGGCGCATTAAGCGTTTTGATCGGTTACACATTCCCGGATGATTTAGAAGTATCTTTGAAGAAATAATACGGTATGTTTCTGAATTCAATAATAGACACATGTTTCATCTTGATTACCTAATTGACTCTACCAAGAAGGAACAGCGACGACTATGATAAGCTAACTACCCATCGCGGCAATAAATCCTTGGCGTAGCCACAATGCAGAACCGACAAATGAAGCACCATTTTTTATATCCTAAAAATATTAGAATGGAAAAGAACTTTTTTTCTCTCTCGAATGTTGCCTAGCAAGGAATGCGTGTGACAAGATCTACTACCTTTGTACTTTAGAAACTGGTCATCTAGTCGATGAATATTTACTGAGTCCTTCTTCGTGCCAAACTCTGTGCAAAAATCTGAGGACACAGAAGCAATTAAGCAGTGTCCTTTGCCTTTGAGAGGCTCGCAGTTCAGTGAAGGAGAAAAGCAGTCAGGCAGGGAAATAAAACGCAGTGTTAAATATTATAACGAAGGTAAGTGACAGTATTGTGAAAACAAAGATTAGGAAGTTCATGGATGCAGCCTCCTTACTTATCACTCATGGGGTACCATGCTTTATGAGGTGTCTTACATTTACTTGCTTTAATTCTCACAGCAAAAATTATGCAAGGTAACTATAATTACCCCAGTTTACAAATAAGGTCACTGGGACTTAAATTAAGTAGTTAGCACAAAGTCACAGAGAACAAAATGGAGAAGCCAGAATTTTAAACCGTTTCTACATAGCTTCAAAACTTGATTTTTAGGGGCACACTGCCTCCCAAGAGCTGATTCATAAATCTTTCGTGCTTTACAATGTACTTTCTTCCATACTGAAATAGCACCCTTTTATTTTAGTGTTGTAGTCATTTTAATAACAACCCCTTTATTCCACAGCTTTGTGATTTTGGCCATCTTACTAAACATCTCTAGTCTTTAGTTTCTTCATTTATAAAAAGTGGGTAACAACCGTAGCTACCCAACAGTGTGTGCCGTAAGGAAAAAATGAGTTCTGCACTGTAGAGCAGAGGTTGGTGAACATTTTCTGTGACAACCCAGAGAGTAAATACTTTAGGTTTTGCAGGCGATGCCATGTCTGTAACGACTACTCAACTCTGCCGCTGAAGCTCCAGAACAGTGATGGACAATATACAAACTAATAATCTTTTCTGCAAATAAAGAAAACTTTATTTGCAAAACCAGGTGGAGGGCAGGAGTTAGCCTATGAGCCTTATTTTGCTAACGTCTGCTATAAAATATATGCTGAAAAAATATGAGTTAATATTAGTAGTAGTAGTAGTATTTTTTTAAGCCAGAAAAATGTGGATGTTCGGTGCCTTACCTAGGATCAAACATATAGTATATTTACTAGGGTTGAAGTCTGCATCCAAGGTTCTAAATTAAAATCTAGTAGTTTTTCCTCAAGGGTAACTTATATGTCTCCAGTGACCTTTCTGAAATTTTCTACAAAGAGCATTCCGTCATCACACAGGTTTCATGAGAGATAAGTGCACCTTTTCCTCTTCAGGCCCCAATGGCTTCCTCACTGAGGCAGATCAACAAGGTTTTCTTAGATGGCAAAACTCTAATATGTTGATAACAAATGTTAAGATTACTAATTTTTGCTGACTCTGAAGATTGCTATCCAGAGGAAAGTATAAAAGGAAACTTATCGTCAAAGCTTTCACTGCCATTTTTTTAAGTTAAATCTCAAACAGTATGTCGTCAAAGATGTCCTCACTTGAACATTCTGATCTATCCCACTTCTCTGCCTCTGTAACCTGTGGGAAACGTTCGAAGTCTCCTCTGGTGTTTAAGCATCCTGTCCTGCTCTCAATCTGTGGGTCGACTCCACGGCTGCTGGCTTGGCTGGCCACTCCACCGATGGCGCCTGTCAGTAACTGCACAGATAACAATTATCTGTGTACTTGGCAATTGTTATCGTTAGTCACATTGCACATTTCTTACTGAGTTTTACTGCATATAAAGCCCTTAAGGCCTTGAAAGTACTTTATTTCTTTGACATCAGCCACACTGTCCAGGGTAGTTATTTTATACACATATCAACTACTGTTCAGCCAGAAAGAGGGGTCCATGGAAGCATGGGCCCCGTGTGATGGGATGGAACAGGTAATGGATTGTACTCTATAGAGACCTGGGTTTGAATCCAGCTTCTGCTTGAAATTAACTCTGTGACCCTGGGCAAATTATAAGACTTCTCTGATCTTGCTTTTTTATCTATAGAGTTGAAATAATATCTATGTTTTACTATTCTTTTAAGAATATATAAGATAACAAATGCTAAGAACCTTGTTCCATGCCTGTGACCTAATTTTTTCTCATAATATATTTCCTTTCCTCTACTTTGTTTGCTCATGGTGACTTGCATAGAGGAGGCCCTTGAAATTTGTTAATTGTTTAATGAATAGTGTATTAGAGATCTGACGATTAATTGTATATTTGATGTTCGTAAAAAGATGGCTTCTTAATTTTTTTCCATATTCTTCATCTATCTTAACCAAAATATAATGAAAATAATATGGTAGCTATAGTAGAGAAATACTCAGAGTGGTATATATTATATTACATATCATTTAAGATACATTTTAAAATTTATTCTATTTTCCTCAAGCCACACAATCTTGATACACATCATTTTATTTACAGCAAAACTGCATTATTTGGGTCTTTATGACTAAATAAATACATTCTCTAGGTTTATCTACTCTATTTATTTATTACTGCACATTTTCCAAAGCAATTTTACTTCTGCCTTCACAAAAACTCACTGAAATCACCAGGACAGGGATTTATCAATCTAATTTCGCACAAGGAAACATGCTGATGGAATTACAGGGACTATAGACAGACGCACGATACAAGGAGGACTTGGATCTTCTGACTCTCAGTTCCTAAAATATGATCACACTCTCTGTCGCCGTGGCAAACACAAGCCAAGGAAAGCATAAAGAAAGTAGAGTGAAAGAGACGTGTGTAGAGACAAGCACTGGGCTAGGCACATTGTGGGTGCAGTCCACCTTCGAGCAGCCCACAGTGAGCTGCTTCAGTGTTCTGAGGTCAGTTTTGCGGAGGTAAAAAAAAAAACATGGAAATATTTGGAGCAGACCAAACTAAGAAACACAAATTGCCTGACGGTTTTCTTTTATTTTTACTACAAATTATATAATTGTTTCACAGACATCGATTCTTACCAATACCTGAGAGCTATTCCTAATATTAGCAAATATTTAGATAACATGAACAGTATGCCAACACTGTCTTACTCAAGAATTAGGTATTACTGTTGTTATTATTATTACATTTTCCTTTTATAGATAATAAAATGGAGGCACAGGTAGGTTAAGTGATGATCCCAAGGTCATATCTGCTAGCCGATAAATCCGGAATTTGAAGCTAAGAATTCTCTCTCTAGTGCCCACAATCTTAACTACTATAACATACTTATTCTCCAATAAGGTCCTTTGGTATTCAGAATCCCCAAACTGATTCCCAGTTGCTATATTTCTCTGCAGACAGTGAGTCTCTAAGCTGTGGTCTCTTCTTCCAAACAGCTGAGAGCCTCTCGGTTTGACCAGTTTCCGGCGAGAAGCTGTGTCCTCTCCCCAAGGAACAGTATGGGATGTGATCAAGCTAGAACTTATCAGAATAAGGGAAAATGCTCATATCGTCCCAAAGTCCTTCCTTCTGCAAGTCTGAATCCTAATATTCATTGTTTCTAATTGTATATGTAGCACCAGTGGAATTTTATTCTGGTAAGTAGCAGGAGTCATTCGCAATCCACTTGGCTCGGGGTTTAGAGGATTTCAAGAAAGCAATCATCAGAAAAGAAGCATTGCAGTGCTCTTAAGTCTTTCCTTCTATTTCCACTTCTAATGTGCTCCTCAGTGTGCTAATCGCCTCTTATTTCCAGTAGCGCAACCTCTGCTTTGCTAGGCTGCCTTTCTGGCAATGCGCTCTCTTCTGCCACTTGAAAATTGCCCTGTGAAAACTGACTTTTATTCAGGCCAATTCACAATTTGTGGGGTGTGTGTGTGTGTGTGTGTGTGTGTGTGTGTGTGTGTGTAAGGGGGGGGAGAGAGAGAGAGAGAGAGAGAGAGAGAGAGAGAGAGAGAGAGAGAGAGAGAGAGATTGAGATTCATTCTGGCTTTTTGTGTAAACTAATGCTATTTCTCTGTGATTACTTGTTCTTTCCTCTTTGTCTATCTGCTTCAATGGAATAAACAGAGGTCATCACCAATGGACGCTTTAGACCCAGCGAGTCCTGGCTGACACAGTTACATAGGTGGTGGCTTCCATTGAAGGCTGGGTGACCACACTGAGGGGGCCAAAATGCAACTTGTGTTTCTTTTGTCAAGTGTTTCTCTGGGATTTTTTGGCAGGAATGTGTCTGGATCTGAAAATGTCAAGCTAGAATAGGTACCTTTTCGTTCTTACTTATGCAAAGGCACACATCAGTTAGCAGTGCCCCACAGTAAGCGCCTAAGATGAGATTTTAGATGAAGCAAGTGAAAAAGTTACATTATTTCCAAGTCCTTTGATTTTATTTGCATAATGATTCAAATAGTTTCCCCTTGTATCCTATTGATAGATATTTCTGCATGAGAGTAAGTTCATATTTATTAGTTAATAATCTCATGCAATTCATATTTTCATTTGGTTTTCATAGTTTATGTATATTTCAACATAAACTTAAAATGTAGTAAACAGATTCAATTAACTAGAATACAAAAACAGCTTTCTATGTGTGATAGGCATGTAATTAGGGCAATGCTCAGTTTTTATTTATGAAGATAGTTTTTATGTCAAGCAAACGTAAAGATTGCTTTAGTTATACTTCCATTTATATTTGCAAAGAACATTATTGATTTTATTTGTCCTCTCTAAATATCTGACTGTTCATTTGAATGGATTCTATAAAAAATGTCCTCAAAATAATATCCTAAAAAGACTAAATATATTTAGGTTCTTATGTTATATAGTTTTAAAATATGATGACCTCTGTTTATTCCATATGAAGCGTCAATATACATATAAGAGGCATTTTTTTTTAATTTTCACAAGTTTGAACCACTTAGTTGTTTTAGCTTACTATACATCATATTCTCAAACTTGCCTCAGAAAAATGGTAGAATAGGAGGTTTTTCGCTTATATCCCACCCCCTCCACCCCCGCCCCCAGCAACAATACTTTGGCAGCCATCCATGGACAAAAGTGAATTTCTGGGAGACAGAAAAAGACGGTTTTGAGAAGGCAGGTCCAGGTGGCTGACTCCCTGACAGTGGTCCTGGCTATAGGACTGGAAAGGGCTCTGTACTTCTGAATACTCAGCCAAGGCTCTGTCTGGCCTTGGTCCAGACAGCACACAGACCTTAATCCTAGCTTTGGACTCTGAAGTAGACTGTGACCCAGCTCTAGCCCCTCTTAGCTATGGTCTGGGAGCTCCTAGGGACAAGCCTGCTAAACTCAAAAAATATAACAAAATTAAACATACATGCATCCAACATTGGAGTACCTAAATATACATAGCAGATAGAACTGAAGAAAGAAATAGATAGAAATACAATACAATAGTAAGGGACTTCAATACTACAATGAATGGATCATCCAGACAGAAAACTAATAAGGACACGTTGGACTTGAATTACATCTAAGACCAAATGGACCTGGCAAAAACAGAACACTCCATCCAACAGCATCAGAGTACGCATTCTCCTCAGGTGCACATGGAACATTCTCCAAGATAGAACATATGTTGGGCCACAAAGCAAGTCTTAACAAATTTAAGAAGATTGAAATCACATCAAGTATCTTTTCCAACCACAATGGTATGAAAGTAGAAATCAATACATGAAGAAAAGTGGAAAATTTACAACATGTGAAAATTAAACAATGCACTTACGAAGAACCAATGAGTCAAAGAAGAAATCAAAAAGTATCTTGATGGGGAGCACGGCATAGGGAATGTAGTCAGCATTTATGTAATGGCCAGGTGGAGGGCCAGAGGAGAGAAAGAGCAATCAGGGGGATCATTTCATAAACTATATAACTATCTAATCAATGTGCTGTATTCTTGAAACTAATGAAATTTAAAAAAAAATTTTTTAAAAAGTGTCTTGAGACTAACAAAGATGAAAACTCAACATACCCGAACGGATGGAATGAAGGGGATCAAATATGTGATGACAGAAAGAAATCTAACTATGGGCAAAGAACACACAATGCAATACATACATGGCTTATTGTTGAATTGTACACTTGAAGCTTTTGGATTTTGTTGATCGAAGTCACCATAACATGTAGAGAGCCGGATCTGAGCCGGACCTGTGGCCAAAGCCTTGGCAAAGCCATGCTTGACTGTGCTGCAATCTGCCAAGGGCAGAGAACCAAACAAAGAACAGATGGCTGCTTGTGGTTTAGCATAGATAACCGGGTACAGACAGGCCTTCAAGAGATTATTGTTGCCATCAAGTTTCAAGTTCTGAGAACAAGACTTCCACCCCTCTCCTTGATTCTTAGCTGTATATAATAAACACGCGTAGCTTGTCTTGGAGTCACTGTGTCTCCATCAGAGTACAGTGTCCCACCTGGCCCCAGCTTTTGTATATATTGTCTCTGTGGTTTTCTTCATCCTACCGTCATCCCCTCTCAGGGGTATTAACCCTCTGGCCATGCAGGTCGCGGCAAGAATAAAAACAAACAAACATAAATAAATCATAAACGAAATTTACAAACTTTTCCATAGACTAATAAAGAAAAAAAAGGACTCAATCAATAAAATCATTAAAAAGGATACATTATATCTGATACCACAGAAATGTAAAGAACCATAAGAGAGTACTATAAAAATCATCTGCCATTAAATTGGATAATCTAAATCAAATAGATATAAATTCCTGGAAACATACAACCTACCATGACTAAATCATAAAGAAACAGAAAACCAGAACAGACCAATAATGGGCGAGGTGATGGAAACAGTCATCAAACCCCCAATAAAGAAAAACCCAGGACCAGATGGCTTCACTATCGAATTCCATCAAACATCTAAAGAATTAATGAATCCTTCTCAAACACATCCAACAAATTGAAGAGGAAACACACCCAAACTCATCTTACAAGGTGAGTATCACCCTCATACCAAAGCCAGACAAAGACACTACGAAGAAAGAAAATTACAAGTCGATATCCCTTATGAACATAGATGTAAAAATCCTTCAGAAAAGCCCATCGAACTAAATTCACCAGCACATTAATAGGATCATACCCCATCGTCAAGTGGGGTTTATCCCTGGGAGGCAAAAATAAGCCAACATCTGCGCAGCAAATAACATAATACAACACATTAACAAAATGAAGGCTAAGAATTTTATGATCAATTTAATAGTTGTGAAAAAGCCATCTGACAAAATTGAGCATGATAAAAACTCAACAAATTAGGTAGAAAAAATGTAACAGCATAATAACGGCGATGTACAATAAGCTAAGAGCTATCATCACACTCAGTGGTGAAAGGTTAAACCCTTTGTCTCTAAGATTAGGAACAAGACTATCCTGCCCTATCTCATCATTTAACATACTACTAGTGTCCTAGGTAGAGCGACCAATGGAAAAGGCAGCTTATGCAATAGGAGAACATACTTGCAAACCACGGTTTCGCAAGGGCTAATATTCAATATACATAGTGGGCTTAATAGTAAAAAACTTAATAGTAAAAAACTTAATAGTAAAAAACTAAATGAATTAATTAACAATGATAATCTACACTTTTTTTTTTCCAAAGAAGACACACAAATGGTCAACGTGTACATAAAAAAGTGCTCAAAATTAGAGGTTGCCCAGTTAAATTTAACAATCACATAAACAGCAAATAACTTTTAGTACAAGCAAGTCCTAATTAGGTATGGAACGTACCTACACTAACCATTATTCATTTGATTTGCATTTCAAATTTAACTGGGCTTACGTTTCCTCTGGTAACTATTTATATCTTCTGTTCCCTTCCTTCTGTTTTGGAGTCTTCCAGATCCAAAATTAATGAATTCAGCAATATTAATTCTTTCTTCTAGCTATGCTTACACCTATACCCAGAATATTTTATGGTGATTTTTTCAGACTGTATTGCCTCCTGGTTTACTTTGTGAATCACCGAATGATAAATATTATGCCTTATTTATCATTATGCCTTCTCAGAATGAGATTTTATTCCTTTCTCAAACATTTAACACCATACCTGCTTCAACCAGTGACTCTAAAGTAATTGATCAACATTCGTTCCTCTTTCCTATAAAAAAAAAAAAAAATTCTAGAAAGATGCTCATTTTTAGATACTGATGCACTCTGCTAGTCAGAAACTTTGTAAATCTGATTTACAAAACACATTATGAGTTGTAATTTGCACTTCAAAAGGATTCTTTCCATTACAAAAAATATTCTTTCCTTTAAAATGCTACTCCCTGGTTGATTTTAAATTGTTTGATTTATTAAAATTCAGTATACTCTCACTTTCCAACTTCAGAATAAAGCAAAGTATGGTTAGAATACTTTCCTTTGCCCAAAGATGATTTATTTAGAGCACCCACTAAAAAACATCCAGACGCTTTTCGGTCTAAAAAATAAGAACTGTCTCTGAAGATTTTCAAAGAAAACAAAGAAAAAGTATTAGAATGCTTCTCTAGCTATGGCATGTCATGCATTCTTTTAAATTCCTTGGAGTGCCTTTTAAACTTTTTTTAAAACAAAGTTTAAGATAGTGCATTCCTGTCTGTATAACCCCTCAGCGGTCTGATGTGGTTCCCTTCCTTCACCGCCGTACAGACCACAGTTATCTTTCCAAGCTGAAAAGCTATTAAGCAATACCTTGCCCATAACTTTTCAACTGTTCCCTTTTGCCAATTCTAAACTCATCGCCAAACAGAGCAGGGTGACCGTACAAAATTTATTCTAAAAACTGAGGCATTTTGAGAGTGAAAAGAATAATAAAAACAATTAAAATGATGTACCCATTAAATCATTATGTTATATATCTAAAACTAACTTGAAATAAATAAAAATGTATCCCCTATGAAGCAAGTTATAAAAAATAAACTTTATATTATTTAGAACATCACATAATATAAAAGTCATAATCTTAGAACAGACCTACATATTGTAATCGGTTTCCTGGTATTTTATTGAGCAAGGTACATTTTTTCCCACATAGTTTTAGTATTTTAAGCATTTTTCATAAACAATATTGCAATCTCCTTCAAAGTTACACTTAATAATTAAAAAATATTTTTGCCTCCTTCAGCTTATTCTTCTCTGTAGATATTCCTAATTGAGAAAATACTATCTACATAAATCCTGAGATAATTGGTAATTTCAAAGCAAACTATATTAAAAAATCAACTCAATTTTATTATTTTTTGTGAGTTACATATAAATGTTTAGTTCCTAATATGTTCACAAGAACTATTTTTTTGCTCCTATTCAGTGTCTCTTTCTTTGAAATATATGTTCATAAAACAAAACTTGTCAAATTAGTTGTACTGATGATTTTTGATTTTTTAAATGTTTACCCAACTAGAACTTAAAAAATCACGGGCTTTTTCAATTTTATTTTACACCTTTACAGAGTATAAACATAACTATTAAATATAAGAGTTCTATCAGAGTTTTTCCAAAAGTCAATACATTTTAAAATAAAATTATAAAATTCCAAAATAAAATTTTCCATATCATTTGGCTCACAAATTTATTAATGTTTCTCAGTTTTTCAGTGTTCATAAATCATTTTGTTGTGGTTGTTAGGGCTCTTTAAATTAATTTCTTAAACTTTTCTTAAAGACTTATAGAATAAGTATAAGAAAAACAGAAAATATGTTTCTAATTTTTATGATTGATGCAGTAAAAATAATGGCATTAACTGTTGCCTAACTGACTCTTATAAACAAACACAAATATGTTAAAGTTATTTTTTTTCCCGAAATCTCCTAATTTTCTGTGTAAGTGAATGAAGACAATTAGGTAACGGAATTAAATTATATGTACCAATTTTTTAATCTAAGGAATTCCAAGGATTGGGTAATATTATCCAATATTTTTGCATGCACATAGATCATAATGAGACTTGAATAATATTCATAATTTCATACTATGGTTAAAAGCTGACATCAATCATAGAGATCGGCCAAACCCGCATTTTATCGCTGAAGATACTGAGGGTGAGACTTTCAATAGCTCGAGAGAGTTGATTCCTTTCTCATACCACAAGGTTGGAAAGCCTGGACTCTGAGTCAAGAACCGGCCACATTCTGCTCAACTCCACTTCCTCTGCTGGTTCCGACGGGCTCAGACGGAGTCTTGGCATCATGTAAACGGCTCAAACTCTGAAGCTGTGAAGACTCTGATCTCTTCGCCTTTACTTTGTCTCAACTACAAACACCACATCTGTTTCAATATGATTAAATCCTTTTGCCCTCTACTTTTTCCTCCATACATTTTTTTTCTTGCTTCATATCCATTCTTGATGTGCTTATATCGTAGGGGTTATGAAAAGTGTTTTACGCTCTGACTACACATATCCAACAATTTGCATTTTATAGTTTTTAACTGCAGATTTGCTTGAGACTCCTTACTCATAGAATAAGAGTCCTTCTTCCCCAAAGTAGACCATAGCTTATGTATAGCTTGTCCGTTTTTTAAATAGCTCTGTGATTTAATCTGAGGTAAATTCAGTATCCTAACTAATACCTCTCCATGATGTACACCTCCCTTTTTTTCCCTTTACCTTTTTGTATCCTTTTCTGCCAAAACACTTTAAAAAATATCCACCCCTGAGACCCCAGAGCGCTAGGCATCGCAAGAAAAACTAAATCCTATAACCACGCTGATTATTGTCATTAAAAAATCAATGGTCTTTGTCAAACACTGATTTAGAGTTCTTGTTATCAAATTCTGTTCTTTCTAGTAAGTTTTCTAGTCTGTTCTTTCAACCTGCTTCTTCAATTATTTAATCTCGACAAGTGTCCTACCCAGCATTTTCGCTTTCTTTCGTCAGGTGGACTTTGCTCTGAATCCTCACACTAGCAGGGTTTGCATGCGCCCCTTCCTTTTATTTTAGAAGAGGGTGCGAGACCTAAGTCTTTCAAGTAAGACTTGTGCTCTGTCTGGGTCCTTTGTTCTTTCCGTTTATGGAGCACTTACTTTATCCACGATCTGCTCTGGGAGCCTCTATCTTCTGCCTCTCAATGTCCGCAGGTCCTTCCCAGAGGCATTTTAAAGTTCACTGTGATTTTTTTTTTCTTCTTAAAACATGACGCTATTCAAGCAACATACATAGTAACTACTTTTATCCCGTGTCTCACTCCAGCTTTCGTCCTCTCTCCTCTTCACAATTTCTTAAATTTCAAGTGAAATTCTTTTACTCGACTGCTCTTATAAACTCTTTGAATTCAAATCCTTATCCTATTTTTTCCTCAGTGGCATCTCACCTGCTGATCACCCACCTTTTTGACTAATCTCACTGTGGTTCCCTGAAGCCTCGCCCTCTGAGCCTGTTCATTTCAAATCCTTTTGTATACACTCCCTATTGTTTACTATACCTCTCGTTTGAATCAAAGTTTCTCAGAATACAATCCATGTGTTTTCTTCGCATCTTTCTTTGCGTTTCTGTCACCTCACATCCCCTGCCTGAGTCTCCCTCAAATAAGAAGTAATTCCTCTAAAAGCAGCGATGCAAGCCTCACTTTCATGGCCTTAAACAGTGACTAGCAGAACATCCAATGCATTATAAGTGTTCAAAAACTGTTTTGTAAATAAGTGGATAGATGAGTGTTTGCTCTGGATACAGTGAAGCAAGCTAACCTATTATTTCTTTGTAATTTTCCTAAGCTCTGTCCGTTTGCTCACATATTAAATTATTTGGACTGCTTAAATCCTTTTAAGTTTGTCATAAAATTTCGATAAAATAATTTGTCACGCACTGTGCCTTCAAAGATTCAATGCCTAACTGATCCTATCCCGTTTGCACAATTTCTGTACCCACAAGTGAGATTAACACTGAGCAACGAGAGGGACGGCAAGCGGGCAGGGAACCGAATAGTCTTGTAAGTGTGAGAAGGGGTGGAGACTATTAGAGACGGTCGGCATTGCATAGAAAAGATATTTGCAGAAGAACCGAACCCACTCCCAAATAAAGGATATAAACCATCATTTTGTTTGGACGTATAATGAACAGCTTTTCTTATAAAACCTAGCCTGTTTTATGGAACAACCTGGAAAGAACATTAACTACTGACGAGGTATTTAGAGAGCCAGGAAGCTGAATGAGATACTGCTGATATGAGGTAGCTGCTAAGTACAATGGTTTTTCTCCTTTGAGTCAATAAAAAAAAACTCAATCACAGAACAAACCAGAAATCCAGATTGATTGGAACAAGACTCACTTTTAAGAAGAACAATCTTAGCTGGCCGAGCAGCTGCTCATCGAGTATCTTCTTATGGAGATAAGAATAGAGGTAAGGGAAGAAATAACATTGCCCTGGAAGTGAGAAAATCATCTCTGCGGTTGTCTGTGTCTGTCTCCCTTTATGTGAAATATTGAGATTATGCCACATAATTCCAAAGACCCCTTACAGCTCTGAAATCACATAATTGTATTACTGCAATTAACCCCTTCTCACAGTGTAACTCTTAATAAATTGCCACGGTACTCTCCTTCACCGTATGTCATTGCCAAAGAAATCAATTACATAGATGTATGTTTTGCTTAACATTAGAGATTAATAAGACTCTTCATTATAAAAACCTAGATATATAGCCCCTAAATTACACTCATACCAATTAACTAGATATATGAATCATTTCTCCCTATATTTCTAATCTGTACATTAATGTTAATGTATCTCATGCTTGAAAATAGGTCTCGAGGTCTCGCACACACAAAATCACGATAACTCTGTGAGGTCGAGTGTATGCTTGAGTGTGGTAAACATTTCGCAGGGTACGCCTTAAATATATATAATTATTATCTGTCAACCACACTTCAGTAAAGCTGGGAAAACAGAGAGTGCGCATCACATCCTAGAAGATACCGCCCCTTCCTCGCTTATCCATCTGCACTTCACCTGAGCCTTTAGCAGTCTTTCCGACGGCTGCTCCGGCTGGCAGCTTCTGTGCAGAATGGTGTGTGATACAACCAGCAGAGTCCAAGTCACGGCCCCACTCACACACCTGTGTGGCCCAGAGCGCATCCCTGGCACCGGTGTGGTATTGTGTGTCCCCGCATACCACTGGGACCCCAACTCCGTAAGTGCTGAGACCGCGGAGCTAGCTGAGGCCCCAGACAGGCGTGGGAGTTCATCCTCCTGAACCCGTTCATCGCCTCCATGGCTGCCCAGTACATGAGTGCACGGTACCACCACCAGGATGGTGACACAGACTGATGGAAGTCTGGCAGCTCTGCCCTTTCACCTACCTGGCTGTTGGGATCACCTGACTTTACGCCTCGGTGGATCTCACATCACCCAGTCTATCAATGATGGGTGTTTATAGCTCTGCGCCACTTGCGAGCTCGTGGTCAGGCTCCCTTACCCCAGCAGAGCCCGCCAGCATGCCAAGGGCTGCTTTTCAAATGCTCATAACCCAGGTGCAGCTGTCACGGGCTTGTTCCGTAACCTTAGCAGCACGCATTATGATTCTCCCATTGGTCCTTAAAACAAACTCTTCAAACATCTTTCCCCACCAATGACATCTGCAATGTCATGGCACTGGCTGGATTGCGTGGGCCTAGCATCGGGGTGACCTGTACCCAGCCTGTGTCTACCGTAAATCTTTCTCCTCCTCTGAGCTCCTTTCGAAGCTGGTGACCTTTTGTGTCACCCAGTGTGCAGGTTAAAACCACACTCCCGGGGTGAAATACAATATTCTACCTCACGACCTACCAGGAATTGTGTCCCGTTTCCTGGTGCAAGGTACAATAAGTTGCCTTTTACTTTAGGAGGAAGTGCTACCATGCCCCAGGCCTCTGCTCCCCCTAAAATGGGTACTGATGTGGTAGGGCCCTGAGTCTCAGGAGCACGTATCCCACCTTCTGGAGGACAAATGTCTTATCAAGACCTCCAACGTGCTAACCACTTCTTCCTCACTTGGTCTGAATATATGATTTACTGCTGTCACTTCCATGTGAATATGAACGGTTTTTTATCCTCTTTTCTAAGTGAAGCTGCCATTTCCCTCACCAGCACATTAGACTTGCTTTGGGAAATGCTGTATTTTCGGCGACCCCCATACACCACTTACGCAGACTCAGAGGGTCCCGAGTCAAGCTGGGATTATATTAATTTCAGGAGAATCGACCCTGACGTTTCCATCCCATATGCCAGAACCCCATTCCATCCCAACCAGCCTTGACCTTGGCATAGCAAACCTGCCTGTGTTAACAGTTTAAACTTCTTTTGGGCTTACCTACTCCTAAGATTAAATTCTGGGCCTGGTCCTAAGCTTTCTCTGTTCTATAACTGCAGGAGATGAGGGATTCTCTCGCATGCTATTAAGGAAGTCTTATGAGTTAAACAGTTAGATTGAAATTGTCAATTAATCAATCTCAACTTTTTAGTACTTTTTTTCCCTCAGCCATGGTCGTCTGATTCCATTACAATTATAGATACTATTTCACTTGTATTTTTCAAATCCTTGACTAAATCACGTGGGCCAATGCATTTCTTTCACTGATATACCACCCTACTTCACCAGTGGCGAAATTCAACAGCTGCACTGTCCCTTCTTGCCAGGGGAGACGTGCGCTGTACTTACCGCTTGCAGTGTGGTCCTCCTTGCCAGGTAGATGGCACATGATCCAGCTCCAAATTCCATCCTAATGGCTGCTTTCTTCTAGTTTCAACCATCAAAATTTGAATTCCCTGGGAAAGAGAACCAGAACGCTTGCAAATTAGAATGAAAAAAAGTCTTAGTCTGCTTAGGCTGCCACACACACACAAACACGCGTGCGCGCACACACACACACACACACACATTATCAAGCCTGGCTGGCTTGAACAATAGAAGTTTATTTTTTTTTTGAGGTATAGGCTGAAAAGTCAAAGATCAAGTTTCTAGCAGGGTTCAGTTTCCAGTGAGGACTCTCCTGGCTTGTGGAAGGCCATTTTGTCACTTTTGACCCCATATGGCACAAAAGAGTCTTCTCTGGTATCTCTTCCCCTTTTATAAGGACACCACTTCTACCAGATATGAGCTTTTCTCTTTGCGATCTCATTTAACCTAGGCTGTATCTCCAATGCAGACATATGGGGGAAGGATAAAGCTTCAACATATACATTCAGGGGGGAAGTACAATTCAGCCTGTAACAAAGGGCCGAGGCTTTTACACCCCCACGTCAGTCATTAATTGGATGCAGGCCAGCTGGGAATGTATTATGACCTTGGACAAGCTGGTTCTCTTCAGTAGACGCAAGCTCCAAGGCAAGCTGACAATGGAGGGCTACCTGCCTTTGGCACTCTGAGCAGCATCCATCAGACGCCACCCTGGTAATTGCCCTCAGCTCACAAAAGACCATGAGTCTTTCTCAGAGGCAGCCTACAGTTGATGATTGGTTGAAAGCGATACAAAGGGCCAATTGGCTCTATGTTAGCACAGTTCTGCACGGTTCTTCTGGCACCAGAATTCATCTGGGGTTTCCTGAATCCTTGTTGTTACTGCTTCATGAATCCTTGCTCTTTCCACCCAGAAAAAGTACTGCCTTCCTCCCTACTTCACCTCTTCCCTTCCTATAGCAGATGTCGACTCCTAAGAGTGGTCCCCAATACACTTTCTGCACACTGATTTTTGCCTGCTCCCCAGGGAACCCAACCAGTGACGCTGGAAATCAATAAATGTATGTTTTAAACTGAAGGATTTTTTTTTTTTTTATGCCTACAGTACCTGGTCTTCCTAGGTGGCCTCCCATCCAATTACTAATCAGGCCCAATCCTGCTTAGCTCCTGAGATCAGATGTCAGGTTTGTTCAGAGTGGCATGGCCGTAGACCATGGACCGTGGCTCCACTGGGGCGCAAACCCAGGGCCTTCTGCGTGTAAAGCAGACGTGGAACCACGTCCAAAACTGAAGGATTTTGAAGCAAGAAAGTTTACTTTGTTTCACAGATAACTGCATAAAACACTGCAATAGTAGCCATAAGAAATATATTCACAAAATGTGTATTAAGCAAGCAACTAAATGCCATAAATATATAATTAGAGCCACCATAAAATATGTATTGTGCAAAGGTATCACTTATGAAGCAGCACTTTGCACTTGGAATTGCAAAGCCAGTAAATTGCAATTCAGTGAATCACAAGCTTAAAAACTAGAATTCAAATTAAGTAATTTCTTTATTTACAGCTATATATCAAGTTGAAAATAACTCGTATTTTTATTAGAAAAGAACAATTCAAGAAAGTCTTAGAGAACTGTTTAACCTAATATTTGCAAATGTATATTTCTTAATATTAAATTGATATTCAGCTGTTTCCCTTGGCTATATCTCTCAGACTATAGATAGTCACAGCAAAACTATTTTACATCAACATATATGTCTTCCTAAATCTGATAATGAAAATGAGGTTGATGTTGAAAATTAGATGGACGAGATAATCTATCAATTCTTTTACAGTTTCCAAATTTCAAAGGTCATGTGCATGCTCTGAAAATATTTTGAGTTTGAAAACCTTCTCATTATGCAGGAAGAAATAATAAAAACATCACTCAGGCCACCCAAACTCAGTGCTACCTATTTGAGACTTATCTTCTGGTTCAATTCAGTCAGAGTTTCCAGCAGGTAGTATAGTTCAGTATCTATGAACTCAGGTGCTAATGTCCGAAATGAAGGGTTGAACTTTGGCCACTTGTAACTGAGAGCAAATTCATCTCCTAATGCCTTTCTTTATCTCCAAATCAGGGCTTATAATAATGATGCATCCATCAAAGAGTTGTTTTTAGGATAAAATTAGATAATGGAGGTAAAATGATTAGCAAGGCACGTATCATGTAGTAAGCAGTCAAGAAAGGTGAGCTGCTGTTATGATGCCTTTTATAAAATAAGTATTGTATATGTAAACAGCTTAGGAAACTATAAAGCATTATGTCTAATTAAGGGTTTGTTAAACTCTCACCCATGTTAAAGCTCCATGATTAATGAGAGATGGTCTCTGTCACTACGCCATGTAATATAATTATATATTAATAATCTTTATAAAAGCCTTAAAATTAGGCTTCATTTTCTCCTCTCTACATATGAGAAATTTATAAATCAGAGGGTAAATGATTTGTCCAAAGTTAAACATCTTTCACATAATGGAACCAGGTGTCAAAATTATATTGTTCTTAATTTAAAGGTTGCAGTTTCTTCCTTATACTGTATTAGCTTTTCAAAAAAAAAAAAAATAGTGAGAATAATGGCAATTAATTGCATTAACTTTTCTCTAAAAGCTCTTTCAATGTCGACATTTAAAGATACTTTAATTGGTGAATTTCTTACATTTCACATTATCGCTTAATCTCAAAAAACTTCCACAAAAGGAAGTTATAGCTCACTGACTTTGTGAGTTTTTCTGCAATCCAATTTATAATGTCCATGCTTTTAATATCAAAATTACTGGCAATTTTACGGCTCATAATCAGACACTAAATTATTCACTGGCAATATACCAAAAGGATGAAACCTATATATTCATAGGTCTCTATTTTCAAGACACTTGACATGTTTTTCTGGTAAAATAGTGAAAAAGAATTTTAAATGTAGTTTTAAAGAAAAGAGTAGTTTTCTGGTGTTATTTTTCTCCTTTGTTTTTAAGATAAAGCCACTGACTGGGAAACAAGAAGAAATAATAAATCGAATGCAACTAACTGTTTTCTTAAAGTAAGGCAGAGACAGGAAACTAAAAAAGAACAAACTTTGTGAGCATTACCTAGAAGTCAGGCTCACGAATAACTCAGGCACAGGTGGTGTGGCACTTTGCTCTGGGCTTTGAGGGTGTGTGGAACGTAGATAACTGTTACAGGGTTTTACTGCTCCCGTCAAACTCAGATCCTGAAAGTTGTATATTCACATTTTATAGACACAGTTTGTATCTAACTATTATTATCGCTGGGTGGTAAGAGTTTTTTTTTTTTTTTTTTTTTTTAAATAAGAACATAAGGCCAAAAGAAGTTAATAATATTTTTCCGAATCGCAAAAATAAGTAAGTGGCTCTCTCCCTCTCTCTCTCTTTTTCTCTCAGCCAAATTCTGGATGAATCTTTATTCTAAAATAAGAACTGTTTCTCTGAATATGATGACAGGGAGAAGGGCCAGTCTGGATTTTGGTGTATTTGTGTATCGATGTATGATCTACTTATTTGAATCAGTCCTTAAAAACTCGGAAACGAACTTTACTTCGATGCTTTAAATCCCCTTAAAACATATGCTTCACCTGCTCTTTAACTCTGGGTATGTAGTGTAGTAAAACATAACACTGGAGGAAAAATGTAACAATGACTAACGAGGATGCTATGTATTTGGCATGATGTGAACTGTCAATTCTTCTTCAGGCAGTACTGGGTCACTTGCCTCAGACTGCTCGTCAGCCATGCTTCTCTCTCTCTACTTTCATGTGAAAACTGTCTTGTGTTGTCCTAGTTCTGGCTTTACATATGCTGTGTTTTTATAAAATGCTTGGACCAAAGCTGGTCTTTTACTTCTTGCTGAAAACACGAACTTCTTAAATTTAGTTTTGTAATCTCTGAAACAATTAGTTTGTGTCTACAAATGAAATTTCGGGCTTTCACTTTAGTCTAGTTATTGGACTTGTAGGGCCAGATTCTGCCGTTTCTAGCTGTCTCTACCCAAATCGGCCTCTTTTGGGTTCAGCCCTATTCAGCTCTTGGATCGTCCCTGAGTAAGACAAGCAGTATATGAGGAGCAGAGTGTCCCACAATGACTGGATCCCAAGTCAACGCTGTTTCCACGGGAGTGAAAATGTGCCCACTTCACCTTGGTCTTCTACTGTGCATTGTTCTTTTGGCAAGACTGAACTTCTCTCTTGGTTACACATATAATCATTGCTTTCATGGGAAGTATTTTCTTATTATGCCCAGTTTCTGGCTTAGGTTCATCCCTATAACCTAGAAAGGCAAATAATCATTTCTTACAATCCCAGTTCTCATTCGTACTTTTGCTGTGAAGAAGCTCTTCACCCACAGCCACCATGCAATGAGTCCACGTGAACTTGACTATCTGTTACTATCTATATTTTTGCAACCATGCCCTTGCTTATCCATCACGTGACATAGAGCATTCATATTTCAATGTCTGGTAAGATCGTGGTTACTCCAACCTTTTGGACAAAGTAGTTTTAGGTTTCTCATTCTCACTTTGTCACTAATCTCAAATGCATATTGAAGTCCACATTCAAATTCTCTTTCTGTTTATTTTGTTCCTGTTTGATCATGATTTGTATTACTATGGTTCGAGTATATTTTGGAGGCTAACCAAACTGAAGACACAGCATTTATTCTTTTTTTTTTTTGCTCTATGTGTGTTTCTAATTTTATTATATACATTTTGAAATATAAAGCATTTTTTAGTGCTTCCATTCAAAATTTAAAATGTGTTGTACCATGTAATAACAACTGTAATTGTTACTTTTTAATTCCAGTGAGAAATAGGTATCTGTTTCCTTAAAGGAAGCAAAACTCATTTCAAAGGATATGGGCCAGCCATCCAGCAGAGAGACAGACCACCAGCTAGCAGGGGTTCATCAGTAACCACGCCCCTTGAGTTTCTTATAATTTGGGGTGGTTACCAATCCATTAATGAAAGGGGACAGGGAGAGGG
>NW_006434835.1:6810809-6848602 GCF_000325575.1 Pteropus alecto
GAAACAAAATTTTTTTCTTAGCTTTCATAAGAAAGCCAGTTTACAAGACATAAATAAATAACATGGATTTTCTCTGGCCTTTGTAACTCTCTTCCAAAAAGTCACCCCTATATACCATAAATCAAATAGATGTTCTCCATCATTTCATTTTGCCTTTGAAGCATAGCAAAGATCCTTCTCTCTGGGGATGGAATGATTGTCAGAACTTGGAAATTCTCCTGGAGAAATTCAAATCAAAGTATTAAGAATACAGAAAGAAAATAAAGCCCTGTCCTGTTTTAAGGAAACTTAAAATCCATTGGAGTAGACAGACAGGAGACAGTGAAAGTATGAATTTCTACTAATGCCAGGTATATTTCGAATTTTTGTGACCTTTATTCATCCATCCTTAAATTGATATATATTATCTTATCCTTATCACACATGGGTCCAGAACGAACCTGAGAAGTGCCCTGCTAAAGGCACCTCACCTCAGAGTAGCGTCCCAGGAAATGGAACTCTGTAGAGTGAGGTCTTTACCTAAAATAGCCAGAAGAACAAAATTGAAAAAGAGAGTACAAGCTGAGTCCCTAGAGCTAAATGAGAGTCACACAGTGGAAAATAAGAACACTTCCTAAATTCTGAGTTCTAAGTACCTGAATAATGAGAGGAAATGGCAACATTCCGAAGAAAACACTGGAACAGACTGAGAAATGCACGTGAATGGCAATATCAGAAGAAAGAGTTGCAAGAAAATTACTTTCAGAGAAGCCAGAGTGCCTCAGTCACTTTAATTGGCCATTAATTTCTAACCAGTTTAAAGTTCAAAGTATGGGTCAAAATTGCATTTCTATTTTCTTCATGTATCTTCGTGTTATTTTTACCAAGACAACTAATATCTGTCTCACTCATGCCCACAATACTAGAGGGAATTTCTGGGTGGTTTAGAATCAATGTGTTTCTCGTGTGTTGAAAGCCTCTGACCCTCAGGATTTAATTTTAAAGGAAATCTCATCTGACTCTCATAGTATAAATAAATTTCTAACTTGCAATTTGTGGATGAATATGGAAAGGAAAAAAAGAAAAAGCAACAATTCTCCTATCTTAAAAATCTCAGAATATTAGAGTTAGAAACTAAAATCACTTATAAATTCAGCTCCTTAAAAAGTGCAGAATTTTGGACATGTGGTTCTGATGGGCCTTTGGTTATCCAGCTTCCCTTTGACCATCTCGCAGAGCAGAGATGGCTCATCACTATATTACATCAACGCTTACTTCCTGTAATATCTGTCCATGACAGATTTATGGGATGACACAGCTCATGGTATTTTAGCCACATGACAGATATTTGGAGAGTTGGAAGACTATCTAATGCCTCCCTGAGGCAATAATATACCCAGATATCCCAGCTTTTTGTTGTCGTTGTTGTTGCTGCTTTATTTTACATCTAGATGTGTTTCTCAATCGTGCCACCATCCTAGGCAGCCCTGGCAGTTTTTCAGTGTCCCTGGTTTTGTAGCATTTCACTACTCGTTTATGGCTAAGATCTAATCTCCAAGACTGATATCCGAGATCATGCATGTTCTTTTTTGTGTGTGTATTTGTTTTGATAGTGTAAGGAAACATAAAAACATCTGTTCCTGAGAGATAATGTCAGAGGTATATCTAGATGACCTATGAGTTCATCATTAGAAAGTCTAATATAGCTCATTTATTACAGTGACGTATAGGGAGGCATAAAAATAAAATCCTAACAGTTGTTGAAAAAGTGATGCTATATCCAAGTAGAGATAATTCGCTTTAACTCTAGCGTCCAATATCAAAGGAAACCACTATGGATGTGAGTGAATGGGGTCACAAACTGCACTTAGTATTATGCTTAATACCTACCAGTACCCTACACATAATTCGTTGAGATGTAATAACAGAGTCTATGACCTTGAAGTGCAGTTGAAATGAGAACAGCATGAGCTGCAAAGTCAGTTAACATTGAGTTTGAGTCTCTACAACAGCACTTTTGGCTATGACATCAACCAATTTAATTAATTTTTCTGAGTTTCACGTACGTAAAATAGAAAAATGGCACTTGACCAAAAAAACTGAAATGTATAAATAGGGTCAATATTTAAACATGTCGCACAAAGAATATGGCAGAAATTAGGGTTCTACTGTATCTGATACAATAATTGCACTGCTGAAATTTTTTACGTTTGATGTTTTTGAGTGTTCATATGTATGAGTATAAATAAACAGACATAGTTATATATGAGGTAAGCACACAGCATCCACCTATAGATGTAACAGAAGACTAAAAATCAAGATTTTGTATATGATTTCCAAAAAGTAGTTAATAAGCCTTTGCTTTAGAAATGAATCTGGACTACATTAATTCACTACTCTTTATAAATCAAAGAATTAACTTGAAAGCAGTAACTACCATAACCATATTAGTGAGCTGAGTTATCCAAGTGATAAAATTATTGTTATTAGGTTATTTTCTGTCATTTAATGAAAGAGTACAATATACTGAGCACGGTAAATTAAGAAGTCAGAAAAAATATGGCATAAGGTAATAAATATATTATAAGGTTTAGAAGTAAATTTCCTTGATCAAAGGAGTGTTTCCTGCTTTCAAGAGCTGATCACACTTTTAAATAGTTTTACATTAAGGGAGAAACTAGTTCATCAACCAGATTAGGGGAATTGTGCCTAGAAATTAATGGAGTGTCAAATGTTTTGGTCAGAGATCTTTTATATGAATTCAGTCACTTAATTCAGAATAATCTCAGATAAGTAACTTAACTGTGATGATCCTTAATTTTCTCAGCTATTTCATAGAAAAGATAAATTTACTAGCACAACACCTCACTTAAATTTACTTAATATAATAAAATAATATACATGAATATCTATTGTGGATTTAAATTGCCTATAAAATATCAGGTGCCAGTGTAATAATGAGAATGGAATACTTAATAAAGGTGCTCTGATGATTGCTTATTCACATGGAAAAAAATCTTATTAGATTCCTGCCTCATATCATTAACAAAAATAAATTGCAGTAAGGTTAAACATTAAGGTGGGAAAAAAAAAAGCCTTTAAAATTTTAGTATACTAAAATAAGTTTAGACTTCTCCTTCCAGGCAAGATGAAGTAATAGGTATCTAGGTACCTGACTTAGCCATTTGGAAATACACACACACACACACACACACACACACACACACACACACACTATAGGACACAATAGTTTTCAATATGCTGGAAACTGGGCAGTACAGAACATGAATCCCTGTAAGATGAAAGCAAATGAAATAAGTCCTATAAATGTCCGAGCTCATTGCCTTAGGAGAGTTATCAAACCATGGTACAGGGAAGAGAAACCCAGGCAGAGTCCAGGCGACTCCCAGATTGAAGAAATAAAGCTGAGTCTAAGGGGTCACAGCAGCTGAAGTGGGCAGCACAGACTACCAAAGAGGACGAAACTACTCAGACTGAGAATTCCCGACATCAGCACAGAGTGGTATCCAGCAGAAGATGGATCCGCATATGCATGTGAGTCCCATTCCTGCCCCCATCACCATCTGATCACCGTGGCTGGCCTTCAGCAAGAATCCCATCAGGCAGTTTTAGCAAGAAACCCTCTGCCCTTGATGTCTGCTCTGAGTCATTTTCTGTCTACTGACCCACTCATTTCGCTAGGTGAATATAAATCCCCACTTGCTCTTTATTTTATTCATAGTTGAATCCCATCTCTCCCCCTTATCATAATAGTCTTAGCCCCCACTGTGATAGTTCCGAATTGTCTTTCTTACTATTTTAACGAGTGTCAGAATATTCTTTTTAACAGTTGTGACATAAATCCCACAGGCATGTATCTCTCATCACACTTCTTTTGCTCTAAACCAGCCCACAGCTCAACTCCTCAAGTGTGCCCACCGACTAGACACCTACTAGAGCACCGAGTGCTGCAAAGTGTCCTCGAAGAAGTCACCATACATATATACGTGGTTGGTTACATCACTCGACACAAAGAATTTCTGGATTACGAGGGGAACTAAGGAGGTAGGTGGACAGGCAAAGACATGATGTTAGTTTTTTTTTTTTCCCCTCACTTTTTTTATTCATATCCAGATAAACAGGTCAATTTTCTTTGCCAAACACCTGATATAAAGAGAATGATTAGACCAAAATATGGGTGAGACCAGACACAGACTGCTTTTGTAAATCCAGAAATGCAGCTTAATCTGTATGGCCACGGAGAATAGAAACATATTTCGCTTGTCTCGGTTCACCTTCCCAAGTTTCCTCATGGAGGGGTCCCTAATGGAAATGTGCCACTGGTATTAAAGCAGCCTGTGAAAGGATGATCTTGCTGATTCCAATATGCTCAGTTTTGCTGGGCCACAGTCCTGTTATGCTTCAGCTGGCATCGTCTTTCAGGAAGGAATTATAGAAGCTAACTAAGCGCTTTTTTTCCTGTGTAAGGAAATATCTTACAAATGGCCAAACTTGATATCAGCAAAATCATATCCTTAGCCTAAGAAGCAATCGCTGATCTGATATGCCCAAATCTAACTGATTATTGACTGTTCCCTGTGATATTGGCTTTCTGCTACCCTCTTCCTATTACACAGACTAGTGAGCCTGGGAACATATGATAAAAGTTAATCAAAAAGGAAATTCTTAAACAAACTCTATGCTGATTTCAGTAGATGCTGTTAAAATAAGTTATTCATACAATCGATTAAATAAAAACAGTGGAACAATGATATATCAGCAATATCAAATAATAAGAAGGTTTGAGTGAAAAAAATTTTTATCATAAAAAGATAATTAAAAATAAAAATATGAAATAGCATGAACTGGGCCATTTTATATTCTGTTGAAAATGTACCTTATACACAATTAATATTGAGCAATATTCACGAGTTCTTTGCAATAATATAGTAAAAGGTAAAGAGAAATGTCCAAACACACAGCTTACTTTAAAAATACTAATGGGTCCCTTTTAGTTGTTGACATTTTAAGCAAAAAACAATAATGAATCGTTTTGTTGTAGTTGTTGTTGTTGTTGTTTTTAATTGGGAAACGCACAGACGAAAAGCACAAAAAGTATCCTGACATCGAGAGAAAAAATACTGCAAGCATTAGGAAAAGAGATTATTTATAAAGGATGAAAAGTTGGTCAGGAAGTTAGATGCTAGATTTTAGCGACATATATAGAGATTTTAGAAAAACAATGTCGCGCTTCAAGAATTTTACACCCTGCCAAGTTGTCATTGACTTGTGTGAAGACAACTAAAAGATATTCTCAGCTTAAACAATTTTCTTAATGTCTGCTTTTTTGGTGATAGACTAAACACATGCTGGATTTGCCCATTTCTCACCCAAAACAAGAAAAGTGACAGAAAAGTTATTTTAAATGTAAGTTAATAAATACTTAGCAGCTATCAAATACATGAAAGAAAAATATTGTGTTCAAGATGCATGGTGTATACCCAGAAGAACTATTAAAGTAGACATCATGGGACTACTAGCCTTAGAAATCTTACAAAATGACAGCGTGAATAATTTATTCAATTTTGCTTGGGAAGCCAAAGTTCACTGGCCATTAAAAAAAGAGCAACAAAAAAGATAGACAAAATATTTATAATTTGAAAATTAAATAAAAATTTCTAAACAACGTATGCGCTGAAAAGCAAAATAAAAGGAAAATTGAAAAATATTTAAAATTGAACAATATTGATAATCTCATCTCAAAGTATGGAATAAGGCCAAAGTGGTACACGAAGGTGATCAATGGAAATCTACCCTCTTCAGTGAACTTACTAGAAAATAATACACTGGGGCCAGAATTTATACATATTAGTTCACATGTATAAAGATACAACTGTCTTGATTTTCTTTAACTGGCTTTATCTTTCTGTTTGGCTTCTATCCTCTCTGTGATAGCTAAGAATTTGAACTTGGGAGCCATCTGCTCAAGTTTGAACCAGGCATATCCTGTTTTTTATTTTATTTTCCTTTTCTAAGGATAAGTTTAGTAAGTCCTTGCAAAGTAGAAGCCAAAAAATTTTTAAGATCAGGGCATTTATATTTAACTTAACGTTACAAAGAATTAGTATTATAACACCGATTACTTAAATATATATACATTTTGTTGTTGAAGAATGAATTTTTGAGGATAAAAAGACTGTATGTGTTTTCTTGAGTTATACTTCTGTTACAGTGACTTGCACATTAAATAATCTTTAAATTATTAACAAAGAAATACCATCTCATGGTTCATTGCTCTAGAAATTCAACACAATACGCTGTCATAATTTCTCACTCGTTCTTTTTTGCTGGTGGTTTTAATTAGTTGATGACAGTGGCAAAAAAAAATAAAGAAAAGGTAAGTATATCTTCATATATTTGTAATGAGTAATATGAAAAATTTTTAGTGCGATCAGCGTCTAGTATCACAATGTCTAGTGTCAAACAGTGATGCCAGGTAGCCATCTGAGATTGAAAGGTATGTGTGTAAAATATCAAGCAAATATAATTAAAAATAAAAGTGAAGATTTTTTTATAGTTAGATTTCTATATCATAGTAGATTACGATCAGAACATAATCAAAATACTGAAAAGGTGGAGAGCGTTTCTATGATAAAGAATCCCAAATAATAACCTTACATCAGTTAAGAAACTGGTAACATTTGCATTCTGTGTGATAGCAAAATTATCTCTAAAGAAAAAAGAGAAGACTTTTGATAACAATCATTTTCTCAATTCCAAAGTAAGTTATGGAAGTTATAATTTAAAGAAATATATTGAATTACATGTTTGAAACCTTTAAAATCTTTTTTTTTGTGAGAAATGTAGATCTGAGAGAAATTTGTGATATTTGCACTGAAGATATGATAGAAGAAATATTATTTTACCAAAATTTAGTGGCTAAATTTTGGTAAAATAATATACCAAAGCTGACCTCAACTTTTAAACTGTGTCCTAATTTCTTTAAGTAAATGACCTGAATTAGAGGGAAAAAAATGGTTGGGCTGTAGAAGAATGATTCCTTTTTAATTCTGAAATCATAATCGTATTTCCAGTTGGGAAAAATTGTAGGATGTATGGTATCACTTTATAAAAAACTGAATTGCTACACAATACTTTATAAAATACCTGTTTAATTTTGAAAAATTAAAAAAAAGCACAACAGAGCCTTATCTTCCATATTTCCTGGGATAAGAAAATATGCTAACTATGTAAGCTTAACTCTCCTATTGACAGCATGTAACGAATTATATAGATATAGATATAGATATAGATATAGATATAGTTATAGATATAGATATAGATATAGATATAGATACACACACATATATATGATCACAAGATATTTCTTTCCAAAATTCCATTACATTGATTTCTTCTGGTTAATGTTTACTTTTATTTTTTAATTTAAAATCTTAAGCATAATTTGCATCCTTGTTTTAAAAAGATATATTGCAATAAAATTGAAAAAGGCTGGTATGGTTAGGTAGGCCCTAAATGTCCATGGTTTTACGTGCCATCATGATCTTGTGTAACTAACAGTGAACTATGAACCCAGTACTCAGTGGGCCACTCTGAGACGTTCGTTAATTTGTCTGTCACTTGATTTCATTGCGGAGCTTCCAGAGCTGCTATTTCTCCTCAGTAGCAGGAGAAAAGTGTACAATGCAGATCGATTTCCAGAATGTTTCAGCTCCTTAGTCTATGATTCTGCTTTGAAATTAACCATTTCCCATCTAATAATTTATATTAAATTATATGGAGAAAAAAATACTGGTATGGATTTTTATAGGTTTGTTGGAATGTACTATATTTATGCTAATTAATATTGTGGGGGAGGAGTTTACAAATAACAGTAATACAAAGGTAATTATACGTTAATTTTAAATTTATGAAACTGATTGTAAATTTTCTAAGCTAACACATTTTTGTAGACTTTTATATTATATAATGACTAAACATCTTCATTATGTTTTATTTTTGTGATCCAGAAATGCCACATTAGGTAAGACTTGTCTACTAGTCAAATATCTTTGAGAGGAACTAAGGGGCAACTTTTGGGCTAGCTGGAAAGATACATTTTTAATTCATTCACTTCAACTTTGTTATTAAGTATATAAGGAATGTAAGGTGTGTTAAGTCAAGGGTTTTGAAAGGCACTATAAATTAAACAGTGACATGTGCACAGAATTTATGCACAAAAAAGCTTTTAATGGGTACTAGTATGTACAAGAAACTGTTCCCAATTCCAGGAACATGAAAATAATCAAATGTAGGTCCTACCTGACAGAAACACAACGTGTTGGCCCTTGGCCAGAGGATGACCAAGTATTGGCAGTGGCAACAGTATCGGCAGTGGCAACACATGCGGAACGCAGTCTAACACCAAGCAAACTTTCAGAGACATAGAGACATTGCTATGAGCATTTAGAAGAGGAAGAGATTCTCACTTGCAGAGGCTGACATTGTGTTACTGTTATTGCTTACCGTATCGGCAGTGGCAACACATGCGGAACACAGTCTAACACCAAGCAAACTTTCAGAGACACAGAGACATCGCTATGAGCATTTAGAAGAGGAAGAGATTCTCACTTGGATGATGTTATGCATGTAAGTGTGATAGTGGGGGGTGACTACTGAGGGTTAAGTAGTACCTACGCATATGACAGAAATAGCTTTCAGAAAGATGCTAAGACATGCCACAAATACTTTATTGGTAAGTACTGGCAGAGTACAGATAACAAAGACGACTTCAAAGACTAATAGCACAAATAATTCTTATATGAGATTAAGGAGCAAATGTAAATTTATTTAAACAATAAGGTATATAAAACATATATACACAGAGTTATAGAATTTGTGCATGTACCAAAATATTAACAGTAACTTACACATGGTAAGCACCAAATAATTATTGAATAAAAAATGAGTAATAGATTCCATTAGATTGAGGTACTCTGTTATCGATAGCCTTAAATACCAGGTACTTTTTAGGCAGGAACTAGCATTTATTTATTTGTTTGTTTGTTTGTTTGTTTATTATTAAATTTATGGGGTAACTGGTTAATACAATTATATAATTTTCAGGTGTACATTATCATTTGACATCTGTATATTCTATTGTATGTTTACCACCTAAAGTTCAGTTTCCTTCAGCTACCAGATATTTGATCTCCTTTACCCACTTCACCTGCCCCCTACCTCCCTATATGTGATCCCCTTTACCCTGCCTACCTCCCCACTCCTCCGCTACTCCCTACCCTCTGGTAACCGCTAGTCTATAGTCCATGTCCTTGAGTTTCTGTTTGTCTTGTTCATTTGTTGCTTTTAGATTTAAGTAATATCATGTGATTTTCAACCTTTTCTGTCTGCCTTATTTCACTTAGTATGATTATTTCAATCTATGTTGTTGCAAATGGCAGTATTTCATCTCTTCTTATGGCTGAGTAATATTCCATTGCGTATATATGTACCACAGCTTCTTTAGCCAGTCATTTATTGTAGGACACTTTGGTTGCTTCCATGCCCTGGCCACTGTGAATAATGCTGCTATGAACATCAGTGTGCAAATATCTTTTTGGATACGGGTTTTCAAGTCTTTGGGGTAAATACCCAGTAGAGGGATTGCTGAATCATATGGTAGATCAATTCTTAGTTTTTTGAGGAACCTCCATACTGTTTTCCACAGTGGCTGCACCAATTTGCAGTCCCACCAGCAGTGGATGAGGGTTCCTTTTTCTCCGCATCCTCTCCAACGTTTGTTATTACTTGTCCTGTTGATTATAGCTATTCTAACAGGTTTGAGATGGTATCTCATTGTAGTTTTGAGTTGCATTTCCCTCATAGCTAGCAATGTTGAGCATCTTTTCATATATTTGTTGGCCATTTGTACGTCCGACAAATGGACTAGCATTTATTGGCTTTTTATTCCTAGCAACTAATATTATCTCTTAAATATATGTTTCTTGAAAATTGTTAGATGGATTAAATATTGGTGCTTGAGTTTGTATGGAATCAATTGCGGTTTAGCTAATGCAATATAAAATATTTACTAAATAGATTTTATGCAAATAAATCTAAAAATTATACACAATTATTGCTGAAGAATACAGGCATTCTTTGTCTCAGATTTCTTTTTCACTTTGAAAAGAATACAGTATTTTTTTTGCAAAAAAAAAAATTGTTACATTTCTAATCACGACGAGTTGGAAAGAAGGCATTTCCACAGTGGGCTCCCGGGAAAGGGCGTAGGTGACGTCTACCTGCAGGAGAGTGTAAAAACACGGCTCCCGCCCCCCTCTTACTCCTCCGGTCATTCGTCTTGCCTCTGGTTTTATACGCGTGAACTGGGTTTACATTGCTGGGACTATAACTGCTCGTCTCTGCCAAAATTACTTTATTAGTTCAGCTACACCACTAGGGAGATCATTTCCCATTGTGGTTATCCAGCTTCGTTTTACAAACCTATATAACTAGAATTTAAATTATGCTGCCGTGGGTAAAAATAATAACCAGTTCTTTTTCATGGATTCCTTCAGAGATCAGCTAACGTGATAAATCAGAGTGCCCAGGAAATAAGAGAAAAGAGAAAATTTGTCCTTCAGAATTTTTTATATGAAATCCTCATATGCTTCAAAGGTTTACCTTTTAATGTTAGGTAATTAAAGACACACTTAGAAACAAAATCCATGATAGCACCTTTTTTTGGATAGCACATTAATTTTAAGTCCTGTTAATGAGTGTCATCGAGTGTTCAAGGCCTCCCAATGGAGGGGATAATAGTATCTAAAGAATAGAAATCAGAAAACGTATGGTACTTTTATTCAATAGCAGCAAATATTTTGGGTTGCAGGTAGGACGTATTACATAATTGAATGCCAAACTTGAGATGTACATTCTTGAGAGAGAATAAAATCAATTTGGCAAGATGGTTTTCATCAGTATAAGAACAAACAAACAAACAAACAAAAACGAACGCACGAAGCTAAGAAAACAAAGATAGGCAACAATCAGAAATAAACAAACAGAAGATACATTCTGAAATAATGGGGGTGAGGAGGGCAGGGAGAGGGACAGGTGGTAGCTGGTGGCAGTGATGAAGAGAGGCTCGTGATCAGTAGGCTAACGAAGAACACACATTCCAAAAGGAAATAACCTGAGAAACAAAGGAAAAATTCGTATGAGTGTTCCCTAATGGTTGTAAAGAAATGAAAGGTATTATTATACCAATTTAAACTAGAAGGGATACAAGGTTTAAAAGAAGAAACCATAAGACAATTGATAAAGTAGTAAATTTGATAAGATGACAACAAAAATAGATTATAACCATACAAATAAAACTCACAAGATACAATATATGTGATTGGAAACAGCAGCGGCTTAATACGACACCAAAAAATCATTATTTCTATGGGTTGAGCCTAGGTACAGATTAACTGGGTCCTCCGCTCAGGATGTCACCAGGCTGTAGTCAAGGCTTAGGCAGCGCTCTCAGTCTAAATCTGGTCATTGGCAGAATTCAGTTCCCTTGAGCTGTAAGACAGAACTCCCTGTTTTCCGGCTGACTATTGGCCAGAGGGACCCTCACCGTTTGCAGGATTCCCCCTCACAAGGCTGCTATTTAGTTATTCAATGCCAGCAGGAGAATCTCTCCTAACCTATGACCGAAGAGTCTTATGTAAGGTAATGTGATCCCAGAAGTGACTGTCCCGTATTCAGAGGCACTGTCCTCCCTGAGGAGAGGGGATTCCTTACTGCACGGATAACCAGGGGGCAGGAACTTGTGGCTCATTTTAGAATTCTGCCTGTCACACATTACAAAATGGAGAGACATCATACATAGGGAAAGGAAATGCATACTATTCTATACATTTTAATGTTTCTGAGGAAAATCACAAAACAAATGAAACTGGGGTTTCTGACTTTAAGATGGCAAAGAATCTGGAAACTTTTTTTTTTTTTTTCTCCTTGAAGACCTAGAAGACAACAAGGAGAAGACACAGCAAGGAAAAAGCTGAAGACACAATCTCTAATTTCTGAGTGGAAGACCCTGATGAGGAAATCTTAATTGATTTGGCCAATCAGAAGACAATCAATCGCAAATGTCCTCAGACACCAGCAAGAACAGGTAAGCCCTGAAGAACCGAGAAAGCATAGAAATGAGGAGGTGGCGCTATGGTAGTTGGTGGCGGTTGCTGTGACAGCAACTGTGACACCCACATCCGAAGAAGTCAAGTATCTGTTTTTTGCCGAACCACACATAGGATTTGATATTGTCCTCCGGAGGAATTTCGTAAGGGAAGCGGCAGGCCTGGGAACACAATTCACAGAACGCAGGGGGAAGATGCTGGACGGTACAACGGAGAGATGGAAACTGTGCACTGACATTAATTGTGAGCCATCATGATCCATTCTCATGACTTCCTTATGCTGCTGGTCAGTATTCTACCTCCGAGCTAAAGCTGGAATGCCAAGTACTAAGGTTTATGGTTGTCAAACTTTAAAACTATCTGGTAACTTCTCATGCCACAGAGAAATCTGTCAGCACACACATAATCTCCCCCCATATACCACCTCCAATAAGTGTTATGGTTCCTCTCTCTTAAAAATGAATAGATGATAAGATTTGACGATAACCTTAATAATTATAAATGTATAATAAAAGATGTAAGGTAAGGAACAGAAGAAAACTTCAAAAAATGATACGTGATTATCTTGAGAGAAAGAATCTGTGGCATCTATATGACTCAAAAGTGGAAGAAGCTATAGGAAAAAAACAAGTAAAAGTTTTGAAGATTAAGAAATACAGTTGCTAAAGTAAAATCTTCAGTAAAAAAGAGTTGGAAGTCTCATATATTCTTAGAAGAAACAGCCAAAATTGATGCCTCTGGGGTGGAGAGCTCTCCACAGTGATGCTCAATGACAAAAGGCAATGAGGCGAAGACCACAAAATTCTGACAGAAAGAAGTGTGACCCTAGAATTCTGAAACCAGTCGAGTGTTCTCACGAATGTAATCGAATAAAATACCCATGAGCTTTACTTTAAAATCTTACTGAATGATGGGAGCTAGTCAAGCCAGACAGAAATTAAAGGAAGGGGCCAAAGAATGTGAAGATTCAGTAAAATAAATGATGCTGAAAACTAACTCTATAAACATAGAAATAAAACTAAAATTGAACAAAATTTATGTAAATTATAGTTTAAGGGAGAATGACTTTAAAGCATTGGCAATGTAAGTTTAATAACATAACCAAAACCATCAATCCATACAAAGAATAGAGGTAAAAATATCATGTCTTCTATTAAATAAGAGTTTGAGAAGACAAATTCGTTTTGCGATTTTCAACTAAAGTTGAAGCATAGAAAACATTTCCAAATTCTTACCTTATTTTATCTTCATAGCATGTTTTTGTTGTTGTTTATATTTTTAGAAATCTGCTTTCAGACTAAAATCCCTTGCGATGGAATATTTTTAAAATGTTTACTTATCTATAATTTTACTTCTGGTTCATTTTATTCTATTAAATTAAACATCCTAAAGATAAAAATAGTGTGGTGTTATATAGAATCCCACTTGTATGAAGTCATTTTTATCAGTTATCACTCTATTTATTTATATATCAATCCATAAGTCTGTCTAAATACAGAAAAATCTGGGATGACATTTAATAAGGAATAAAACTATTTCCATTTTGGTTGTGTTTCTGGGTAGCGGGATTTTAGTAATGTTGGAGAAGGTCACAGAGGACGTGAGCACTGGACGACCCATGAACTAGTCCTGGGCAGTCAGGGGCTTGTACCTCCTCCCCATCCTCAGAATGGAGTTTCCCCACCATCCCTTCAGCCAGAGTCATTTCAAGGACATAGCTTGGGAGTATAAGGTGCTGTCAATATCATCTGGATTAAATACATGACTAAATCCTTTTAGTTATAAACTTTTAAGATTCTGGCGGGTGAGTGGGGGCTGACCTACAGTTACCCAGGAGGAGCCCTGAATGTACGTTCCTTGGTTATTAAATCTGCCACCTACCATTCTGGAGGGCTCTGTCTCTCTCTTTGGACGCTCCCTGCCCACTACGTGTGGGGCCAGTTCCAGGGTGAGTCTAGAGGTCGCTCACCAGCAACTGGCAAGCCAGCCAGGAGATGGGAAAGAGGTCTTGGGAAAGGGGCATCCGCAGAGGAAGTCCTGAGTTGGCCACTGGCGTCTGTGCAGGGCAGGAAGGCCCATGTGTTTGATGCTTGTGGATCACCTCGTGAGTACAGGGATGCCCTCAAAACACCTCTGCTTTAATGTGCTTGCTTGTTGAACGGCACGTAGCACTCTATGACAAAGGAGACGAGTGGCTGCAGCAGTGGGCTGACTTCTGCTGGGGGCAGGTCGGCTGGCCGAGATGCCCAGCTAGCAGCTGAGGCTCGAGTTACAAGAGCTGAGGACATGCAGTTGTCTACCACATGCCAGCTCCGGGGATGGTCCACAGTGTAGGACAGCAGGACAAGTTGGAGACACTGTGCCATTTTGTAAAGCTAGGCAGGCAAGAGCTGCCACAGCTTAAGGTCCAAGAGCTTGTGACAAAGTCTGATCGGGGCTGTAAGAGGCAGAATCTTTGGGCAAGTGGAGAGACTGAAGGGGAGGATGTTGTGGTGATTAACAGTGAAACAGACGAAGCGCCCCATGCCGTCTGACCCCGAATACGAAGGAAATTTTTAAATAGTAAGTGGCCGAGATTTCCAATAATAAAAACAGATATCCTAAAACTCCTAAGGTAAATCTTGCATTCTTATGCTTTTGATATATAAATATCCAAGAAATAACTGAAATCCTGCCCAGGATTACAAGAAGGCAAAATGAGGCTTTTAAAAATACCGACGGGTGTAGAAGCTCCTTTGCTCCAAATCTAGTCCACAGCGTCCAAAAGACTATTTGTCAAGGACAAATACAAATCCTAATAGTCTTCACAAATATTAGTAAAAATGTTTAGCCATTGAAGGAGGTAAACTTAACTTGTTTTATCTGCCAGAGGCACAATTGGGATTCAAGTGTTTTTGATAACCTAACGAGTTTTATATTATCATACCCGATTCATGGCTAAAATTTTGGAATAAAAGATACAGGCTACATCTCTGTGTCTGTCTGTATATTTATGTACTTGTATGGATGTATGTTGTGTATATGTGATATTTTTCTACCATCAGATGGTATTGTCATAATTACTTTGTAAAAGAGCTTTATTTAATTCGCTTATCTGTTTTTTGGAATGAAGTCTACTGACTCCATGCAAGGGATCACTTCTTACTCACCGCCTTCCCTTGCCCAGTCTCCTGGCTCCTCATCTCATCCCTCGTTAGATAATGCCTTCTCTCACTGGGTCCTGAGCTTAGGTTGACCACTACCTGTATCAAAATGTACACCAGTCGTATTTTTCATGTCTCTGTCCTCAATTACATTGAAGTCCCAGAGAAAACGGATCTCATTTATTAACTTTTAGGACCTTCTGTGTGGCAGTGGTGTTGGTGATGTCATCAATAAGAGCTAGATAATTAATTAATGACAAAACTTGTCCTCCACTCTTCCTTTCTTAAGTGTTAATCGGGGCTGGTGACTGCTTCTTTGTAAGGACAAATAGTAAGTACTTACAATATTTGCACATGGTCTGTGCTGCATGTTCTTCTGTGTTTTAATTTTAACTTTTAAACAACACTTTAGAAATGTAAAAACATTCTTAGCTCCAGTGTCAGCAGAAAAAAAAAAAAAAAACAAGCCTTGGGACACATTTGGCCCATGTGCTATAGCTTGTCAACCTTTGGTCTTAAAAACAACAGACACCAATGAGTCATTTATAATCCTTGCTTCAGGCACCTTCACCCTTTCAGCAGGGATTATTCCAGACTATCAAAAATATTATTTGGGTTTGCAGACATTTAGGCTCGATGTCTATGTGCTAACAACCTTTCCTTCCCCTGACTCAGAGTAGAATCCTTTCAGTTTTCACTTGGTCGATTGATCTAGTCTTTGCAGTTAGCCATCTCAGATTGCACAGCACATTCAATTCGAGTAACTCAGGGGCAGATAGTGGGTTCTACTCTGCCGGAAGTGCGTGTGGTGAACTGCAAAGATGAGGATCCTGTTGTCTCTAATCCCCTCTTTAAATTTTATTGTTTACGATTGTCTCATCACTGATTTTTATGGTTCTAATTCCAATGCATACATATAATAAAATGCAAATATTCCAAAAAATTATCCTTATTTTGATCTCGAATTTCTGTTTTCATTTTAGTCAGAGATGAGTGAGTTGGTAAGACCCATTAAATGTTCTCTTTGGGAGTGAGGAAGATACCTGTCATAGTTTACAGGTTTTATTATGGTATCGAACTTTGTCAATGTACAAAAAAATGGAATGAAACAATTATAAGATAGCATGATAGAAGAATACTCAGGGGGTGAAAGTGAATCTTACAATTTTGAAAACATAAAAACCACAGACTGAGATACAGACTTCGTATACATCAAATTTTACTCTTTGCAAATTGTTATGAAACCATATTATATAATTCTCATTGTACTGACAAGAAAACTGATACTCAGAATTTACATAACTTCCAGATATCCTTCAATTAGTGGATTGGGGATTAATATCTGTTTCTGAAACTCTTGATACGAAGCTTATTCATTCGGTCAATTTCTTGGGAAGATAGTTATAACATAAAAGAAGATATACTGAAAGCTTCGACTTGTTATCATTGGGAATTTTTTAAAACTGCATCAAAGTATGTAGTCACCCCAACTGATTGGAAGATCTATCAAAGGATACCTTAAAAATTGCTATATCACATTGAAATGATTGGAAATCACTAGCTTATAATTACTCTAACATGGTATTTTCTTTATTTTTCTTAACATAACTTAATGAGCTGGTAAAAACATAAGAAACGTTCCTGTCTATTCTTCAGTATCTCACCTATAAAGTAAGACATCCACCAAGTATAGCTTTCTACATGTTTTTATCATTTCTTTAAAGATTTCCATGCCTTACAATTAAAGTCTAGAGAACCAAGTACAAACCAGAATTTATCACATTATTTTTGTTTTAAATGATTTCTCTTAAATCCTGAGGTGAAAACCTTTTTCTGGTCTTTCTTGGATTATAGCTTGCTGATCATTATTCTCACACAATTTTTCTCTTGGTGGCAAACTCCTGAAGGTTCCTACTGCTATGGTTTGAATGTTTGTGTTCTCCCAGAATTCATAGGTTGAAATCTTAACCCCCAAAGGTGATGATATTAGGTGGGACCTTTGGGAGGGGATTAGGGAATGAAGGCAGAGCCCTCATGAATGGGATTAATGCTTTTAAGAGACCTCACAGAGCTCCCCAGTCCCTTCTTCCATATGAGGATGCAAGGACAAGTCTTGGAGCAGGAAGAGGGCCCTCTAATCTCAGACTTCTAGCCTCCAGATCTGTAAGACCTAACTTTCTATTATTTATAAATTACCCAGTGTGTGACGTTTTGTTATAGCCGCCCCAAAAGACTCAGACAGGCACCTTCAGTGACAACAAATACCTAGAGAGCGGTAATACTGGAACAAACATTCCAGGCGTTAGCACCTGAGTATTATTAGGTTCTGTCCCATTACATGGCCTTGTCAGATATAAACACATAGATGCATCTCCACTTAGAAACATTCAACTAAAAGAATTTTCATAGCTATAAATAAAGATACAGGCATACCTCAGAGATAATGTGTTTGGTTCCAGACCAGGGTAATAAAGTGAATATCACAATAAAGCAAATAGCACAATAAAGCAAGTGACACAAATTTTTTTGGTTTCCCAGTGCATAGAAAAGTTATGTTTACACTCTACTGTAGTCTACTAAGTATGCAATAGCATTATGTCTAAAAAATGTACATACCTTAATTAAAAAGTACTTTATTGCTAAAAAAAATTCTAACCATGTTCTGAGCCTCAGGGAGTCATAATCTTTTTGCTGGTAGAGGGTCTTACGCTCAATTTGTAAAAAAAACACAATATCTGTGAAGTACAATAAAAAAGGGTATACCTGCACTCACAAGCCAAAAAAATACTAGATCTGGCTACCTATCACTCACAAACAAATGTAGCAGTGAACAATGATCTCTTTTCTTTTAGATTGAAAGCTATAGGATTTAAAAGCTTTTAAAAATTCAACCTGTTGATACATATTGTTATCATTGTGATCATTCTCGTTATTTTTTTTTCATGGAATTGCCTCAGTTAATTAAAGGAGTCAATGGCTCATTTCAAACACAATTTAAAAAATCTCTAGTTATCTGTTTAAAATATGCATTTCATCCTATTCTATAAAATATTAATGATCATTTTCATATAAATCTATCTTAATTTTTGAAAGTTATATAATTGTTGCTTCATGAAGGTCAAATCGATTTATATAGCTGCTGCCTGTGGCCCCCAGCACACTTCTCTAGGAATACGCAGACTCGCTTATTAAGAAACAGGCCAGAACAATGATGTTTATGGCAGAGAAAAGGCAGACATGGCATACCCAGAATAATCGGAAAGCTGTAGTGCGACGCAACCTCTCCTGGGGTAAAAGGATTAAATGGACAGCCAGAAATGTGCAATGCAAAAAATATCAGATGAAGACATAGTGCTTAAATGCTCAAAGTCCTCCACATACACTGGTGTGAAAATTAAGCATCTGAAAGACTCTGGAATAAGATCTATAAGATCTAGTGAGACGGCATGAGATAAGCCTACGGGAACCATACACAGAACACAGAAAAAGTCTCACCTGGTACAGACCCAGCCCAACAACCCTGCTGGATAATCATTTTTGTTTATTTCTTAAGGTGGAAGAACCAGAACTGGAACAGAACACACTCTAGGTACCTGTATCATTAAAGGTATGTATGTGAGCGTAGTAAACGCCAAGGATGTGAGCGTAGTAAACGCCATGTATCTCTTATTCCAAAGTGTGGATTCGGTCACTCCCAACAAATCCTTTTGTTGTTTTAATAAACTCTAAGTCAAAGAGCCTCTCCTATTCTTGAATAGGCAGATAACTCGGATTTATGAAGTCTCCCTGAGTGGCGCCCCCAGCAGGCAAATGAGGAAAGCAGCTTGACTGAGAAAACTGTATTAACCGGGGTTAACTCTGAGTGTTACACATCTTATTATTGCAAGGTATTTTCCCTTTGGGTGACTCCATTTTCTGTTCTTTCTTTCTTTCTTTCTTTTTTTTTTTTTTAGAAAAATGAATCTGTATGTGGTCAATTCACTCTTCAACAATTCTTCCTCTAGTGACAGGCTGAAGTGATTTCCCATGACGGAAAATGAGTTTTGCTGCTCTTCATAAATCGCTAATGAACCTTTCGAACAATTGTTGTCCCAACCTGATTCATAAAAGAATCTTTTCAGATTTTCCATTAACATGTCTGTAACAACAAAGGGAAAGAAAAACACCGAGTTGATGCCACTTGCTGAGAACTATTTTCCTCTCTTCATTTCAGCCCATTAGATTATTTATCCCCATGACACTGTCGAGAAGCCCGGATTTGGTGTGACAGTTAAACCTTCGGATGCCTGTGCTGCCAGCCTGTCTCACCGTGCAAGGGGAAGAAAGCTTCAATGCTGTACGGCAAGGAGAATGTTAGGTGAACAAGATTTTATTTTCAACTCCGCCACTCACCCGCTTGGGTGACACTGGACAACTTATTCTTCTGCCCTGGAGTAGCTACGTCACATGCGTGTAAAATGGATTTCTCCAGCAAGCTAAAAAAACCTCCAAAGTCCCTTTTATTATTGGATACGATGATGCTAGGAAATGCTTAGCTTCTGAAACACGATCTTTTAACCGTGCGCAGTAATAACTCCCCGGTGGTTTCCTGTCGGTTACTTCTACTTTCCTCAGCAAACCAGCAGCTCATGAGATGTTGCCTTTACGTCAGAACAGACTGAGACCAACCTGAAAAAAAAAAAAAACAACAACTCCATGGTTCCTGCTCTAGGTCATCTCACTTCTCACTTTAGACAAAGTAAAGAAGTCTGGAACTTTTGCAGTTCTCTCTGAGAACTTTCTTAGCCAGATTCACAAGTTCATTAAGCACCTTTTCCATCTTCCCTGCAACTACAGGTCCCAGTTTCACGAATCTTTCTGCCAGTACATCGTTACGGTCCCTTCTTCACTAGTGGCCACTGCAGTCTCTTCCAGGTCCCTTCGGCCCACACCTGCTCCTTGATCCGAAAGCCAATGCTGCGTGTTTGAGCTTCTGTTACTGCAGCTCCTCTCTTCTAGGTACCAGTTTCTGTCTCCTTCATCTTCTTCCATGTAACACACTATTCCCAAAACAATTCATTAAAATGGCAATCACTTCATTGCTTCTCCTGATTTCACACAGGGCCGTGGACTTATTTGTTTGCGTCTTGATGACTCCTAGGGATGGAAAATTTGCTGATTGTTTAGTCTTGTGTCTAGTGCCTCAGCTAGGTGGATTCAAGCGGTCGAGGGCTGGCGAAGAGAGCTAGGTTGGAATCACGTCTGGAGCCTCTTCCTCTCCACGTGGGCTCTCTGTATTTTCTCTTCATGTGGTTTCGTCTAGAATTCTGACATGAGAACTTAAAATTCCTGTGTTCAGGCATGGAAGCTTTAAGAAGACATACCTTCTTAAAGTTTAGGCAAGAATGGTCACAGTCATATTTTTGCAACATTCTATTCTTAAAGTGTCTTAGTTCAGGCTGCTGTAACAAAATACTATAGACTAGATGGCTTCTAAATCACATGCTGATACCAGTACCGGTCTGTGGCCTGTTAGGAAATGGGCCTCACAGCTGGAGGTGAGCGGCGGGCCAACGAGCGAAGTTCTATCTGCATTTGCAGCCGCTCCCTAGCACCAGCATCACCACCGCAGCTCCACCTCAGATCATTAGATTTAGGCATTAGATTTCCACAGGAGCACCGGTCCCTGCTGCCAAAAAGGTTGGGGACCGCTGCTCTAAATAGCAGAAATTTATTTCTCCCAGGGCTGAGGCTGGAAGTTTGAGATCGGGGTGCCCACATGGTAGGGTTCCGGTGAGCATCCTTTTCTTGGCTGCAGAGACCCTTGTCTCATTGTATTCCCACATGGCGAAGGGGGAGGGAGCGCTCTCTGGGGTCTCTTTTATACGGGCACTAATCCCCTGCATGGGGGCTCCACCCTCATGACCTAATCACCTCCTAAAGAGTCAGCTTACTAATCCTATCACACTGGAGATTAAGATTTCAACACATAAATTTTAGGGGGACACAACATCCAGTCTACAGTATTTAAGTCATAAGCCAAGCTTATATTCAAGAGGCGAGGACTACAAAATGGCATAAACACCAAAACAAGATTTATTCAATATTTCCAATGAAACTGACTTCTACAGTGATATAGTGAAAACTAACAAAGCCTCTTTCAAAGATTAGGAGAATAAGTAAATCTCCTGCAGGTCGAGTTTAAAATCATAGAGAAATGATTGTTCTTTTGAATTCGAAGATGGCAATGGAGATGAAAAAAGTGGGCAGTTTGAACAAATACGATTGATAGGGCTTGGTAATTTCCTGGATGTTTAAGTGAGCAAGAGAAGAGATGAGAGAGTGTACGAAAAACTAATAGTCAAGTCAATGGGAAATAAAACGTGGAAAGTGAATGGGTTCCACTATCACAAGTAGCACTTAACTATTCCCTACGAATGGCTCTTACAAGGGTTAGAGGTCCACACAACACGAATCACGCGTTGCCCTTCAAGAGCTCACGATCTGTAAATAGGCACATCTGTGGATGTATATCAAGGAAAAATAAGGTGATGGGACAACCCAATAAGTTACACGCCACAGAACTGAGTTTCCCTGACAGAGAGAAGAGAGGACTAGGGCGAAGGGGAAGTACTCAGTATGGAGGTAAATGCCAACTCTGCTATCAACCGCAGAGTTTTACTCTTCCACCAAGACGGGACGGACAAGGAGTGGGAGTCCATAGTGATGCAGGTTTATCTTTCTCATTGGTGGATCCTTAGAATGTAATGATGCTGCTTTACCTGACTTAATAGGTGTAAAAACAGAGGAGCAGTAGAGGGAGAAGGACACCTTAAGCTCACTGGTTATGTATATTAAAATGTGAGAACTATACATTTAAAGACCTGTAAGAGTCACACCAACCAATGTTTATGTGTAGAGCTTGTTCGGAGCCTGATTTGGACAAAAAACCATAAAAAAAATAAATAAATAAAACAACTAAAGAAATGAACGATGACCAGATGGATTATTTGGTGATATTAAAGAATCACCATTATTTTTGTTTAGCAGTGAATAATCTTGTGATTACATTTAATTAAAGAGTTCATAGCTTTTAGAAATATACACAAACATATTTTAGATGAAATCACATAACGCATAGGGGAGTAAAAGGAAGAGATTTGAGAGCTGTGAAAAGAGTTGTCAGGTAAAATGAATAAATGAGTTGCTAGCAACTTTGGGAAAATCGTTAGTGAACATGGATTTCAAATTGCAATTGATTGAAAAGTGAATGAGAGTTTAGTAAGATGGAGATAATCAATGTAGATAGGTCCTCTGAGAGTCAGGTTCTGAAGAAACTTGAACGGATGATTTGCATGTTAAGAGATATTTATATTGGGGCTTAATGTTTTTGAGGTAGAGAAAAAACTAAACATTATAGCAGGTATACTGGAAAACACTGAGAAAGATTGATGAAATAGTCTGAACACATGTAAGTAAGGAAAACGGTTAACTGACTCTTGTTTCTAAATAGGAGGTCGTTTATTGTCATTTACTACTCAAAAGAGACTGAGCTTGAAACAGAAAGACTTAAGGGAATCTTTTGTACACCTACTACTGCCTTTCTTTGTACCTTTTATGAATTTATGAACAACTTATTATAGTAAATTTATCATATCTCAGGTTCATGACTTCTAGTATTGTATGTGAACCTTATTATGTTTGTTGGACTTATAAAAACAGGCCGATTTGTTATTCAGACTGTGAGACATTGGGTGACTTACGATTGGAAAATGATCCACCATCATCATCAGCGCTTTAAGGAAATATATATTGACAAAAACTAATTTCATAACAGCGTTCTAGGCTCGTCAGTGTTTCAGAAACTCCAGAGGATCGTTTTAATTCAGTTTAAATGTTTCTCGCCTCCTCATATACTGCAAATTTCTGTGTAAGTATAATTGCTAACCCTTCTTTATATAAGTTTTGTAAATGTAGGGCAGCATCAGAGAGTGGTAGAATCATCTCCATTTTGGCTACCACCTACACAATATATCAGTTCTCTAATCTAGGAAAAAGTCATAAATTTTGTTGAACACATGTAAAAGGGGCTTATTTTATCTTTTTTTGTAAGTTTATTTTGTAAAATAGAGAATATATATGATATAATTAAAATATATATAAATAATACTTAGCCTGGCAAAAATTGGTATTCGATAAAGATGTCTTTGTGATTTTTAATAATCTTAGAAAAAGTTTTTTAAATCATAGAAAGTTGAGTGAGCTACTCCATCTCTGAAGCAAAATTTAGCTGCCATCTTAATTCACACTGACACATATAAAATATATTGTAATTTGAATTCTTAACATAAAATTATTTTCGAAAAACAAATTTCAAGTATTAGCTGACTCCAGATCAAAGTTTAATTCAAATTTATTTTTCTAAGGTAATTGGATTTTAGATAAAGTGTTTTCTTCTGGAGATATTCAAAATATAATTCTTTCGAAAAGTCATAAATGATTCATTGTTGCTACTTACATGCATTTCTTAGTTTTTAATGAAACTGTCGTATTAATAAGATATTCGATTTGATAGTCAGTTTGCTATTAAAGTATTAGAAAATTCGGCTTAAATTAATTTATGATTTATTAGCTCTTTGAATGTTGGCCTTTATGCACTATTCTTCCAATCACTGTTGACTTTGTCTTATTTGTCTCTTACTCATTTGGTAGTAGATTGATTTTTTTCCACATTGCAATATAACTAGAAAAGGAGACACTTTAGTACTTGTGACTTCTCATCTCCTATCCATATTTCGATCTTTGAACCTATCCATGCTTTTTCAGCCTCATATTGAGATACAGTTATCTCCACAACAGGTCGCTCTGTAAATATAGTAAAAATACTTTAAGACATTTTTATAATATTTTTTAAATGACAAACATTGTTATGCCCTTAGGTAGAAATATAAACAAGACATTCCTAACTTAAAAACTGCATTCATCTCTTAATAGGCAATGGAAAAAATGCTATTTCTTTGGTGCATAAATCAAACCAGAGAGGAGATATAGTCAATGCAACTACGGAAGCAAGATTTATATTATCAAGTGGAATCACACGGCTGAAAACAGTGAAGTATGTTTCACACAACACCTCTCTCCAAGAATTCACAATATGAATAACTGGTCTTCAATGGAGAGAAGGAAACAAAAAGTATAGCAGCAGCAATCATCGAAAAGGAGCAGTCACCTGCACAGGCAGAAATTTCCAAGTATCCATGAGGCTCAGATTCTTGCAATTGCCTATGACCTTACAGAGAAGTCTAAAATGGGATGAAGGGTGGGAAGAGTGAGTGAGGATAAGAGGAAGTGCTGAAATACTCAAGAGTAAAAGACAATGCTCCAACACAGAAAGCAAAGTAAGGGTGTACACGGAGGAGGAATGGTGTCATATGGTAGGATATTGGGCAAAATTTTCCATTCTGGTAGAATCCTCCTCAGTAAAGACTCGTGTACCAGATACACGACAATTTCACTGGTGTTATTTATTTTTGTAAACATTTTGATTTCTTTTTAGGTTACGGTGAGAAATTTAGTCAAACAGTAAAGATGAGCAAGTGAGAGAGACCTCCTCCAAATGTCAGATCTGACTTAATGATGAAACTCCAATGCGTTCTCATTGCTTTTCACTCATTTTTCTTTGTAAGAAACATGACCAGGATGGCCACCATCTCCACAACTATTTAACACTGTGGTGGAGATGTCAGTCAATGTGATTAGACAAGAGAAAGGAGGTACAGTAATTGGCAAAAAAAGTACAGAAACCTCTGTTTAAATGACATCAGTGCACATGTGCATGTAGTATTAAAACTTAGGATAATCTGGAAATCTATGGCAAAAAATAAGGAGTTTAAGTAACTTAGTAGAACATACAATTAACATATAAAAATCAGCATCTTTGTTATTTATTTATTTTTTAGTATTTTATTTTTATTTTTTATTAAATTTATTGGGGCGATATTGGTTAATAATATTATATAGGTTTCAAGTGTACAATTCAATAATATATCATCTGTATATTGCATTGTATGTTCACCACTCAAAGTCAAATCTCCTTTCATCACCATATATTTGAGCCATTTTACCCTAATCTACCTCCCCCTGTCCCAAATGCATTTGGTTACTAAACCATCATCTGTGTCTATGAGTTTTTGTTTGTTTGTCTTGTTCATTTGTTGCTAGTTAGAAAACATAATTGAAGATAATAACTCATTTATGATAGAACAAAATTAAATAAAATACCTAAATACAAATTTAACAAGAAATAGCTTTGACCAAAATAAAAACCTATAAAACAAACACTCTTGAGAGAAAATAGTCTCAGACAAATGTCAAAACATAATGTACTTAAATAGAAAAATATCAAAAAGATGTCAATTTTACTAAATTGATTTAAAAATTTATGAGAATTATATAAAAATACCATTTTTTTTTACAGAAAAGTAATTATAAAACAATTTACTGACAAGTTGATTATCAAATACATTTGGAAGGCAAAAGGGGTCAAATATATGGTGACAGAAACTTAACTTTGGGTGGTGAACACACAATACAACTATACATAAAGCATCTTACTAAATTATACACTTGAAACCTACATTATTTTATTAACCAATCACTCCAAGAAATTAAAAAAATAAATTAGAATATACAGAAGAACTCTTCATTTGAAATGCCAGTATATTAATTCTAGGTAACAGTAAAGAGAGAAGTTTAATGAATCTTTAAATCTTTAGAACCACCACCGATATTTTATAAAAAGTGATATAGTAAAAAAAAAAAAAAGAGATATTGCAATAAAATGCTTTAAAATGTTTAATTAACCCAAGCCGAAGTCAGGAAAGGGAATAAGGAGAAAAGAGAAATAAAAAGCAAAGAGAACAAAAAGAAAGTAAACATTAAAAAAACAGATCTAAATCCAAACATAATAGTAACCGCATTAAATAAAAATTGTCTTAAAACATTAATAAAAAGAGACTGGATTTGGATTAGAGATTAAAGGTAATAAACCAGTGATATATTATTTATAAGAAACTCAAATAAAAATAATGATGTAAGAAAATTAACAGAGACAAAGAGAGGATATTACATAAGGATAAAAATCAATTCAGCAGTAGGACACAAGAACTATAAATGTGCATGCATTTAATAAAAAACGTTTTGTTTTTTTTTTTTAAGCAAAACTGACAGAACACAAAGGAGAAATACATTCATCCACAATTATAGTTGAAAACACTAATATTACTCTCTCGGTGATACACTGAACTATTAGAAAGAAAATCAGTAAGAATGTAGAACTAGAGAGCATTATCAACCGAGTGGATCTTATGGGTATTAATAGACTACTCTACTCAACACAACAGAATGTCAGGTTTTTCTTCAAGTTTATGTAGAATGTTCACCAAGACAGACCAGTTCTTGAATCATAAAAGAAACTGTAACACATTTTAATGACTTAAAGTCATGTAATATTGTATCTGTCCATAATGTAATTAAACTAGAAATTAAAAACAGAAAGATAACAGGAAAATATCCAAACTCCTAACAACTAAACAACACACTTTTAAATAAATTATGTGTCAAAGAAATCCACAAGAAAATTAAATATCAAATTAATTTCAAAGAATTCTGGAAAATCTCCCAAATATTTGGAAATTTAGCAACACACCTCTCAACAATCTATTAATCTAATAATCTGAATAATATATTTATAAGTGTAAAGGAAGGGCATAAAGACATATAAAGAGAAAATAAGAAAAGTTTTTAACTTAATAAATACAAACACAGCATACCACAATTTATCAGTTACAACTAAAGCCATACTTGGAAATTTTGATGTGAAAAGTGACGTTCATAGCATTAAGGGAATGGAAGGAAAAGAGCTTTTCTCCAAACCTTTTCTTAATTTTTTAAATTAAACCTATGGTGTCTCATATAGCTATTATTTTGAAAAAGATTTATTGGTAAGTATTAAAATTACTACTACTAATAACAGTACCATAATAAAAACAGTACCATCAACATCCTGAAAACAGTAGAGAAAGAATTAGAATGTCTGTTCTCCTCCCCCCCACCCCGTTACTATTAGCTACTTCATCATATGCATATTTGTATATGTTATGAATTATGAATTTGTCTACAGTTTCCTTCTGGAGCAAATAACCCCACTAAGAGGGGACCATAAATCAGTTACTGCAGCAAATGATCGTTTTCTACTTTCTAATCAACACTGCCTAAATATCCAGCCTCATTTTTCTTATGCTACAATCTTACAGAATCATTATTCTTTTTTTAATTCTTATTCACCCACTGGAAGAAAGATTTATATTTTCTTACCATACACCTTGATACCGATATTACTGGCCATGAAAAAATGATATATTAGTGGTGATAGAATGCTCTGTGTGGCGCCAAAATGACAGAGAATGCGTCTGGAAAATGCCAACGTGAGAAACAAGATAATTTTGTTCAAAGAAGAAGAGTCTGTGGAGATAAGTCATGTAATAGATTTCACAAAACATCTCACTTCTCTTCCCAGTACTATTTATAACACCTTTACCTATTAGCTTCTAGAGGGCGGCACCCAGGCGTTGCTAAGGCTGAGAGATAAGGAAGGGGCTCGCTGATCATTGACATGGATCAGAAACTGTCCTTTACTCTCTTTACATGTTCCACTGTTTAGTTATACTCCCAGCAAATATGACGGGTGGGCCATGTAGATAAGATACAGAGGTAGGATCTAAACTGCATTCTACATAATCATGATCATGTTAGTATTATTGTCACTTTATAAATTCAAGCAAAATAATGGAACATAATAGAACTCACAGATATCTCTTTTCATAAAGGTAGGATCTGAGACCGAATTTGAATGGATCACACAAAGTCACAACGGCAGGTAGTGGAGCAGCGTAGACTCCTATCACTGGGTGATTTAGGCTTTGGCTTATCTGTCTTGATTTGATGGACCTTAAGTGTTTCACTCTGGCTGGTTACATTCTGTTTTCTGTTTGTTTTTTTTTTTCCTTTCTTTCTTTTTTTCATCTGACGATAAAGTTGACATGCTCTAGTCTGGATTTTAGACAGGTACATTTAATCGGCAGATATCTAGAGAATGCCTCTATGGACCAGACAGGGCAAGGGCTGGGGTAAATCAGTAAACTACAACAATAGCAAAATATAATTTCTGTACCTCACTGTACTTAAATTCTAACTGAACTCTCTTGCATACTCTCATAAGAGTACATAATATTCTTCCATTGGAGACATTTTTGGGGAGCTAAAAGAAGCTTCTGCTCTAGTTAGTTTCACTGAAAAGCATCCTAAAATAGAAAATGTAGCTATTTATATACAAGGGAAGAAATAAACGGAGATCCCTACAATTATATTATGGTCTCTGTACTAATTTCCTATTGCTGCTATAGCAAATTACTACAAACTCAAGAACAGAACAACATAAACTTATCTTAACAGAAGTCTGAGGTGGGTCTTCCTGGGCTAAAAACAGCTGTTGGGCAGGCAGTATTTCTTCTGCAGGCTTAGAGGACAACCTGTTTCCTTGCTTTTTCCGGATTCTAGAGGCTATCCACATTTCTTAGTTCCTACCCCAGTTCTGTTTTCAAAGCCAGCAACATCTAATCGAGTCTTTGTCATGCTGCATCATTCTGATATTGACTCTCTGGCCTCTTTGTTTCATGTATAAAACACCTGAGATCACAGTGGCATAAGAATAATCCAGGGCCCCATTTCAAGGTCAGCTGTTGAGAAACCTTCACTCCATCTTCAACATTCTCTCTCTTGTGCCGTGTAACCTCACGTATGTTCTGGGGGTTCGGTGTGGCTATCTTGGGGTGAAGGGCATTATTCTTTCCATCACAGTGTTGTCAACTCAATTCATTTACTTAACTAACATTTCTACATTGCCTACCTGTGCCATGAACTGTGCTAGCTAGGTGATAAAGATAATGAGGTAAAGAACGAAACCGTAATGGGAGGGAGTCAGGGAAGGAATTCAACAAGGTATGACCCTCAGCGTGAGCCTAAAGGAAGCAGCAGTAAACAGTCAGTATGAAATAGGGAGTTGAAGAAAAGGTTGTCAAAGGGAAAAAGCATTGTTCACTTAATTCATATTATTAATTTGCTTACATTCTAAATACTATTTGTAATATAAGATATTAGCACTAGCATCTAGATATAAAGTTAATTTCCTAGGCTTTCCAGTGCAGGTCAAACTATGACATTTAATTTTGTTTAATTTTATTTGATTAAATATATTAGATTCGTAGATGAAAAAATATCCTCAGAAGTGATATGCTGTATATTTTTTTAGCCCAAATTGTCCAGATGTTTCTTATTGAGACTAAGAACTACAAAGTTAGAACAAGTATTATTCACAAGAAGAATAAACTCAGTGGGTAAGAAAAACAGTACAAATGCAGTGACTTCAAATTAGCAATGGACACCTAGTGGGTCTCTGTTATCTCTTACCACAGGTGGGCAAACTCTCAAAGCTTTGGCTGCTGTCCCTCAGGTCTTACCCATAGGAAAGCATTGATGGCGACCTGGAGGCGCTAATATCGTAGCGACAATTTGCGAGCCTTGTAGATATGACGTTTGGTTCAGGATACACATGATAAAATTACTGTGAACAAAACAAATGCAGCAGGAAAAACTGATTCTATCTCCTCGTTCCTTTAGACCCCACAAGATGGCTAGCTGCACCGCCCCAGATCTTGCAAGCAATTTCCCAGAGAGCCTAACCAATGCATTGCAGACATAGCCATGCTTTAGAATTTGCACGTCTTTTAATAACATTGTCTTATTTAATAGTAACTGCTTCAATTTTTTTGGTACTTTATAAATTACTCTCATCATTTTATTTTACTTATTTTTTTCTGATCCTCACAAAAGCATTGTCAAGCAAGCAGGAAAATATTTTTTCTCAGCACCTGGACAAATAACTATGTATTGCATAATCACTGTTTTATAGATAAATAAAAGGAAGCTCCAAGTGGCTAGATAATATTCTTTTAGTCATTGGACACATCTCTTACTTTTTACTTTGGTATTATGTTGTTTATAGAAACATATTTCAAGTACTTTATATATTATAGTTAAAAAACTCATCTTTCTGTTATGTCTCATTGCTTTAAGTCTTACAAAATTGTTGCCCAACAAGAAACAAACAGTTATCAATATTGCTTTCAATTTAAAAAAATATGTACGAATAGCCAGGTAGGTATATACATACATACATACATATGAATTAAAATCCCAAGAGGAAGTAGTTTTTCTCTGGTTATCAGGTGCAGCAGGAGCCAGAATAGACATAAAAACATGTGCCCATGAGGACATTCTGAGGTCAACCAAGAGGTTTCAGAGCTCTCTGCAGTCCCACCACTTTAAAAAATCTTCCCCATTTATGACATTATAGTGGCAGCAGCCATTCTGTACAATCTAATCATGCCCTCAGCCTGTCACATTGAATAAGCTGTAAGTCAAATCTTGACCAAGGTAGTGTGATCGGAGATCTTCTCATGGAATAGGAAACAAAGAAGGCATTATTTTTGGTTATATTTGGTGCAGTTATCCATACGGCACAGGAAAATTCAGTTTTCGGAGAAAGAGAACAAGAACAAATCAGACTCATCGAGGACAGAAGAATAAAGGAAAATACAGAGAACCACGGTCGTTTTTCTAGTTGCTGGTTCCAGAAGTTCGCTCAGCCAACTCTAATCTTTTGGTTCCTTTAATCATCACTCCCTCCTCTTTGGAACTTCCCGGTTTGCATTAACACCGGCCTGAGTTGCCAGGTATCTGCAATCATCTGAATGTGAAAGCCGTAAGGGCAAGCAATTTTGTTGGTTTCCTTCACTACTGTGCCCCTTGGCACCTAAAATAATGCTTGCACATAAAAGTCTCTCAATTAGTAGCTGTGGAATAAACAACTAAATTGAAAAACGATAATGAAAAAAATCTGGAAAACTATTTAGATTCTAAAATAAACAAAGCAAATGTAAGGTTTTGTAAACTCTAAGATAAAACAAATAACTGTTTTCACAGTCTGGGCCGGTCGGTGAGGCCCTCACGAATGTGGCATTTGGTCTAAATGCTGAAGGATTTAGATAAAAATAAAAATAAAGCCATGATTCAGGTAGGAGAAAAATACATAGAAAGAGGAAACAAAACACGATGATTCCCAAAGGCACAAAAAATATGGTAATTTTTAAGGGTCCAGACAATATTCATTATAACTGACAGTTCGTGTGGGAGTCTAACTAGGGGTAAGACTGGGGGAAACCAGGTAGAAACACATCACTAAAATTCTAAATTATAATCATAGTAATGGAGTTATTAATATTTACAAGTAAGCAATTAGGAACCACTGAAAGTCATGTCACTTATCACGACTACTCTTGGTCTCCCAAGATCAGAGGCTCACAGAAACCTGTGTTTCTTTTAGCAATAATTGTTCAGTATTCACTAATTTAGTGCTTTTAGTGACTGCATAGCATTCGCTAGCACTCCTTTCGTATGACGGATAAGATAAATAAATATCCTCCATTTTAAGTCGTTCAGTCCATTATTTTCCTCATGGTACATTGCTTGGTTGATATATTTATCTGTACTATTTCAGAATTACAATTTTTGTCATTTATGACATAAGGCAGAACGGAATGTCTCTAGTCCATATATTTAAAATGAAAACTTAATACCATATGATTTCACTTATATGCAGAATCTAAGGAATAAAAAGAACAAACTAATCAAAAACAGACTCACAAATATAGTGGACAATTTGGGGACGGACAGAGGGGATGGGGGTTGGGGAGCTGGGAGAATGGGGTGAAGGGTTAAAGAAGTACAAATAGTTGTACTATTTGTACAACTATAGTTCATAGTTGGTCACGGGGATGGGGAGCACGGCAGAGGGAATGCAGTCAGCGTTAATATGATGGCTAGGTGGAGGGCCAGGGGAGGGCGGGAGCAATCGGGGGAATCGTTTTATGAACTATATAGATGCCTACCCAATGTACCGTATACTTGAAACTAATTTAAATACATTTTACTAAAATAAAATAAAATACCATGAAAACCAAATGCATTTTATCGTTTTAACAGGAAAAAAAAAACGCAAAAATATTTCAGTTAAAGAAACGACGTCTCAAGGTGAATTCAAGTTTCATATAGAAACTGCAAAAGGACAGAGGTCATTTGGCTGAAAGTGACATGGCAGTCACAGACCACGTTTGTCATCTCTTTCAAAAGAATCAAAATCACACCACGTGCAATCACGACTGCATCAGACAGGGAACGAAGTCACTTTTGTGGACTGAGAACTCTGTTTCGTTTCCACAGCTACACTTGGAATTTTCCACAGAAGCTGGATAAAAGTAAGCCATTTGTCCTATGTCCTAGAAAACTACCTACCTCTGCAGGCTCCATAAATACATGAGCTAATCATTTGTTATAGTTCAAGTATTTTCAGTTTGTTTAATTCTCTCTCCTGATGGGAAAGACCAGGAGAAGGTAGCACAGCCCAGCTAGAGCCAGCACAGCAGAGCAAATGTGAACACAATCCTTCCGGCCAGCATGGTGTGTTTTAACCCCGGATGGAGTAGTCACCACGATGGGAACTTTGGATTAGCTACCAAATTGCTCTACTTCTCAGTCTCCCTATCTTTCAAACTGTGCTACTAATTATACTCATCCCAAAGCATGGCTAAAAGGATTGAATGGAATATTGTCAGTAAGAGCATTGGTTCTATAGTGAGAATTCAATAGAATGTAATCTTTTTTTTTTTTTTTTAAGCCTTTTGGACCCTTAGGTCATGTGAGGATGAGAATGCAGAGCCTCTTAGAATTATGAAATCATGAGTGTAGACTGCCACGCTGTACCTTGTATCTATGAAAGATGCAGAAGCCAAGGAAAAGAAGTATTACCCAATGGGGGATCACATAGCATTTTAAGTCTTATAATAACACATATACGTGATATAGATTCTTTTATAACATATGTACTAAAGAGATTACAAAAATACATAATACCAATCGTGATGGTTAATTTATGCAGCAACTTGACTGGACCATGGGGTGCCCAAATATTTTATCAAACGTTATTCTGAGAATGTCCGTGAGGGTGTTTTTGATGAATAACATCTGAATTGGTAGAAAGAGTAAAGCAGATTGTCCTCCCTGACGTGGGCGGCCCCCATCCGATTAGTCGAAGACCTGAACAGAACAAAAGGCCTTCCAGACAGAGGGAATTCCTTCCGACTATCTGACTGAGCTAGGATGCTGGTCTTTTCCTGCCCTTGAACTTAGCTGGAACACTGGCTTCTCTTTGAACTTAAGTCTGCCAATATTTTCCGGGAAATTTTAACATTTTCTCTCCTGGATCTCCAGGTCTCTAGCTTAGTAACTAACTATACATATTGTGACCTCTCAGCCTCCATAATTGTGTGAGACAATTTCCTATAATCAATCTCTCTCTCTCTCTCTCTCTATGTATATGTATATATGTATGTGTGTGTGTGTGTGTGTATATGTGTATTCACCTATATACACAATCCTTTTGATTTCGTTTCTTTGGAGAGCCCTGAGTAATATATCAATAGAAGGAAAGAAGACTCGATATTGGGTTCAAACAAATCGAGAGAAGGCAAAAATAATAGGCCTTGTCCTTGGTACCTGTGAGGGAATTTTACTTGCCGCTAACATATAATTAGAGTCTATCCTCATTATTTATGAATTCCATACTTGCAAATTAGTCTACAAGCTAAACTTTGTAACCCCAAAGGTAATACTCACGATATTCCCACAGTTTATGGAAATGTGCTGAGTGGCAAAAAATTTGAGGCCCCAGGCATGTACATCCTGGAAGGTGATGCCAAGTGTGGTGATGACCTGTCTTGTTTTAGCTCTTGCACTCTAAACAAGTGCCCTTTTTGTGATCTATGTGGTACCGCCTTTTCTGCATTTTTCTGTTTTTTGTTGTGATTTTTAAAATGTCCCCAAAGCATAATGCTGACATACTGTCTAATGTTTCTAAGCACAAGGAGGCCACGATGTGCCTCATGGAGAAAACAGACAAGATGAGCTTCACTCAGGCATAAGCAGCCATGTTGTGGGCCACAAGCCACTGTTAATCAACATTATGATCGGGTATCTTTAAACAGAAAAGATGTAAAACAAGGTACGTATTGATCAGTAGATGAAATGTGATCAGAGGCTCACAGAAACTTGTATTTCTTTTAGGAATAATTGTTCAGTATTCACTAATTTAGTGTTTTTAGTGACTCTATAGTTGAAGCAATAGTTAAAAATACAACTATTCAGCCAACCACAGTTTATAAAATATTTACTTTCCAGTTCTTGATATCATTTAATCTATACCTGAAATAAGTTAAGACTTTGATGCCTATTTTCCGGACACATGGGTCCCATAAGAGTAAGAGAAATTAAAATGGCTTGTTTAATGATTATTCAGAGAGTAAGCAACAGATTCAAGGTAAGAAAACTCTCAAGCCTGTGATTTTTTTCCCGTGAGATCAAATGTACCATTCCAGGCTGCTAAGTGGGGCCGACTAGCAGAGCTCAAGCAGACACTAGACAAAGACAAAGGCCAGGGTGCTCAGCCACCAGCAGAGATCGGCCTATGGCCATAAATGACAAAGAACGAGGCTGTGGCTGGGACCTCAGTTCACGAGATGACAATAACAGCAACCGAAGGAAAGAATAACCACCATTTATTAATGACCTGGTATATTATAGGGATCTCATTTAAATACTTTAGTTTATTCCTGAGCATTATATTATGTTTTGTTTTACTGTAAAATATTTTGCCTTCCATTGTATATTTTAACTTATTTTACATATGAAAGCTATTAATTTATTTTGTATCCACTACACTTGTGAATATAAATGCAAAAAAAGTTGCATACCCCCCAAAACACTTTTTATTTCCAAAAACCATTCTGTTTCTTTAATTCCTCAATTTCCCTAGGTTCTTTCTCTCTTGTTGTCCTACATAATTTTGTTCTTTCCTTCTGCATACTGCTACTGTGTGTTCTTCCTTTTCATTTAAAGGATCAAGGGCATCAACATAGATTTCTGTTGATCATTTAGTGTGCACAGTAACACAAGAAAATTTTTGATAATGGAGATTAATAGATGGATTCCAGAGAGGTGTCAGATAATAAGTGGCTATGATTTAATGATTGATTACTTGATCGAGGGGTGAAGGAAGGTGTGGAAGTGTTCTGGGTAACGTTGTGATAATGTGATCTTTTGGCAAGTAGCTGAATTTTCAAGTTGGGAATATGCACATAATGAAGTCTATTTCACTTAGTAAGAGGAAGATAAAAAAGAGGTATTGACCATTGAGAAAAGTTTGAAAGTGATATCAGGGAACATTATTATATGCCATGGTTGGGCTGAGGAAAGGGGAACAGGGATTACAGATTCTATAAGCTTCCTGATAGTAGGAGTTATATCCATAATTGCTTTCTGCAGTTGGCTACAAAACCATATCCGCTAAGGGAACACTGTCCAGCTATTCATCGCTTCTCATATGCTTGTAGCAAAGTGGCCAAATTCACAGTTCTAGAATTAGATCCTGATTAATAGATGAAAATCAAGTTTATCATTTTCTTTTTAAGGTGATTAATTTAGAATAGCCAGAGTTTTAATGTCAGTCAATAAAATTTAAGGAGAATTCTATAGTAGGACCTCCTTCCTAAAAGACAACTGTCTTATTCTTGATTGTTGACATTTCTGGATGATGCCTGGAACCACTACCATCCTGAGCAAGAGGCCACACACAGAAAGAGCAAAATCGATAGAGTCGAAAAGAAACAGAGAAGCCCTGCAATATGTTATCTTCACTATTGATAAAACTGCATAAATTAATGTATTACTTAATTCATTCTTAACCGGATTTCTATTACTTGTAGCATAAAGCATCCCAAGAGAAAGGATCAATTAGGTCCTGCAGAATAAGTGGGATATGATGAGCATCCAGCAAAAATGGTGACCAATAAGTGAAGAAAAAAAAACAGATGCCTGTAAATAAAGTTGAGTAATCTCTGAAATTTGCATTCTGTAGGGTTATCAGGGTAAAGGCTTATTCTCACTGCTTCTTTACACAATTCAAGGTTATTTGGTCATGTCTAATGTCTCATGGGGAATCATAACGAGCACATGCACTTCTTCTTCTATGAATGTTTACTTTTATGAACATCTGAGACAATTTGGACAATTATAAATGATGGTTATTTTCCAAGTTAATCAATATACATTCAAATTACATCCATTTTATTTAATGCCTAAGTATACCAGATAGTCACATATTCGAGTTTATGAGGGACATCTAGCATATGCATGAGAAATGCCTATTTTTATGTCTTCTTTGGGTCATTGGCATAGTTTCATCTTACCTCTCATCACTGTGGTATATATGTACAAGAGAGTTTGAACTCCAATTGAGAAGGTTAGATTAAATACAAATAGATATTTCTTAGTGGAGAATCTCATGGGTGATTGATCATTTCTAAAGATGCAACCAAATGGTTCTCTCTGACAATCGGGAACTTTTAATCTCCACTCAGAAAGCCTCTTAATAGCACTTTGTGTTTGGACCGCGTTGGAGATTGAAACGGATAATATAAATCCACTTGTGTTGGGGCTCAATTACAGTTCCATAAGAACAGGGTAAGCTAGCTCTTTAATATGCTCTATTTACCCATTCATCGCTTCGGAATTCTACGGCCCCACAGGAAATGTCATTTATTTGAAGAATGGGTTTTTTTCCCTTAGTATCTGCATCTGCTCAGCTGGATTCTGTGACGGTATGTATAAAGGAAAATGTCACATCCAAAAAAGTACTACGTGGTTTTAACATACACTCACAAGTAATACACATTCTTTTCATGTACTTTACAGAGAAAATAGAGGTAAGCCAGCATCAAATCCTTTCTTAAATTATTGGTTTTCTCCCTTATTTGTCTTGACATATTTAAAAAAAATTTCCTTTTGCTATTTCAAAGTTAACCCTTCTAATTGTTTTCCAGATTCTACCTTTTATTCTTCCATCCCTCCCAACTCCGAATCTTTTTAATTAAAGTATATTTAACATACAATATCGTATTAGTTTCAGGTGTACAACATAGTGATTCTACATGTACATACCTTACAATGTGATCACCATAAGTCTAATAACCATTTGTCACTATACAAAGTTATTGTGTTGTTGTGGACTATAATCCCTGTACTATATATTACATACCTGTGACTTATCTATTTTATAACTGGAAGTTTGTACCTATTATTCCACTTCATCTTTTCCCTCTTCCTCCCACCCCTGTCCCCTCTGGCAATCATGACTTGTTCTCTGTATCTATGAGTCTGTTTCTATTTTGTTTGGTTTGGTTGTTACAGGGTTTTTATTTTCTTGATTCCACATACA
>NW_006434835.1:6848629-6872337 GCF_000325575.1 Pteropus alecto
CTGACGTGATTTTTACTTTGAACAAGATCAACAGTGATGAATAAATGTTAATTGGGAAGTAACTTTGCAACATCAAAGTCTGCTATTAAGTAATATCATGTTATGTTACAATATAAGACACTAAACAAGGCTAAATGAGAGATGTATATATATGTATCTATATATGTGTGTGTGTGTATACACACGTATATAAATATTTATATATATAAATACACACACACACACACACACACACACAACGTCTTTATCCATTTGTCTATCGATAGACACCTAAGTTGCTTTCACATCTTGGCTACTTTAAGCAATGCTGTTGCAATAAACATGGGAGTACATTCCAATTGGTGTTTCTGCTTTCTTTGGATAAATTCCAACAAGTGGAATTTCTGGGTCCTAATTAGTCCTATTTTTAATTTTTTGAGGAAAATTCATACTGTTTTCCACAGTGACTGCATCATTTTACACTCCCATCAACAGTGCATGAGGGGTCCCATTTCTCCACATCGTTGCCAATATTTGTTATTTGTCGACTAACTGATTCCAGCCATTCTGTCCAGTTTTGTGGTTTCAATTTCCATTTCTGTGATGATTAGTGATAGTCAACATCTTTTAATATATCTTTTGGCCTTCTGTATGTCTTCTTTGGAGAAATGTCTATTCAGGTCATCTGCCCATTTTTAATTGAATTGTTTGTTTTTGTTGATATTCAGTTTTAAGACTTCTTTATATATTTTGGATATTAACCCCTTATCAAATACATCAATTGCAAATATATTCTCCCATTTAGTAGATTGTCTTTTTGTCATTTCCTTCATGGCACAAAAGCTTTTTAGTTTGACATAGCCCCATTTGATTACTTTTGCTTTTGTTGTCCTGACCACAGAGGCATATCCAAAAAATCATTGCTAAGATTGAGGTCAAAGGGCTACTGCCTAGGTTTTTTTGTCCTAGGAGTTTTATGCTTTCAGGTCTTACATTTAAGTTTTTAATCGTTTTCAGTTTATTTTTATATTTGATAGAAGAAAGTGGTCCAGATCCATTTTTTACATATACCATTTAAGAGACTTTCATAACCCTATTGAATTTTTTGCCTCCCTGGCAATTTAATTGACCATATATAAGTATAAGTTTATTTCTGGACTCTCTATACTGTTCCACTGATCTATGTGTCTGCTTTTGTGCCAGTACCATACTGTTTTAATAACTACAGCTTTGTAATGTATTTTGAAATCAGGGAGTATGATATCTCCAATTATGTTCTTCTTTCTCAAGTTTGCTTTGGCAATTTGGGATCTTGCAGTTCCATATAAATTTAGAATTATTCTTATTCTATAAAAAATGTCATTAGTGTTTTGATAGGATTGCATTAGAGCAGATTTGTTTGGGTAGTATGAACATTTTAACAATATTAATCCTTCCAATCCAGGTACATGGTATATCCTTCCTTTCTTTCTTTCACCAGTCTTATAGTTTTCAGAGTATAGATCTTTCACCTCCTTTATTACCTAAATGGACCATTATCGAATACACGCTGCCCCAGAAGGCAAAGTGACGTTGGGTAAGGTGACTTTCTTCATCTAAAGAATTTTAATGAAGGCTGATTGCTGAAAGCTCTCTGCTGGCAGTATTTCCAGCACATGAGGAAATAAATAAATCTCTCAGTGCTGAAGTGGGACCTGGGCAGCTTATCATTGCATCTACTATAGAAACATGTGCCATAATCTTATCACTTTGTCAGTTATTGTCTAGCTGCAGATGGATGGATCTGGACTCAAGAGCTGATCATTAGGCCACTGATTCTCAACCAGGATTGATTTCACCTGGCAAAGGACACCTGGCAATATCTAGAATCATTTTTGGTTGTCACAACTGGTGGAGATTGCCAGTGGCTGGCATCTAGTGGGTAGAGGGCCAGGATGCTTCTAAACATCTTACAAAGCATAAAACAGCACAATGAAGAACTATGCTTCATAAAAAATTAGTAGTGTTGAGGTTGAGAAACCCTCATCTAGAATTTGAGTATACTCGTTCTTTAAATTAATGTATTGATTGTATATGTAATAATCTAATTTCTCTTTAAGCAAGAGGAAAGACATAATTTTTAACCAAAATTACATATATATATATATATTACCTCAGAAATTCTGTATTTTTTCTTCCTCCTGTGACACTGATAATGGTTCTAGTCATTTTCATATCTTCTACAAAACTAGACAGTTTTTTTAGACAAAATAGTCCAGTCATTAATTTAAAGGTTAGACTAAGTATATAATGCATAATTTTTCCCAGGTAATATCAAGAAGAAAAGAAATGCTGAATCCAGCTAATTGCTATATTTCATATAAAATTTCATAATATTTGGCTATAGGAGATCAGGAGTTAAATAAAGTTTGAAAGAATAATACATGCATACCTTCAATCTTTTAAGTATTTCTCAATATCTCTTTAAGCTAAAACCATGGATATACTTTTCATCTCAAAAATGTGACCCAACTTAGGAAAAAGAGAAGATTGGAACTGCTGTCATAAGCACTTAAAATTACAATGACAAGTTGTTGTAGAGTACATATGAATGTGAGTGCTATGCATCAGAAAGAGGCTTTGCAAACTACTACACATTCATAATGAAAAGGTAGAAAGAACATGGGATATGGTAACACAAATCTGAACTACTCCTGAGCTACTGACAAGCTCTGTATCCTGGTACGTATCCTGAGAACGATGCATACTTTACAGTGTTAATATTTGCGTTCACATATGTGTGCATGCCCAGGTCTGAAATTTAAATGCAGTTTAGATACTAAATGCACACAAAAAAATATCTAGCGTTATGCCTGGTTCATAGTAGTTGCTCAAATGCCAGGTGAATCTTAATGACTAACACTCAGCTCTACCTAAAAAAGGCAAGAACATCTTGCAAGTAATTACTTCTGTCTTCTAAGATAACAGCTACTGTTGGGCAACACAGTAGGGACTCTCAATAGAAGCAACCTTGCTCTCATTGCATCTGTTCCGGAGAAATCAAGAAATAATTACCTTTTTATTTGGAGACTTGATTGATGTACTAACCTTCCCTGTGGCTGTAGGGAGATAAACTGGGCCAAGGAGAATAACCTGGATTTTATTCTGCCTTGATTCCTCCCATTACAGGACTAATTTGAGTTCAGGGCACGGTGTGCCACAGCTGATTGAAAAAAAGACCTTGGGCATCTCAAGTCTCAGACATCTTGAATGCGGAAACTGGGCGCCCCCATTCCATGTTCATAAATACTGAGAATGTAACACCCTGCACAGCCAAGGCTGTTTTCTCTTTTCTATGAATACGGGGAGAAAGCCAGTTTAAGAGTCAGTGATTATGTCAAAGACCAGAACCATGACAAAAGTAAGTACTGTTCCCCAATAGATCGTCTTTGCCCCAGGGGAAAATACAGTGACAATTATTTATAGTCGAAAATATCAACTACCTCAGTTTTATCTGATCAAAAGTGTCGGTAAGATATAATGATAACAGTAATGTTACAGTCTGGAGCGCCTAGGTTTAAGTCCTAACTGTATCATATGCCAGCTGTCTGGCATTTTGCAAATCATTTTATCCAAGTTTCAGTTCCTTACTTGTGAAGCTGAGATGACAAATAGATCCACTCCTTAAAAGTTTCTAGATACTTACATATGACTGTAAATGTAATTTTCTCTGTAGATTATTTTAAGCCACTGTGAAAGTATGAACCATTATAATTAACAGTGCTACCTAAAAACATAAATGAATTATAAAGGTGTGAATAAAATGCATAAAGTGTTCCCACAGAAGGTCTCAATGATGAGAAAAGAAAATGGTGTATAGATAAGACTTAAGGCAGAATGACAATTACCAGTTGTGTGATGCCAAACACTGTTTATTTTCTTTAATTCTGTTCCCTTATCTGCTAAGTGTTGAATGACGTCAATTGATACAATATATGTAAACACACATGTTAAAATAAACATTAAAAATATTAGATGCACTAATGATAGCAATATTTATTTAATATTGGTAGTAGTAATTGTATACAAAGAATTAATAATGCAAGTATTTTGTGAAACTTTAAATAAAAGCATATCTTTTTATGCTGACTCCATTCAACACTTAAAATGGCTCAGTCAAAAAATAATCTGGGACTTTATCTGTCATAATTCATCAGATATTCTTTGTTTTGTGTGTATAATAGATAAATGATAGATGAATAAATAGATATAAATATGGATATAGACAGATTTAGATATAGAAATAAATAAATAGATTTGATTCTGGGAGAAGAATTTTTATTTTATTCACCTTGATTTTTCCTACTGCAAAGATAATGTGAATTTAAGGTGCTCTGTGTATATTTTATTAAAAAATTCAAAGTCATGTGTTATATATAAAATTTATGACAAAGTAAAAAAGATTACTGCATATATGCATATTGTAAAATTTTATATGCATACAATTTTTATGTCTATATAATGTATAGTTATATATCAATGCCAATATGTATAAAATCTTAAACTTTAAAATATTATGATGAATTGTTTAAATACCATTTATATAATTATGTTTTCAATATCCTTTATATTTCATGTCATCTGGAAAATTATAATCTATTTACTACAAATCATCCATAAAACAATCTACGTGATTCAATGATAGCAATCATACTTTAATTTATTTCAAAGGATTCAGCGTCAGCTACTCAAGATACAGCTACTCAAGGAATCTGCACTTGTCTGGACCATATTTGACATCAAGGTTCAGAATCAGGAAGAATTACCTAAAAAAAAAATAAGTCAATAGACTAGGACACTCCACGGTCTATAGGCTGTTTGGGTTCAAATCTAAGTTTTGCTACTTTTAAGGTGTGTAGCTTGGGAAATTAAGGAAAGCAAACACATAAAATAGTAATAAATGGCATAGAGTTTTGAGAATTGAAGAAAATTAAACCCATACTGTGCTTAATAGTCCTCCTGGACTGGCGATTAGTAAGCATCTGATAAAGATTATATATCATTATTGGCATTATCGGCAAAGTATGAAAAATACCTCCTTTAGCCTTGCCCAAAGATGAGTCTATTACTACTCCTCATCTTTTCAGGTTGTTTTGTTTGTTTTGTTTTGTAAATCTTACTTAAAGGGGAAGTTGTTTCATATTCTGTCCGTAGTTTGTGGGAAAGCAATAGAGAATCAGAGAATAGAGCTGCAAGTATGTCCCTGATTCTTACAAGTATTAAAGGAGTAAATTGAGAATCTTTGTTGCAGTCTCATAAAGAGATATGGGGACCAAGCCAGGACTAAGGAAAAGATACCTATTTCAAGAACATAAACCAAATGGGCAAGGGTTTTGTTAATTTTATTTATTGATGAGTCACTAAACATCAGAGCAGGGCCTTTCACATAGTAGCTGCTTAGTGAGTAGTTCTTTAATAAATGTGCCAGTGCAAATATCCATCCAATAGAGCCATTAAGACAGAAGAACAATTTCACTCATGCACATTTTCTCATCTGATCGTCTCAAAAACCTTTCAGGTAAGTAAGTATGATACTACAATTTAAGAGGAGAAAATGTGAAGAATAGTAAATTCATATAGTTTGATCTTTTTTTCCCCTACTGTAATTTCAATTATACCACAAGTATTATTTGGTATTCACAACACACAGAAAATGTCTTCATAATTTCCCTTAAGGATGAAGATTTGGGTACATAGATCCTCCTTTAATACTTGTTTCATTTGAGCTGTTTTACATTCATCTTTTAAGACATGATGCGATATATAATCCATTCCAGGATACATCCCTCAGTTCAGATTCTGATTTAAGTATCTTTCTTCTATGCTCGTCTCTATTTTAGCCTTTTTTTTTTGTATTGCAATCAAATGTTCAAATATCTCTAAGCCCTAATTCAAGTAAGAAAAACAAGGAATGGTAGAAAAATAAGTACATACTGGATCATTATTGATTCTATATGCAAAAACATAAAAGTTTAACTTATTAAAATAAAATAATGAGTTCATAACACACTTATATGCTGAGCCCAAATTTGTTTTGCTTAGTTTTCTTGTTTTAATTTGTTAAAATTAAATGAATACATTCATTGGCATTTTACGTCTTAAAAAGTTTGCCTTTTTGATTACCAAGCATGCAGTAAAGGTGATAACTTCTACTATTTTATTGTGACTACTCTGAATTCATTAAACTGAGCTAAACTACTGATTTGAGTAGTGCTTCATCAGTGACTTCTTCCTCATCTCTAGAAGTTTTTAATTAGAATAACCTTTCATAGAATTTTAATTTAATAACAGCAACCTAATAATAAATTCACTCCACATAAAAATATGGAATGACTGAGCATGCATTACACACCTCTTGTCCTTCATTCTGATTATGTCTGTAATACAGTCAGACGCATCTCTTCGTCACTTTCAAAGAGCTGACTATGTTCTTTCCAAAAAATGTCTCTTTCAAGGAAAAGTTTTTACTTGGAATATTTTTTCTCCCCTTTCTCATATTTATGCCTTTAATTTCTTTCCTTTCCTTATCGTGCAGGTCGGAACCTTCAGCACTATTCTGTAAAGGAGCAGTGACAATGGTTCTCTTCCCCTTGTTCCCAGTCTTAGCTCTCAGTCTTTCCTCATTAGGTACAAAGTCAGCTGCAGGTTTTTGGTAAACGCTTTTTATGAATTTGAGGAAGTTCCCTATTTCTAATTTTATGAGATTTTAATCGCTAATGGTTAAGTTTTGGTCTAGTTATTTTTAAGCATCAGTTGATATGTTCATGTGATTTTTCTTCTTTAGTCTGTTGATTTGTTGATTACAATGATTTTGTAATGATGAATTATTGATACATCACTGGAATAAACCCCGCTTAATCCTAGTGTAGAATTCCTTTTATGGATTGCTCGATTCCATTTTATGATGTTTTGTTATGATTTTAATGTCTATATTCATGAGGGATACCAATTTGGAGTTTTCTTTTTTCCAAACATTCTTTGTCTGGGGCATCAGTATAATACCGGCCTCATAAAGAGAAGTGTTCACTTCTTTTTGTTTTCTGGTAGAACTAGTATTAGTTCTTTAAATATTCAGTAGTACTCTTTAGTGAAACCATCTGGTCCTGGAGATTTATTTTTCAGGAGATTTTAATTACAAATTCAATTTCTTTGATTACTATAGAGCTTTTTCGATTGTGTATTTTATCTTAGTGAATTTTTGGAAGTTTTTGGTCTTCAAATATTTGGTCCATTTATTTTAAGTTGTTAAATTCATGAATATAAAGTTGTTTATAGTATTATCTAATCTTTTTAATGACTATAGGATCTACAGTGATATTCCTTATTTTACTCCCAATTGGGAGGTGTGTTTGCGTTTTTCTTGTTACTTTTGTTTAGCTTTTTAAAGAAATGAATTAATTTTTCTCAAAGAAACAGATGTTGGTTTTACTGATTTTCTCTATTGTTTTGCTATTTTCAATTTTATTGATATCTGCTCTGATATTTATTATGTTCTTCTTTTTGCTTGCTTTGGGCTAATTTTGAATTTTTTTCCACTAGTTTCCTCATGTAGAAGCTTAGTTATTGATTTGAGACATTTTCTCATTTCTAATGCAAGCATGTACTATTATCAATTTTCTTCTGCACACTGTTTTGGCTGCATCCCTCATATTTTGATATATTGTATTTTGTCTTCATTCAGTTCTATGTATTCTTTTTAGTAATATTTAGTATTATTATCTTAAAATCATTTAAGACTTCCTCTCTGACCTATGGATTATTTAAAAGTGTTTTATTTCTCATGTGTTTAGAGAATACTCTTGCTCTGTTAGTGCTGTTTCTGTTCTGATGTTTTTAGTTTGATCTTATGGCCAGAAAACACAATTTGTACCATTTTAATTCTTTGAAATTTGTTGAGGCGTGTTCTATGGCCCATGGTCTGGTCTATGTTGGTGAGTGTGCAATAAGGGCCTGAAGTAAATTTATGTATTCTATTGTTATTAGATGGAGTATTCTATGTGTCAAGTAGATCCTATGAGTTGAATGTGTTTTTCAGATATTCTAGACCTTGTAGGTTTTCAGCCTAATAATTCTATAAATTATTACAATGGCAGTATTGGAGTCTCTGGCTGTAATTACAGATTCCTCCTTTCAACTCTATTAGTTTTTTAAAATGTATTTTGGAAATTTGATCTATGGTCTGTCCACATTTAGAATTCTTATGTCTAGTTGGTAGGTTGATTCTTTTATCATTGTGTAATGACTTATTTAATTCCTTTATGTTAGCAGGCATTCACACAGCCTAGGTTTAGTACGAGAGCACATAGTCCTACTTTCGTCGGCTGAGATCGCAATGGCAGTTTGATTTTAGTCTTTGCAGTTTCATTTTAGCTCCCTTGGCGAACCTGTTGCTACTGGGGCTCCTACTGGTCTCTGTGGATGCTGCCTGTGAGGCCAGAAAGGTTGCTTTTTTTTACTGAGGGGGAGAAGTATGTTTAGACCATCTTGTGGGTACAGACCACCAGTTGGCTGTTGGACTGGGAAATTTTAGTCCTAGAGTTCTCAGTTCTATAGGTCTTTCATCTTCTCCAAGATTGTCTGGGTTCTTGCTGTAGGGTCTGCCCTCTAGCCTATGTAATGGCAGATAAGTAGATTCTCATGTTAGGTGGTTAAGGAGAATGCTTCTCCCATCAGGCACATCTGGTATTATCTGTACACCTGTTTGACTTGGGAAAACAATAAGCCTGCCCGGACCACCTTCTGCCACTATGTCATAGATGGGGAAATATGGGGTGTGGATGGCCACTATGTGTTATGTGGGAGGACATGGATATTTTGACACTGTGCTAGTGCTCAAACCTTAGGATTCCACACAAGCTCTTATTTTTACTATTTTCAGGGTTCTCCTTTACTTGTTTCCTACACTATTTCCAGTGCTTAAGGGAAAGCAAGAAGAAATGGGTTTATGTTTTCTTATCTAAACATCCCACTCAGATGTTATTAATCTTTATTTCTCCTATATAATGATTAATTTTTAGAACTTCAGCCTACAATTTCTATGTATTATCTGCAGTCCCATAAACTTAATGAAGACAGAAGGTATATTTCATCTTTGTATATCTAACACCTTGCCTATACCTTTACGCAGAGATGCTATTCCATGAAAGTTAAGTGAGAGGAGAAATGATTAATCACATACAGTTTGTGTCTTTAGAAAATAGTACAAATTTTATTTGTTGCTTTATTTGTCATAAGTAGAACTTCTACCATTTTGCTATTATCTCAATAAATGTAAAATGCTCGGAATGGTCAGTGTTGTCTAACTTGTATCTTGATATTGGATAGGATCTATTTAAACTATATAGGAAAACATAAAGATCAATTTCTTGTTTCCTACATTCTTATTTTCAAGGGAATTGTTCTAGCAATTTCTGTGGATAGAAATATCTATATCAAGATGTGTTCTGATTGAAAATGTTCTATATACCTTCTCTAATTTAAAAAAGCTTTTGTAACCTTTTGTAAATAAAAACATTTAAAACATTTTTTTTTCTGTTCTTGTGACATTTGGGGAAATTTGTAGTCATACGACTAGATGATCTTCATGTTTCCATCTGACACTATTGCACTATTATTATTACTATTATTATTACCAACAAATGGCCTGTAATCTAATTTTAATATTTCTCTTTTGTACTAGCTATTTTTTTTTTTTTTTTATCAACAAGGTTATCTCATTTGGAGTGTCGCAAATCAATGTTGGGAAAGCAATTAGCAAAAGAATGAGCAGGATACAAAGTTAAGTGAGCTGCATCAGTATTTAAAGCAGATATTTCTAAATGGAAAATTGTAGCTCAGGGAATCCTCTGGATACCTTATAAAACTGTCGTGAATTTTGATGACAAATCATTTACAAGATAGTTAATAGTAATGAAACAAAATATAATCTGTCTCCGTTCAAGATCATCGCATTTTTTTCATTTATTTTTTTTCATCTAACAACATTTTTTCCTCCATAAGGAACCTTTTAAAAATCTCTTGTTATCTTTCAGGCTTTTAATATGCATTAAATTCCCACAATGCATTATTTGATCTTATATCTGTAGAAACTCTTTATGATGGGGACTTCAGCAAAAGTAGAAAGAATAAATTTGGGATTAAATATGCATGTGAAATTTGACAAGAGGAATTGGCTCCCATTTCAAAGACCTTTTCACTTTAAGTATACCTTGCCTAGTTCATTACTCAAGGAGGTTTCAGAATGAAGGATCATTTTCAAAATGCCATCCTACTTTCATTTTTTCCCTAAGAGGGTCAGAATAACCTACGAGTGGATCATTGAACAAAGAAAGTACCAAACTTCAAAGAGTCCCTCTCAGGTCCTTCAACTACAAACTTAGACCATTTCTATGACATTTCAAAATGATTTATGATCCTGACACTACTGTTTAAAAGATATAGTTTGAATCAAAAATAAACTGATGGCCATACATTTAGGGATGAACATTTCATTTTGTGTGCCCATTTGATTTCTTAAAATTATAGTTTTTAAAATATATATTGCTGAGACTACAACTTTAATACCTTTAATTCAAACTATGGCATAAAAACTCTTTGTCCCATTTATCATAATCTGATAAAGTTTCCATAAGTTAAAATTTAATTCAATTTATTTATCCCCACATAGGAGACCTCTTACAATTTATTGGATTTTTTAAAGAAGACCCATTACACTGATTTTGCTATGAGACAGATTAACCTAGATATTGAGTATCACATAATGAACAGGTCTCAAATAGGTTTAGTTCTTGTGGTCTGAGGTATTACTACCATCTAAAAAGAAGCTAGAAGAGGAATTGAAAAGGAAGAAGAAAATGTTTTTGGAAATATATCAGTGATAAAAGAACGAAGCTCACACTGCATTGTATGTAGCAGGAAATTTCTCTGGTTTCTTTGAACAACATCGGCATACGCAAAGATTGTGCTATGTTTCTGGTGTGATTACCCTTCCCTAAGGGAGCTCTTATTACTGATAGAATGAAGAGCGCTCAGACAGTTCTCATGAAAGCTACATAACGTAAAACATCAATGCCCACACAGACTCCTAATATCTGATCATATGCTTGGAAGTCAATGGATGTAGGGGATGCACAGAAGGCAATGAATGATTTGGGGGTACTTAGCAATTTAAACCTCTATATTCAAGGAACAAAGAATTTCAAGAAATCCAGTCTGGAGAATATGGTGTGTATTAGATGAATCCTGTCTTATGGTTTCAACTCAGTTCACTGGGTCTCTTCAGTTCAAAGATGACCTCAACCCTGTGACAGGATTTCGAGTTTTCAGAATATTTGTAAGGGTTATCTGGAAATACATAAATTGTCTCATTATGCTAACCATACTAAAAACTCTGACAACGACCTTAAGAATAATAGTTCTTTAATCAAATCACTATATTGTAATATGGCCAAAAAAAACTACAGTCACTCAAATCAGACCCTGGAATTCAATATTGTTTGCTTACCACCTATGTGAGCTTGGATAAGTAATTTTACTCCTAGGACCACCAGTGTTCTCAAGTGGGAAATTTAACTGTTAAAGTTGTTAAGAGTCTTAAACCTGATGATCTACTAAAACTGACTTAAGAACTACCTGGCACAAAGCAGGCACTTGCCTCTTCTGCCTTTATTCACTCATGATCCCCTCAGGCCATTTTATCTGTTCTTACACTGGCTGATCAAAGTGTGAGCAGGCTTGTCTGAGCAATTGGAGACGGAAACAAAAATGGAAATAAACGAGACTTTCACTATTCTTGATCTTTGGCAGAATCCATTTTAATCGCTTGTCTCATCAAATAATCATTATACTCAATAAGTTGTCTAACATACGAATGCAAAGCTAAATGACTGTCAACTGGCTCAGGCCAGCCCTGCCCGCTGAATGATGACAGGCTGTGGCAGAATTTCTCTCTTTCAGTGGAATAACACTTCTAGTAAAATTATGTACTCATAAAATCGAGTCAGCTGGAAAATCAGAGATTATTTTATTCTAATATTTTGAGGACCACGAAATATATCTAAATGAGAGAACAAAAAAGAGATGTTCAGCAAAATCAGTTTGGCTCCTGGGGATAGGTAAATTGTAACTGGGATAGTTCTTAGATGCCCAAGGCAAAAGCAATGACAGAAATCCAATAAAGACACACACACACACACACACACACACACACACACACACACACACACGTTAATTTGAAATTTTATTTGAATCATCAGTGAGTGGAATAACTTCTCTCAGCATCTGTGTGTCTTCATTGGCAAAATATAAATATATAAGTTAGGATGATACTTTATGGATGTGTATTTTTTAATTTTACATTGCAAATTTATTCCAAATAACTTATGTTCAGTTATGTTATTTTTTATATGTTGAAATTGACTAACCGAAAGTAATCATTTGAATGAAGTCTCATTTAAAAAGCTGTATTGAGGAAAACATTTTAATTCTAATATATCAACTGACTCACACTGGCAAAACAAACTACAACTAATTTAGAATAAATTTTATAAATTAAACGTTTTACTATTAAAATTAGAATATCTTGCATCAAATAAGGGACATACTTTTCAACTCGATATTTCTACTATAAACAACTTATATTATAAAGTAAGGAAAACTGGAAATAATACCAATGTAGCAATGAGGGGTTATTAATTATGTTCCTAAGTCAGAGTGACTGTTGGCCTTCAGCAAATCATTTTACCTCCTTTTATTGAAGTTTCCTCATTTGTCAAATAGGCAAAAACATTTGACCTAATAATAGCAAATCATTCTAGAACTATCCTATTGCTTTCTATATAATTTGTGTCATTAATTCTAAGATATACTTTTTTCACATCTGAAAATCAATGAAACCATATGGCTCCTAAAATTGAATGCACCTTTTTATAAATACTGTCAGCACATTATTTTTTCATTCCTAGTAGTACAAAACGTAGGTATATCTTATAGTTGATGGTGTCTTGAATTTGATAAGATTTGGTATTAACTAAATTAATCCTCAAAAAACCTATATGAGTGAGTATAATTAATAATTTTATTCAACAGATTCAGAGATTGAGGCAGAGACAAAGTAATTTGCTTAAGATCACAGAATTTAAAACTTGGACTGTTGATTCACAGCCCATGTTCTTTACCATTTTATTGTACTGCTTGTTCAGAGATTTCTGTCTTTACTATTAAGTGTACATTAACATGATTTGAAAAGCACATTGTAATATATATGTATATATATATAAAATAATTAAAATTATTCACATAATAAAAAGAATTTTTTAAATAGAAAATATAAATTCCGGCTAATTCTTATTGAGATATGTATTTTCAATGAAAAATGCAGTGGCAATATGAAAACATATATAAATATATGTATATATGCATATATTCTTTCATAGTGACAGAAACGCATAGCAGTAAATATTTCTTTGGTCAAGGACCCTGCCACTAACTATATTTGTAAGTCAATTTATAAACTCATTCACTTGTAGTAAATATATCTTAGATACTAATACTTACATATGGGTGCTTCCAATGTCTCTTTCATAGTTTGATCCAAGAAACACCTGTACCTGACTTGTCTAGAATGCTTCCTAGAGACATGGGCATGCACACAGGGGTTGGCAACATGGGGCTATGGGTCAGGATCTGCACTTGTAGTAACACTACCAGTGACTCCAAAGTTCCCTAAGGGTTGAAATCCCCTGAATTAGGTCATTGTTGAATAATATCATCGCAGGCATTACGGGTGTGTAGCTACCCTGTGCTCAATGGGTGACAAATCAGTTCATCAAGTACATTTATTTGGCATAGCCAGTCCTATAATTAGATTTGTATCAAATGTCCCTTAAAATGTAATTGTACAACACCAGGCAGGCAGGCAGAGAGAAGCACGCGTATGTATATGATTATTATACACATATATGTATTCATTTATAATACTTATTTTATGCATGTATATATGAGTGTATATATATATTTATATATGTGTGTATGTGTGTGTGTGTGCATATATATATATATATAAACAATAGAGCATGAAAGAGAATAACATACAAAGTGGCTTCGTAACTTTAAAAATTATACATATATTATCTATTTTTTACTGTTAATAGAGTATTATTTTTGTGGGCATTAAATGTTCTTCTCCTTGCATAGTATAAATTTACAGCAAAAATTTCCCAAATTGGGCATTCATATACCCATTCTTGCCAATAGATCTGTATGCTCGCGTTTTATGCTTGAATTTATTATCAATATTTAAAACATCATAAAAGTCCACAGAGCCGTTCAGATGTCTAATCTCTTACTAAGAGGGCCGCCAGGCATCACTGGACCTGCATCTCTATAAAGCAGTGATAGTTCCCGCCCTGTCTGATGGAGCACGGCTTTCCTGTTTTCCATGGTCCCTGCCACAGTTTTGTTGTCTTTCCGACACCAAAGCTTATTATGTTCCTCAGATCTGCTTTATAAGTTTGTGGAACCTCCTGGGTCCTGTGGACATTTAACTTTGTGACTCCCGTTAAGAAGTCCTGTCACAACTTGTCACAACTCTGTCACAGAAATATCAGTAGCTTCCCATTGTTCATTGAGAAAAATGAGAAAAACTTAACATTATATTAAAGGGCATTTACTTTTCTCCTGTTTCTTCCTACTCTTTCAGTTAGGTCTCATATTTCCACTTGCACACAGAAAAGGAAACTCAGAAGAGTTTTGTCATAAGTCCTTGTGCCCCAACTCTAGTCCATGTCCCACTTGTGAGAGGAAAAAGGAAGACAATACAAGAGTCAACATATACTTTAGTCCTCTTGCCTGAAGTGTATGAATAATAATAACTGTCTATGGGGATATGCGAAAAGTATGAAAGGATCTTGTCCATATCTGATGTTTACATAACACTTTCTGGCATACAGTAGGCTCTTGGTTTGTGTTTGATAAATGAGTGAATGAACAAACAAATGGCTGTCTTACTTTTGCAAGGAATTCTACTGGTAGGTAGGTAGACTGTCATGAGCAACAAGAGCTAAGGCCCAGCTCTGTAACCATAGAAACCTCCCTTGAAGTCCTTCCTAATGATTTCCAGAAACACCTCCCATTTTACGGTTATAAATCACCCCTACATCCTGAAGCACAAAGGCCATAAAAGCTGCTAGCTTAAACCAGCCACAAATGTGTGCACAGAAAGTACTACCCTAAGCTGCCCATAACCTCAGCCTCATTACACCATCATTATAATGTCATGCCTATGCTCGGAAGTTCATGGATCTAATCATAACAGACTGAATTCTGGGTAAGCATGTGTGCAGTAGGCAAAGGGTTATATGGCAGCCAATTGTCAGTCAAGGTGACCTCACATGCAGATCATCGGGTACCACCCTTGTCACCTCCCATCATAGGCAAAATATAAACAGACCTTCCCACTTCTGCAGGGTTACACCTCTTTGCTGGTAACATGCTCCTTCCTTGGAGTGGACTCTATCTTTGTCTTCCCACCTTCCAAATTCCACAAGGCTGCAGCCTTCCTTAGCATGGCCCATCTCCTTCTAAAAATGTACCTTCGACAAATCCTACTTTTTCTAATTCCTTAGCATGGCCCATCTCCTTCTAAAAATGTACTTTCAACAAATTCTACTTTTTCTAAATCTCGCTGACCTGTAATTCTTTACTGTGTTGGTGGGGAAGAACCAAGCACCCCCTCCATCATGCTATGCAGTAACACTACTAATAATTAAGTTGATTTTTCTGGATCTTTACATAGATATTTACTATGACTTTCAGTGCTGATAAAACTCCTGCCATGTAGTTGTTTTTTTTTATTTCCACAAATAACTTTTGTAATATACTTTTAATTGGTTCATAAATTTTTTAAATCATTTCCCTCCATCTACATTATGGAATTATCCCTATATTCTATTACACCATATTGATGTCTCAACTAGTTGAATATTTGCCCTTTTCTGAAATGGTGAACAAAATACATTATATTCCATTTCAAAAATGTAAACCACACAATATTGTAGAAAGTTAGATTTCATCAAAATAGCAATGTCCACCAAATGTCCGTTTAGATTATACAAATGCATGACTCCCATAAAGCATGCTAACACATTACAGAAAAGGTGATTGTATTAGAAAGATGTAACAGAGATCCTTAAGAAAAATCATCCTATCAAAAATAGCCACAGCAGGGTCAATATTCATCTAATAGCCAATAATTAATAAGGGGAAAAAGTGAGGGATTTCTAAAGCCAAACACATAAAATGTTTCTAATGTTTCAATTTTTTAATCTGTGTACTCAAATTCAACTTGAATTGAAACATACAAGTCATATTCACGTATCCACTCTGTTCAGACATCATTCAGGCCTTGTATATACCTATATTATACCTATATAAATAAAGCTTAGTCTCTTTCCTCAAAAATGTTGCAGCCTTGTTGAAATGAAAGAAGCAAAAAGAAATAACACGTTTTGATGCAATGTACTTGACTCTCAAAGCCCACGTCAAGTATCATCTTCTTTGCAAAACGTCTCTAATCCTCCTCTAAATCATACACGCGCTGCATACATTCGCACACCACTTTATATAGAAATACAAAATAAAAGTTATAATTCTCTTTACTCTGTATCTATTTACGCATGAAGAAAGCATTTCTAAATGCTACAAGAGGACTTGAGAGGAAAGTAATTCTTCCTGATAGATTATGACTGCAAACTGAAGAAAGTATTTTGGTAACTTCTTTACTTCTTTTTGATCTTCAGTTATCCCATCTGTGAAATGATGTGAATGGGGCCACTAGATTTGCCTATGTTTAATTATACTATTCTTTAAAGAAAACAAAGATTAATTTTTTGAAGTTTGAAAATTACTTCCCCTAGGTGTTCCTCAGGGGTAGTTTCAACGTTTATGCTCTATCAAATTGCATCGTGGTACCACTGAGACCTGCTTAAACTTACCCAATGATTTGGCTACAGTACCCATTATTACCCTCTATCAAAGATAAAGCCTTATGAAAATTACATCTTTAAATGAGCCAGAACAAACTCAAGTCATCAAATATAATTTCAAGGATGAACCTCAATGTTTTACATTTGAATACTTCCCCAAATGGTGGCAATTTATTAACGTCAGATTAAAGGGCTCTATTCATTTTTCCTATTCAGTAAAGAGACAGTTAATGAATGGTGCCGAATTGGCCAGGCTTCTAATGAATGGTTTGGAAAGTGAGCAGCTCTCAGGGTGAAGAGACCCAACCACTGCTAGTAGACTATCAACATGGTTTACATCTGTGCAGAATATGTCTCTTTACACAACTTTTGGCTAATGAGATGGTAATTATGTGATCAAGGCTAAAGAGAAAACACTGGGTTTTATGGCTGTTTTCTCTAAGTCCCATTCCATAAACTAAGGCATGGCCCCCTGGCTTCTTCATTCACCTCATTGTGGCTTCATTGCTCCAGAGAGATTTCCATAGCAAAGAAGAAAGACATAGTAAGGGGTGGTGCCCACTGAAAATTTTGGACGGCAAAGAGTAGAAAGCAAACAAACAAACAAACAAAAAACCCTACCACTCATATTACTATTATCAGTACTGATGAACACTTTGGTTAATTTCTAAACTGAATCTATATTTATCCACACTGATAAACGTCACACCTTAGTATAGAAACATTTTGCAGAAGTTTGAAAACATTAAATGGTGGTATTGACATTTTATGCACACGCAGGTGTGAAAGCTTGCATGGCAGGGGGCACAGTTACGTCCTGATTGATGGCTGACTCCGGGAGGTATCGGAGAGATTGAAAGAGTGGAGGGGAGAGACGTAGAGACACACTTTTTAAAAAAATAATAGAGAGATGGAAGTGAAACCATAGTTGATTCAATTAGGTTTTCTTTTCAGAAAACGCAGCAGTATCCTAGTATCAAGCTGCTTTCATGTGGCAAGTCCGGGCTCTAAGAAACTGAGTAGACTGTTCCATTTCCCCATGGAAAGCATTTCTCTTTTTAAATGTAATTGTTCACTGTTATCAATGTGATACATGTGCAATTTGATACAAATTGAACTACATACAAGGCTGACATGAATAACGGCAATAACCTGACCCGGCTTCTCTCGGTAACAGTTCTTTTCCTGTGAGAACAACAGCTTTCAATGCTTCCAGCTATTTATCGTAGCATTTATCCCATGTCTCTAAATAACATCTATATCAATGTTTCCTGCTTATTGGATTTAGATAGTGTCTAAAGAAAATATTTTATGTATTGAAAAAAGGCTTTGCACTCTTTCTCTTAGTCTAGTCATTTTTTTCATAGTACTCAACATAATGATGGTTATACTGAAAATGATTAATATTTATTTAAATAACTGCTTTTCAACCAGGCATTGAGATAGATATTTTGAGTATTTTCTCCCTTTTACAATCCTCATAAGATCCCTTTGAAGAAAGTATTATTATTTCTGTTTTACAGATGAGAAAAATAAGATAGGGAGAGAGATACTAACTTCCTTTTAATGATATAACTAGTAATTGGTAGAATTGACATTGGAATTCAGATGTGCCTGTTCAACACCTATCATCCTAAAGCTACAGACCTCATACTCATTGGGATTCTGTCATTCTGCATCACTCTTTCACTTGAATAATGCCATTAGTACTCCTTTATGTCATTAGAAATTCTTCGTAATCAATGTTATTTGGATACACGATATTCCGAGAAGAATGTATCATAATTCATTGAATCCCTCTAACTATGATGGTGAGTTTAGGCTTTGCCCCCATTATTTGCTATCCTCAACACTGCTAAGATAATATATTTATGCATTATTTGTGCAAAAATTTAAAGGATCCCTTAGTTTGTGTTTCAGGTAATTTCTTAGGTTAAGTTGTCAGTAGTGGGCCTGACTTAAAAAATAATCTGTGAAAAAATAATATAATATGGATAATGGCCAGAAGCATGAACCAAAATTACACAAAAGCAAAAAACTAAGTCTATGATCTATGCTAATCATGTATTTTATGGAAGATAAAAATCAGTTCCTCCTGAGTAGCTGGCATCGTTAAAATAGAGTTTATAGATAACTGTCTTTAAGAATCTATCATGTAAAAGGTATAAAAGGGTTCTTTATACAATAGAAACTTTTAAACTCTGCTGTCACCTACTGATTGTTTTTAATTGCAGGCTTTTAGAGAATAAGATTTTCTTGCAAACAATGAATATGTATATATATAATATTTAATATTTCATCTGATTATTATACATATTATATAATTACTATAAAATATATTAAAACTTAAAATTTTGAAGTGTCTTATAGCTTCTAGGGATATCTAATAAATATATTATTTAATAAATATATTAATTGGTATTAATGACCAATTTTGCAGGTAAAGAAGGCAAAGCTCACAAATATTAGATGTTTTGTTTAATGTCTCAAACCTGTGAATGGCAGATCCAGAAGAAGCACTGCATTACCTGACTTCTACCACCCTACTCTAAGGGCTATAGTGAAATGTTTAGTGTACCAAAGATAATAACTTTAAAGAAAGACTGATTAGATTGTAGGTAGACTTTCTCCCTTACAGTATAAGGAATGGGACTATCTTAAAAACCCAGTTCCATGAATAGTAAGTGAATAGTAATTAATTCTTGTGGAAAAACTAGGTCCTGAGTCTAGAATGTTTACCTTTTCTACAGGTGGTCCTATGATTAATGAAATCTTAACCTGTGTAATATTTTTTCTTCATATGAACACATTCTCCTGTTGTGTCCAAAAAAAAAAAAAATCACAGTCAGAAATAATGTTTTCATTTCCAGGCAATTTTAATACTTTCTCTAGGTGTATCTATATGGGAGACTACTAGCTGGAATTCTTTACAGGTGAAGCTTAGAAATAGTCCCTCAGCAAAAGCAAGCTAGTAGAAGAAAGCAATTTCCTTAACTCTTGATCAGTACCTAGAGAGGTGTGTTTTTTTATTGTTTTAATTTTAGTTAATTGAATCTCTCATTATTTAAGATACGCTGAAGAAAAAATAATGCTTTGAAATTGCAAAGCTCTAATTTCTAAATCTTCAGAATATGTCATATTCTAGGAACCTTCTGACACATGAGAAAAAGAAGAGGAAACCAAAGAATTAAGAGATCTTATAATAGGAAAATGTTTTAATAATAGGGCATTTCAGGTGAGTAAGGAAGGGCCCAAAGGTGTTAGATAACCTGGAGTTAGATAAACCTCACTGATTAGATATGTGACCTTAGCCTTCTCATTTAATATCACTTATCCTCAGTGATGATGACTACTTTGCAAGGTTCTGTTTACATTAAAATTTATAGTGGGTTTAAAAGTAGTTATTAAATACTCTGTCTAGTACTTAGTATTTAAAATTATAGTCATTTATTTGCAAAATGATTTTATGCATAGTTGGTTAATATAACAAAAAAAGAAAAGGCCTTGCTACTAGATGAGTCATTTTTGTGTAAATAAGTCTGCATGAAAACCTTTATTCCCCATTTTACTTCTCTTAATTCTTACTTATTTCATCAGAGGTGGTGCCTACATCCTACTACTAGCTTCGATTCTTGTGGGAAATATCACAGAATTAAATTTTATTCAAATTTGGGATGTCTTTTAATTCTTGATTAAGACAAACTATCAGCCTTGTGAATGTACTAAATGATACCATCTGCTTTGGCCAAAGACAACACCATTTATCAGGTGTCTGGGGAATTAATCTGATTTCTCCTTACAAAGTGAATTGGCTTTTTCTGTTATTGACTCCAGGTTGAACTGATTTTCAGATCCTTTATTTGCAGACAGTTACTTCTCTTAAGCTCCATTGTGACAGCCATACTTAATTCATTGACAATGGCACCTGAAGTACAGTGAATAATCGATTACTTTGTACGGGCATGACAATAACCACCTTTTCCATCTTGCGAGTTTGTACTGATGTAATTAGAATATTCAAACCTTAAAATATCAGCCTTGAGTGGGAGCTTACATATAGTCCAACCAATGGATTATGCAAATTAGGAAGCACATTTTTAGAGAAAAAGTAACTTCTAAAGTCAACTAACATATGAGTTGCAGAACAAATATCACTATCAAGAACTGCAAAGGGTTTGAGATCTTACCCTACTTTTAAGTTAACAGTTACATGTAAGCTTAAACTTCACAGATGCTGGCAGGAGATACGAGCCTCCCATGTCAGAGACAAAGAACTTTGTTACTCATGGCACTGCTGGCAGGCAGAATGAGCTTCATATTCCCAGTAGTAGCCTTTGCTGTCTCAAATCCCACGGGGCGATGCAGAGGTAGTCCCAAGTATGCTGTGTGTACAGAGGCTGTGTAGTACAGATAAGTAACCCTGAATTGAACCTGCCCAAACTTAACTCCAGTGGAAGATATTATCTTTATTAATCTGATCAGGAAGCGAATCTGCTTTTAAATCTATCATCTATCTATCTATCTATCTATCTATCTATCTATCTATCTATCTATCTATCTATCTATCTACTTGGGATAAAATGACTGAGAATCATTGGTTTTCGCAGTTATTTTCTGAGATGCCTACATGTATGTGCCCACACATGCAGAGACTGGCTTTAAAGAGAGTACATGGCTAGAGTTTACCTAGAAAAATGGGGCTCTTATGAATGCTCACAGTCTCATTTTCACCCCATCTGGTGCTAGGAAACGGGTGCCACGTGGAACAGCACAGCTATCTAAAAATGGCAATTACTGCAATAAGGGCAGCATAATCTCAGTGACCCTTCTCTACCATGGCAGAGCAACATAACAGGAGCTTTCCACAGAATATTTTTCTTAATCTTCACAATTAGTGTATGAGACATATTATTTTCTCCACTTTGCAGACTGTAATCCTGAAATTGCTCATCAAGAAAGTGGGAGGTCAAAGGCAGGTTTTTCATTTTAATTTACAAAGAAATGGAGGAACAGGAATGCTAAATGATTTACGGCCATGCAGAAAGCAGCCAGCTGACTCTAGAAAACCAATATAGCCATACAGACACCATTTAAATTTTTTTTCTGCAAAACGCGTTTTGGTTATATGATCTTAAAAGATGCCGTTTGGCTCTATGAATTCACTGCACAGAATCTCATCATACCTACACCCTCTACGATACTTTTCATGTAACATCACTAAATGGCTGTTGAATTAAAATGCAGACTCTCTCTGACGCCAGCTATAAATTCTCTGTTTGAGGATCTGGTAATGAACATGAAACCCTTTCTCCTAGTGTGAGATTAAGAATGGGAAGTGCTATTGTGGTGACTGTAGACAGTAATATTGGTTAAGAAGGATTCTACTTTCAGTACCATTATGAAACTTCTATTCCTTTGAAAAAAAATAAATGTTTCTACTGGAGGTTTCTCAAATAATTAAAAAGGGACATATATTTTGACCCAGCAATTGCACTTCTGGGTATTTATCCAAAGAAAACCAAAACAATAATTCGTGAAGATCTATGCACCCCTATGTTCACGGCAGCACAATTTACAATAGCCAAGATATGGAAGCAACCTAATGCCCATCAACAGATGACTGGATAAAGAGGTTATGGTTCATATATACAATGGAATATTACTCAGCCATTAAAAAAATGAAATCCCTACCATTTGCAACGGCATGGATGGACCTAGAGGTTATTATGTTGAGTGAAATAAGTCAGAGAAAGATAAATACCATATAATTTCACTTATATGCAGAATCTAAGGAACAAAAAGAACAAACTAATCAAAAACAGACTCACAAATATGGAGGCAATCTGGTGATGGCCATAGGGGAGGGGGGTTAAGAGGCTGGGAGAACGGGGTGAAGGGTTAAAGAAGTTCAAGTTAGCAGTTGATAGATGGTCGGGGGATGGGGAGCACGGCGCGGGGAACGCAGTCAGCAGTGATGTGATGGCCGGGCGGAGAGAGCCAGAGGAGAGAAAGAGCAATTAGGGGGACCATTTTATAAACTATATAAATGTCTAACTAATATATTGTATATTTGAAACCAATAATAAAACAATATTTTTTTTTTTTAAAAGGAAGAGACTGCTATTTTCTTTGGGAGTCCAGAAAATGTAAACTACGATGGATCTCAATGTTAGCGGCATCTTGGAGACCACGGCATGGATTCTGTTCTACTTAGAAAGTAGTGTTGAAAGGGAAGGCGTGGCTTGTTCAAAATAACAGACCTAGCTGGAAAAAAATACAACTTCGTTCACTCACTGGCTTGTGAATTCATTCAATAAGCATTTACTGATTATGTTCTAAGTGTCCAGAAAAGTGCTATGCCCCAAAAAGCCGGAAGAGCAAAGCACAGAGGTGAGTAGGAGTGTGATGCAGGGCATGGTGGGGCGGGCAGACTTCGCATTGCCATGTGACGGAACGGAAGCAAGTTTAAGGCGCCGGTACATTCCTGCATCGTGGCGAACCCGGCCTCTGAACTGCACCGCTTAGTCTCTGCCCGGGGAGCTGTGTCAGTGTGCACACTGCACCTGGATGTGATTCCTCGCAATCTCGTATTTTCATAGAATTCATGAAATAAATGATCTTTATGGGCAGTTCACTATATGCTACTGACACAGTGGTAAGTACTTTTCATATTTTATCATTTTATTGTTGTTACGGAAGTTTTCTGTG
>NW_006434835.1:6872355-6904433 GCF_000325575.1 Pteropus alecto
AGAAATAACTAGGTACTCGATACGCTTTTTTTAAACAAAGAACATCAAAACCATTCAAATACCTCTGCCCACCTCTGACCCACCCCTCACCATCTCCCACATAGTGCCATCAGCCTGAGCTTTACAAATGATTAGTTTGACTATATGCATACATATCATTAGCATTCTTATATTTGTGTATGTGAATTTTTAAGGGTTTTGAAATTTAGAATGAAAAGAGATTTAATATATCTACCCTTCTGCAATTTGTTTTTGTTTGTTTTCAACTCTATGTTTGTAAGATCCACCCATGCGGACATAAGCAGTTTTAGTTCATGCCTTTTTAATGATGTATTTCAAAAGAGAATTCCATATATCATAATATATATATATCAAAATGCATTGTATACAATTCGCTTTTCAATGCTTATGGTTTTCAGGATTTATACATTACTGACAAAATCTGCTTAGAACATTGTTAAAATTTTTCACATGCTCAAGTGTTACTTAGAAATATGTTTATTAACGGAAATGGTGGACCTCGGGGTAATTTACACATATTTTAGTGTACCTATATAAAATATAGTGGTTCATATATTATTAATAACTATTATTTATATACTGCCTATGTTAATTTACATATATATTACATATATGCATGAAGTTAGGATAGGCTAATGGCTATAACAAAATAGAACTCATCAGTATTTCTCACGGCTCCAACACCATAATAAATATTTACTTCTCATCCACCTGTGCAACCTAAGGTGCTTCCAGGCCAGTGGAACAGGATGAACAAGTTCCTTACAGCATCAAGTGAGGCTTATGTAAGTGGTTCCTCCTTCTTGAAATCCTTGCATGATCTTATTTCTGAATTGGTCGAAGGGCTCTGTCCCTCTGCTTCCCTAGATTCCTGAGATCACACTCATGTATCAGTCTCGACAGAATTTTACAGCTTTCTGTTTATCAGAGGGAAATGTCAATTACTCTGTGAGGTCTTAATGGGACACATAAAGCCGAGGTGACCCAAATCCTCTTATACCAAATGATACTTAACATTTCATCTTTAACATTCTACCATTTAAGTTTTTTTTAAAGTATGTGTAAATATAGGTTTCTAAAGATGTGGGGATTTCCTTTCTATCATCATTTACACAATTCTAAAAGGTGACTATGTGAGTGAATTGGAGGTCAACAAGAGCCTAGGTTTGGAGATAAGCAATCAACGAGCAACGTGCACCTTTTCACAAAGGCGCCACTGGGGCAAGTTTTCAATTATTTAATATATAGTAACTGAAGTCTTTTATTTGATAAGCACCTTCTAGATTCTCTCCTTCTCCCTCTCTCCCTCTCCCCCTGCCCCCCACACACATTTTCAATGAAACAAAACTCAATGATGAATATAGGCTTAGTGGTTAGATGACTTTTACAAGGTGATATATAATGCAGGAATCAGAACTTGTATTCACATTCTTCGATTACAAAAACTCTGCTCTTTCCTACCTCCTGGTGTGTGCCTTAGGTGTAGACAAATTTCACTGTTTCTAAAGAGAATGTTTTCCTCAGTAAACCTACTGTTGACACATACACACACAGAGAAACGCATGTGCACAAAGGCACTTATACATATATTCCCACATTCCAATAGGAGGAGACATAGTTAATTAAATAAATGAATGTATACTAATATGCACATACCCTGGGGGGTTGTATATATACATCTAAGCTTTGTGTATGCGGGCGTATGTGTGTTTATGTGAGTGTACTCATGAGGCACATCCACAGAGATTCATTACTTTCTAAACTGCATTTCTCCCAATCCCAGTGTCATTTTCCCAAGATCTTATTCTATTATTTCTCTTAAGGAAAAAAAATAACCTTTTATCAAGCTTCATGCCTACCTTAATTGTGTGTGTGTGTGTGTGTGTGTGTGTGTGTGCGCGCGCGCGCGCACTCATGAATGTATGTACCTGTTTATGAATATGATATCATGCAGAATAAAGAACCATTCATTTAGGATTAAGAGGCTCGGATTCTACTCCTGGCTCTGCTACCAACAAATTTTGTGACCATCTACAAATTTCAGATGCTAAAACTGTATTTGACTAGCTGTCCTGACTTTTCTTTTAATGCTAACCTCTTAAAAATCAGCGAAAGTTTGTGGTCAAGTGCACCTGTACTGTACTAAGTACTAAGAGTTTCAATGCATTGTTGTGATAATTATTTGATTCATTTAGTGGCTTAGAAAATGCTTAACGAATAGTTATCAGTTAATAAATGTTCATAAATTACATTCTCTAAAATATCCAGCACGATTGTGGGATATTAAAACTAGTTCATAACTTAGTGTAGGATACAAGGTTAAAAAGATCACGATCTATGAGCCATTAAACACAGAAAAATTAGCTAAAAGAGAAAATATGCATGGCGTAATTATTAATGTATTTAATTTGATCTTATTTGAACAGGACAAATGCCTATCAAGGGTAGAAGCGAAAACGGGTTTTCTGGTCACAGCAAATGAGCAGTAAGTGCTTTTACAATTTCCCTCATGCCACCGAGAAAGTTGTTGGCTCTCCCATCCATTCTCCTGTCGCCGACATCTGCCTCATCTTAAATTGCACATTATGGTGGCTACTGTCTGGCTCTCCAAGGAAAGAACAAATTGCCTTCTGTTTATTTCCTCCATCAATCACAGAGTGCAATAGGCTACTTCCTCAAACCCCAGAAATATGTCCAGCTCGATTCAAGCCCTAGTGGTTGGAAAGTAGCCAAAGACAGAATAAAAGATGTAAGACTTGAGAACCAGAGTTTATAAAAAGTAAGTGTGCCCACTTGGAAGTTTTAATTATACTTGTTTTTCTGACTCCCAGCAAAACTTAATAGTTCTATTTTTGGAACACTGAAAAATCCATCAGCATGGAGATAAAAAGTCTTAAATCTTATTGCTGTTTCTGGAACAGCTGTATAATAGCTGACATGCCCCCTGCATTTCTTTCAGTTACTTATATACGAAATAGTAATATTAAAATCTTCAGCATGACATTCGAAGCCTTCTAGACTGCACTGCCTAACTCAATTTCTGTAGCTCAGGCTCTTATGCCCACTGCCTACCACGACCCATTTCCCAGTCCTAATGAACTCTCTTGAATGTCTCTAAGTACTTTAAAAAAAAATTCATCCAGACAGAATTATTTTAGCTTCGCCTTTCATTTACGTAACTTCCTAACTTCCAGGCTTTCCTTAGTACCGAGCACAGATGCCATACTGCTCCACGGCTCCTCTCAAAACCCTTACGTTAGAATTTCTTACCAACTTTCTCGTGCCTTTTCTGTACCTAGTTCATACCAGATAATATACAGCGCTCCAAGCATCGTTATTCATCGTTTCTATGCACCCCAGAACCCACTCCACAACACACACGCAACAGAGACCATATTTTATCCATTTTTAAACTCTACCTTTTATTATGGTAGACAAACTGGCTTAATAAATTTTTATTGAATAAATGGATTGAGAAATGAAACAGTCCCCTACACGTAAAGTGGGAAAATGGGACTCTGAAAGTCACTTGAGCTATAAAAATAAATAAGTGTATCCCTTAGACATTGCAAACAAACCTAGCGAATGTGAACACACAGTAGACAAAAACTGTGATTTTCTTTATTTCATAACTAATGAAACTTGAACTGTAAAATGGGCCACTTGGCATATGAAGGTTTTGCTTTGAAAGAGATGACTGTGTAGAAAATTAGATAAAGGGATTTAGAGAAGATCTGTTACTAGGGTAACCCACATGTAAGAAATCGAGAAAATCCTAAACCAGACAAATTAAAAAAAGGAAAAGACCATTGTAGCATGCCAAGACAATTTCCTTATAAGCAAAAGAGGAAATTCATTCTTCTGAATCAGTGACTATATGGGCCCTGATAGCTTAGAGAGATTAGTATATAATAATTCTTATTATTGTTTTCAAAATAGTACTTGTTTTCATGCAAATGAAATCTTTATGACAGTCTCAAAGCTGACTCTTCTAATATCTTAATTTATATAAAAGTGGGAGTGCCAGATTTGACAGTTTATCTTGTGACATTATAGATCTTTGATTATTATAAAGAGGCATCTCATTTTTGTTATAATTTTAATCTTCTTGACCACTATTTAGGTTTACAGCCATTTCATATGTTTGATGTATCTATAATATAAATTCTGAATTAAGAGGAAGTTTATTTTTATTTGTTGATTTTGGTTTTGCATTTCAACAACTTAAAGTTACAATTCTTAAAGGTTTTGTAGCTTCTATTTTGGCTATTGTGGAATTGGTCAGTCTAACAGCCATTTTTTTTTTTTTTTTATGAATAATCTATCTTTCCTTTCTGGTGGTTTTTAAGATCTCCATACTTTGTGTTTTGAAGCCTCCTTAAAACATGTGCAATTTTTTAAATTTATTATACATGGATTTATTTTGCCATCAAGTTCTTACAATCCATGCCTTTCTCCAATTTCAGAAATCTGTCAGTCAAATATATCCAAATATTGCTACCCTTTTTCCTGTTATCATCTTCTTGTTCAGGGAGAAAAAAGCCTGTTCTCCATCCCTGATTCTCTTCAGGTTGATAGGAGCGTGTTGGTATTTCAGGCTACCATTTCTCCATCTCCTTCCTGAAACTGCCGCAAAGAAAGCCGCGTGAATTCCATACATATTTGGTAAAAGTAGTAAGGCTGGCATTTTTAAGTCGGTTTTGCTGTAGGACTGTAAGTGACTTTAGGAGGGGCATGGGAACCTCCCCCCTGAAGCTTGGCTGTGTCCTCTGTGTCCTGCATAACTCTGAGTCAAGTCTCCTAAGGCTGCGGACTGGCTCCAAGGCTCATTTGACAGTCAACCTTGCTTTATTTCTTAATGTGTTCTAAACATCATTGGTGAAAATGACAGTATTTATTGGATGTTTCTTCCAGACTTCCACATTTCTGAAACATCAGTTAGAAGTACAGCAAGTTGTTCATTTTCAGCCCTGCCATTTCAATCTCAAATATCAGCTTGGTCATTTTTTTTTCTTTATTTCATATTTTTATTACATTTAATTATTTAAAATCTTCAAATTATATTTTACATGCTGCTTCTAGCATTTATATCAGATTCCTCAGAGTCTAATGGTATAGTTTTAAAAGCAGAAAAGTGAGCTTTGGTAAATTTGTGTTCCACTGTCCATCACTAAGCTTCCTGCTACGTAAGACAGTTTGGATGGCAGCGGTGGGAAAAAAGCCAGCTTCTTGAGTCTACCTTCTTTCTCCTGAATCATAGCTATAAGTAAGTATCCTCAATCTCGCTAGGTTTCAAGAGACAACAATCTAAATTTCTGCAGACACACAGTGGCCTCAATTATCACTCTAAGCTGGGACAGTATTGAACTGCTGTAGAATCTTTCTGGAGGCCCAGCCTAAAGCCCTCTCTTTAAATCTTTTCTGAATTTTGGAGGCACCTCGTCTCCTGCACTAAATCATGTCTACCTTTAAAGTCCTAGAATATTTGTTCTACCTAACTCTGACTTTTACAGAAATGTAGATTTCGCTTCTCTTGACCTTCCTTGCCAGAGGAGTATAATAAAGTTATGTATTCTATAAGTCAGAGACACATTTCTGCAAAATCAATGTTGCCCTTATGAAACTTTTTTAATTCATTATATCGTGATCTGTTAGCCTCAAACTAAGAATTGAATAAGGTTAACAAAATATTAAATAGCAACACACCACTTTCCACTATTCTTCACATCCTATAGGAAAAAAAAAAACAAAAAAACATTACTTCTGTGGTTAATTTCAGTCACGCATCTCTAAATGCTATACATCTATTGTTGCTAATTAATCATCTTTAGATTTTTTTCTAAAGATGTAGTTTTTAATCGTTAATGTTAAAATATATCCATTCTATTCTAGAATGGTTAGCCTTTCATAATTTGCGGACAAATCTACGCTAACCCTAGCAAAAAAAAAAACAAAGAAAACATGATTGCCAATCTTACTTTCTTGATAGGCAAATAGCGGCTTACATTTAGATATTTCTTCTATAGCTTTTGTTTTATGTGAAGCTTATAGAACTTTATTATCTTTAAAGATTTTAGACAGTGTCACTTGGTGCATTGGCTGAAAGAGCGTATAATAATGCACTTTTTAATTAGATACACATATCTAGCTATTCTCAGACAGTGTCGGGCAAATTATACCTGGGCAGAGTTTTTATGAGTAAATTTATCTTATGATTGATGGCGTACCAGCACTCATGCTTCTGTACGTAGACGGACTGAACTTAATGAGAAAGAGAAGAAAAAGGACAATGACTTAACTCCTTCCCTTCTAATCAGACCCTTCCTCTGGAGAAAAGAAAATGAAAGAATACGAAGACCAGAGTTTTCTTAATGTTCCTTCACGTGGAAATGTGAAGTTAGGGAAAGGAGATGTCTCCTGCCAATATTTGCATTCTGCCTTTATTATGTATGTAAGTGTATGCAAATGATTCTAAGTGCATGCATTCTAATTTATGGAAAGTTTTACTTGTTCTGTCATTCCCCTGACTCTCTTCACTGTCATCACAGTATCTATTGATACTTATGAGAAATCCATAGCCACTCTGAATTCTATTCCTTTTAAGAAGCAGTCATTTGCTGATGTTGGATTATGCCGTGTTTTTCTTTATTATTTAAATAGAGTCTTGGAAGTAAAAGAAATATGAACATGTAAAGTCAGTCCATCATCTGAAATGTGAAAAAGCAATTTATGAGAATGTTTTCAGTTAAAACACACAGCTTACTTTACTTTCAATGCAAACTAAAACATTTATATAATTTAATATGTATAAAGAAGAGATATTATACATAGAAGAAAAGGATCATTGCATTTTTCATCTGCATTAGAAAAAGAAGCCAGCTTTCAATCCATCTGTTACCTCTTTGCGCTCATCACCCCGTTATATCCCACGTTCCTACCCAGCTTAGATTCGACAGTCCCTATCATAACCTCATTCATATATGACTCCCGCGTCCCTCGCCTTGCTGTAACTCCACCATACACTCTAAACAAAAAACAAAGTCCAAAAGAAATGCAGCTCCCTGCTTGTCTCCTTTCCACACTCGAGCAGCAGATTATAGCACAGAAGGAGAAAAATTTACCACCTTACTGAAGGTTCTCACTTTAAATATTTAACTACATATCTCATATAAGCATACAATACTTTGCGGCAACAACACTGTTTCTCTTCTCGATTCATGCTCCCTTTCTCTACGACAGCTACTTTAAACCATCCACCTGCATCCAATCGGAGTCACCTCTTCACTTCTTATTTCTCTACTTCTTTTACTGAAAAATATAAGCCAACGAAGTATTGTTTCGCATCACTCTATTTCTGTTTCACCATCAAATTCATTAGTCTACCTGTACTTCTCACAGACTTTCTTGTTATAGAAAGTAAAATAAAATTAAGAACTATCCCTGCATCTAATAGCGACCCGTCACATGTCCACTGGATTCCGTATCTTCTGGCTTACCCAAGGATTTTACGGACAGAATTATCTCTTGAATCGCTGATTTTCCCACGACACTGTATTTTTCCCATCAGCAGTAATGTAGTAATATCAAATTATGTGGGAAAAAAAAAACAAAAAACAAAACTTCTCTAGACCCCACATGTCTATCCACCTCACACTCCTTTTCTCGGCAATACTCCTTAAATACATTATTTACAGTGACTCTTTCCTTTCCTTTACCTTCTCGTCTCGTGTCGAATGACTGCCATCAGGTTTTGTGATTTCACTGTGCCATTAAAACTACTCTCGCGTCAAACTCACGGACATCTTTCATCTTGCGAAATCCAGTGGTCAACAATCATCGTTCATCTTACTTGCCTTCTCAACAGTCTTTGAAACAATTAATCGATGCCTTCTGTTTGGACTGCTTTCTTCTCTTAGAATCGAGAGCAGATTTTTTTTTCCTGGAGCAGACGATCCAGATTTTTTCTTGCTGGTAGTTCCTGCTTAATTTCCTTCTCTGGCTCCTCCTTTCCACCCTGATACATAGATGTTGTAATGTCCCTGATATCAGTCCTTTAGCTTCTTTTTTCTAGCTTTACATAATATTTCAACTATTTCACACAGTCCTAACACTGTAAATACTTGCCATTGACTCCCAAATTGCATAATCGAGTTCTTAATTCTCCCATGAGTTCTGACTAATATGTCTCTAACTCATTATCTTCATTTGCATGTCTAGTATTTATAATTCAACATTAAAACAAAACTCTTATCTTTAAACCACAAAACTACTCCTCACATGCTTCTTCACCTTTATAAATTATATAAATTTGCTTAGGCTCCTGACCCACATTACTCTTCCATTTCCTTTGCTTCCATCATGCCCAATATGTAATTACCCTTATTTACTCAATTGTCTTCATATTTACCACCCTAATCATTGCTCGCCTCCTTCGGCAATGCTACTCTGATAAAACCACCACCGTGTCTGGCCTCAACTGAAATAATTCTCTTAAGCAGTCATCTTGCTTTTGGTTATCATGTTCTCTTCATCAGTTTTCCACAAAGCAGCCATGGTTATCTTTTCAAAACAGATCAGGTCGCTTCTCTGATTAAATTCCTCCCATGAATTTACTGTCAAGTTTGGAAGTAAATCTAAACTCTACTGTAGCCTACATGACCTGACATGATCAGGCCCATTGTCTATCATTTGCTTCTTTGTTCATTATTTTACTGTGATCACTCTGTCCACACTGGTCTTCCTCAAACGCAGCTCGAACTCAGGGCATTTGCACCTGCTCTTCCTGGAATACTCTTCAGCAGATTTTCCTACAAATGGGATTTTAATCCTGCAGCTCTCTGCTCAAAGCTTTTCTTCTCAGAGATCTTCCCTGGTTCTCTACTTAAAATACTTTCTAATGTACAGTCTTCCTATAATTTACGGGTAGCTAACATATTTTAGTTATTTATTTTCTATCCTCCCATTAACATATCTTGTCTTGTGTAGTAGGGATTGATTTGCTTGTTTATTGATGTTTCCCTAGAGTCTTACAAAAGTGGCGTGTGGGGGTGTTACATAAATGTTTATCCAATAAACAAATGACTATGTATCATGCCTTACCATACGTGATAAATAACTTTATAGCTTGTTGAATATTTTTATATACGTTTATGTTAACTGGCTGCTGTGCTAATGCTAGAAATCAGACATCTCTTAGCTAAAATCTATTGTTTCTATATTAGAAATATGTGATTCTATTTAAAATGTCAATAAACACTACGATAACGGCCAGTATTTATTGAACTTCTACATAATGAATACTATGCTTTTAGGTACATTCTTTCAATCTCTAATCAAAATGATTATTCATATTATGTACTATTTTCTCCATTTTATAGAGATAGCAACAGACTAAGAAGTTAAATTACTCACCAATGGTCATCCATATGAAAGTAGACCTGCTAATTAAAACTCAGGTCTATTTGACTCCAAAACCCACTATTTACAACTACTTTTCTTGAGTTTGAATTTAACTTATTTGTATTAGTAACAACATAAATCACATCTACTCATAAAATTTTTATTTAATTTTGATTCCACTTTGATATTCAAACACATTCTTCCATGTGTTTAATTGCTCCGTGTCTGACACAAACTTTGGGTGATTTATTTAAAAGCTAATTTAATTTGATGGTGTTCCTTAGAGGATCTGAATTTCATATCTTAATCTCCCCATAAATGATCATCACTGACACCTTCTCTGACAGCACTGGCTATGGCTCCTGTGAACGTTCTTTCAGATCCTATGGCTGTCACGCCTGGTTCTACTCTGTTAGGCTCTTGCGTAGGCTCACTCAGCTGCACAACATGGAAGGGCATGAAACAGACTTACGGATAGCACTCGGTGTTCTTCTATTGAGACAGATGGCATGTGGCTGCACCAAAGACAGTGTTTTCAGCTTCTACGAGAAGGGCCTGGACTTCAAGTGGCACTTATCATCAGCAATCTTAAATGTTCAGTAGTACGTGTTGAATAGATATTTAAAATAGAAAAAGATATTGTACCAAAGACTGTGATATTTTTGTCTTATAATCCAGGCCTGATTGCCATTGCTCGAGGTTATAGATAGTGTGAGAATTAGTTATGGGGTGAGGGATGCTTGTTTTCCATCTTTCTCCATTAAAAACAAATTTAAAATGAAATGTTATTTGTTTGAGTCCTTTTTGACACAAAAAATGACTACCAAAAAAAAAAAGCCACATCAACAACCAAACAACTTAAGTGCTCTGACTCATCATTTCTACTCTCATTTTCCATTAAACCTATTTAATCAATATTTAAAACACACAAAACTTTTTTTTTATATATTCAAGGTACCTCAGCACCATTAATTACCATATGCAACATAGCTGTCCCTCAGCCTAGAATAGTCTTCCTGCTCTGGCAGTGACTGTGGCAATATTTTCACTGGCACCTGCAGCAGAGTTAGCTCTAGTTTCTTCCTCTTTTCGTGGGTTCTAGTACGTCTGTTTTACTTGACTCTCTCTCCAACTGGGAGTGAGCTGCTGCTATAGGAAAGAAACTTAATTTTGCTTTTTGCTTTCCTAAAGTCGAGCACAATGTAGAGCATGTAGAAGATGTGTAGCAACTGATGAAAGGAAGAATGAAACGGTGGCTAAATAAATGCATTTCAAATACTTGAAACGACTGGGTTTCATAACCAAAGCTGGATGTTGCCGGGAAAAGTGAGCCCGGAAGAGGGGAGACGTTGCTATTGACTACGCGTCTGTCACCCATAGGAAGAATAAATCAATTCGGCAGCATGTCGAAGGGATTAGGAATGTTGCCTTTAGCGTCTAATTTCTGGGTTCCCATCCTTTCTTAGTTCCTTCCTCTCTGTCTTTAGACGAGTTCCTAAACTTCGCTGACTTTCAGTCTCTTCAATCTACAAATGGTGATATTAAGAGTATCTATCAATTGGATTCAAGTCAGACTTAAATTAGATAGCATATGTAGGTATCTTTAGCATAATATCTGGCCCGAATTCAGGGCTGAAAAATGTAAATGGCTACAGAGACACTGATACTGTCTTAGTGTCTTATTGTGGTTGGTCTCTAGAAAGAATCGGTCTGTTCGGAACCATGATAAAAATGTATTATCTTAAATAAAAGATTCTCGTGTTCCCTCGCTAAGTCTGTAACTTATGCTTTACGATAAGGCATTGGTCCTTAAACACTTGAAATAAAGATCTATCTGAGGATTGCTTAGTTTCATTAAAAACATATATATGTGCCTCATCTACATCAGGCAGTAGGTGGGGCTTGTAGATTCAAAACATAACAGAAGATGCCTGTGAGAGATTTATATCATGGGGAGATATGAAGGGCTATTTCATGTAGCTGGCAAAATTCCTCTCCTTTCTGAATGAGAGGCTAATCCAGCTTAGGTAAATTGTGGTCTGTTGGATAAACCTACTTGTTAATAGGCCGATTACTTATTTTGACTGAATTTCTACTAAAGAAAGCTAGCAGCCAGAGGACAAGAAAGAGGCAGGGTGGGCCTAACAAGCTCAGGAATGGTCGTGGTCATGATAAACTTCATCGGTGGGCATTTATGTAGAAAGTAGGAATGACTGGCTCTTGTTTTCTTGTCTGGTACTTGCTTTCAGATTACTTTCATTTATTTGAGAAAGATTCTCATTGCTAAATTTTTTTATTGTCGTTATAGTCAATTTCTGAGAAGAAACAGTACTCTGTGTGTGTGTGTGTGTGTGTGTGTGTGTTGAATCCAATGCTTTTCACCCTGAAATGGTAGAACAAAGTGTTTTGAGGAGTAAGTATGTTAAATGTCATACTTTAGATATTGTGAGCAAGCCGTTTTACTTGTTTTTTGTTGGATAACAAGCACAGGAATACTGATATCGACATTCAGGAAGCACCACCAATGTGGGTACCATGTTCTATAACATTGTGCGTTAAAGTCCTTTATTGGAGACAGGAGGAAGGCAATGGAAGAACGAAAACTAATTTAATCCTCATGGCTGTACCAGTACAGTTTACCACACAGAGAGCATGTGTGTACACACACAAACACCTGTGCACAGGCGCACATGCATATACATGCATGCACATGTGGGCCTGTCGAGCTTTAAACATGAAACATCAGTGTTGTGTTTCACTATAAGTGCTCAAATCTACCCTTCCACAAAGAGAACTCTAGCGTTTTTCTCCTTAATGATCCTAGGCTTTCAAATATCAAACCTTAGATAATTACTGAATCTTTAACGTATGTTTTTGACCCCAGAACACACATTTTTCACAAGCACTAGAACATAAATCATTTCTCAGTTGTTGGCAAGAAGAGAGAAAAAGTTTTAATAGCAAAAACACAGTGGTTATCTTGATGAATTATCCAGCCACCCATGGTCCAGTCAGACTTGGGTTTAAATTTTCTCCATTTAAAATGTCTGGGTGAGACATATAACGGAATAAGCAGCCCTCTTTGATATACAACTTATAGTGAGTATTAAAGTACATGATTATTCAAAAAAGCTTATAAACTTTGAAGTGTTATGTAAATGTGAATTATCATTAGTTATAATTCATTATTTCCTAGTATGAAAATTCTAACTTTTAAATATGGAAAAATAGCCACCCAGAATCTTTAAAGTCCACTATATATTAAATTATTTGCAGCTCTAAACTACATCTCATGATTCTATGAACAACTGTATTTAAGCAAAAGGCTTGAAGTAACTAAAATACCTTCCCTCTATAGTTAAAATTCAAGTTGGAATTATCAGAAAGCTCCAGAAAACATTATTGCCCATATTATATTTTAGTAATTTTCTTCAAGTATAATTTAGATAAAATATGTCATATCTTAAAGTTACATTCATCGAATTGAGACAAATCTGTATACTTGTGTAGCTGACATCATAATTAAGATATAGAACATTATCATCATTCTAAAAATTTCCATTGCCTCTTTCCAATTTCCCCCAACTAAAGCCCAAGATTTGCTGGCATTACATATTTTCTAGGCTTCCACATAAATGGAATCCCATAGTATATATTTTTGTCATTTGACTTCTTTAGTCTAACATATGTTTTTTGAGATTCATCCATGTTTTTGTATATAGCAATAATTCAATCTTCACTCTGAATACTATTTATGGTATGTATATATCACAATTCGTTCATTCTTTTACTTATTGGTGGACATTTTAGACATTATAAGATTTTATAAATAAAATTGCAATAAATATTTTTATACTGGCTTTTAGACACTGAATTGGGTCCCCACAAAATTTGTATGTTGAGGCCTAAACCCTCACTGGGATTGTACAGGAGGTGGGGCCTTTGGGAGGTAATTAGGTTTACATGAGTCATCAGGTGGGGCTCTCATAATGGGATCAGTGCCTTTCTAAAAAGAGACCTGAGAGATTGCTTACTCTATCTGGCCATGCGAGAACATAGCAGAACATGTCTGCAAGCCAGGAATAGAGTCTTCACCAGAACAGGACCATACTAGCACCCTGGCATGGCAATTCCAGCCTCCAAAAACTAAGAAATAAATTTCTGTTGTTTAAGCCACCAGTACAGTATTGTGTTATAGGAGAATAAGCTAAGACATTGGACTTTAGATATATGTTTTCCTTTCTTTAGGGTAAATTTACAGAAGTGAAATACAGCCTTGGACTGGGAGCCTGAAGATCACAGAACCCCACACCTGAGGAACCCATCTTCTTGGCTGCTCCTTCCTGGAGTAGAGCCACAAGAGCACTTTATGTAAGATGGAGCTCCAGTCAGGGCAGGGAGGGAGTTGTAGCTAAAATACCAATGACTCCTGTTGTTCTTACTGAGGTTAAGTAAAATATCATGAATGAATGTTTCAACATTTGCTGTACACCCTCAGAAAAATTTGCAGATGATTTAATCATTTTTGATAACTTTCTCTAGTTAAATGTTTATTTTATTGGGAATGTGCCACTGTTCTCACTCATCATTCCAGAAGTGGAAGCCTGTGATGTCCACTGTTTCATCCACAGATTGCTAAGGTACGTTTTCTCTCTTACTTTCTTGATCAGTCTAGCTAGATGCTTATAAATTTAGTTGAAATTATTAAACGACCACCTTTTTTTCACTGAATTTTTTCTATTGTTTATGCAATTTAATTTCCTTCTGCTTCTATTTAAAAAAATTTCTTTTTTCTGTTTACCTTGTGTTTCTTCTTATTTTCTTTTTCTAGCTTCTAAAGGTGAAAGCTTAGGTCATTGGTTTTAAACTTTTTCTCTCTTTTAATACAATATTTTAAAGCACTAAATTTCCCTATAGTCAATTTTTTAGCTACATTCAAAAATATTCATTCATTTCAAAATATTTTTAAGTTTTTCTTTTGATTTTTTCATTGACTTTGTTATATATGTGTCTTCCAAACATTTGGGGATTTACAGATATCATTCTGTTTTTAATTTCTAGCTTAATTATTCTGTGATCCTAAAACGAACTGTGTATATTTGTAATCATTTTCAGTTTATTAAGAGTACTTTTTTGTCCCTACATATGGCCTATCTTGATGATTGTTTCACCTTGAACTAAAAAAAAAAATTTATTCTGCTGTTGGTGGTATAATGTTCTATAGAATTCCATTAGGTCAATTGGTTAATAGCATTTTTCAGAATTTTCTATATTTAATAAGGTTCATACCCACTGCCTTTAGCATTGCCTTTTATCTCTGCATCTGAAGCTGTTCTTATTCAGAATACTGAGAAAGTACATTTTCAGACTGTCTCTAGAATAAGTGGCCCCTACCTGTAGGTTTAAAATTTCACTTTCTCAAATCTCATAAATAAAGCAAATCTCATAAATAAAACTTTGTATTGATACTTGCTTTTTATTCATTCATCTTACAATTTACAAAATTTTCTTGAAATATTTTTTCTGTTGTCATCTATTTCACTCTTTTAAGATTTTGCCTTTTTAATTCTGTTCATGTCAGTTCAGTGTAGATTTGGAAAATCTATATATTTATCATATTTAACTGGATAATAGTATTAGCTATCAGAGTGAAATTTTTGAAAAAATTCTTAATGTGAAATAAAAAAGCTTAGTAATTTATGATAATTCTGCATATTGGAATATGAAATAATTAAAATAATTTTCATGAAGATTATATCTTACATGAAAAATGTACATGGTGAGGAATAGAATAATAATCAATTTAACATTCAATGTAATTGTAACAGTATTTTAAAGCACCTATTAACAGGAAAACAAAAAGAATCGTATACGCCAACATGTTAACAATGTATAGGAGTGGTGAAACTATAAATTGTCTTTAATCATTCTTTATAATTTCTGTATTCTCTATGTTTACTTCAATGGGTAGATCGTATTTTGATAATGGAAAACAAATCGGGTGATAGAATACATACATAGAAAGATGCCTTATTCACATAAAAGCTGAATTTCCAAGTCTTTTGTAAAAATCAACAGTGGCCCTCTCCGTGCCAAGCTGGCCAGTTGTTTCTACCAGCTAGACGTATTGGCAACTCACCAAGAGCATGGGGATCCCACCTAATTTTCATAATTATGGAAATTGTTGAGCAGCTGCTATTTCTTTCCTATTTAACCTTTCTATAGAAATATGTATTTTGTAAAAGGATTCAACGACAACTAGTCTATTTTTGTACCGTCAATGTAGACAATGTAGATGGAACCACCTACCATTAGCTAGCTACCCAACTTTAGAAAACATACATATTTTTCTCAATAATAAATATTTTATCTGTTGAATGAGTTTGACTCCAACAGAGCTATTATAAGATAACGTTGTACTTGATTTATATATAACTGAGAATCTGTATGAAATAATTTTACTAGTCGTTTTCAAGCTTTCTTAGTGAATGGTGCCTTTAATATCTCGGTAATTTTTTTCATGGTAAATCTTAGGCCAAAGAAGGACCTAACAGTTCCTTTTCCTTTTTTAAAAGTTTTAAAAACTTAGTATATATATCTTAGTAACTTAGCATATTTTTGAGAAAATAATTTGTGTTAAATGCAAGAAAAAGTATTTTTCTTTTAGTCTTAAATAATCACAATTACTGACAGTAAAAGTGCATTTTGGGCTCTGTACTACCTCTTGGAATTAGATTGGATACTACCATTTTCATTTTCTGTTTCACACTGATTTTCTTGCTTTGTATTGATACTTGCTTTTTATTAGAGCAACCAGCTAAAACGTAGCTTCACAAAAATATGACATCATTGAAAGATATGCAAAAGGATCTAATGCTGAAATTGTGAAATACTTCGAGCTAGTGTTTGCAGAGTTCCTAACAGATACTGACTATCTCTTCTTGCATCTCAGAACATTTAAACTATCCCTCAGGATCCTTGCTGAGGTTGTCTGAGATGGGTCACCACAGTGTTTTCAAACACTGTGTGGAATTACACACATATCTAGAAATATCTAGAAAGCTAATATCTATTTGGCTCTTTTAGAGACATGTTTAGATTTATAGAACAGGTCCTTCCATAGAAGTGTTTATAACTCCCAGAGCGAGAAGAAGCCTTAAACTGTATCGAATTCAATTAACCTGAGTCACAAATAAAGACATTAAAACAAGTATATTAGAAGGCTTGTCAAAAAAAGTCTAATTAATAGAATATCAGACCTAATTAATAGACTATCACTGTTGTATAACTTTTGATGTTTTATTACAATGTTCTGCTGACTTAGCAACCTTGACCACTAAAAAGACAGGAATCACGTCTTTGGTCTTCCATGGCATGCTCTTGGTACAGGGGTCATTTTATGTGACCAATTAGTTTCTCTTTAATTTATTAAAAGGGTAAGATAGGCAGTTAGATAGGCATTCACAGGAAATCAGGTCTGATTCTTTTTTTTTCACATCATGATATCTTTGAGAAATTAATTTCTATAGTCATGTGATACAAAATTTAATTTACTCACGAATTTAACAGAAAAATCAGTACTCTTCTTGCCTCTTGATACCAAATTTTTAAAACTATTCATTTGTCATTAGATGAGCCTAAAGAGTATAAGCCCTAATATATATCCACCTTAAGCTCACCAGTTTGTATCTCATTTGACAAACTAAAAATCTGATCATTTCAAATATATTCAACTCTGTTTTTATGGCACTCAGATACAAAAAAATCTAAGCAAAACCAAAGAATTGCTTATAAAATAACTGACTATTAATTCACTCCAAATTGATATTGAATTACATACATTATTTTATTGATACGTTCTTTTATTCGGTCTACCCACTTAATTAAAATTCTCTTAATTACCATATGTTGTTGTGGCTCCTGGGAATTTAAAGCAGCATAAAATTCTATTGTCAGTAGTTCAAAATCTATTAAAATACAAATAAACAACCAGCTCTAATAAAACATGATGGATACTATAGCAAAGTAGTTATGATATAGTTTAGACAAGCCTTGAGCAAGAAAGGGAACATTGAATTAAGGAAGAAAAAGTATGAGCATAAATAGAGGCTCATAAAAATTTAGGACTTATTTTTGGAGAGAACACATTGCTACATGTATTGAATTTGAAAAGAAGAAATAAAGGCAGAATATAACTTTAGAAAGGTACAGTTCAGAACACCGAGCCTCAGAAGGGTTAAGTAGCTCATAGTACCTGGGAGAGACTCATCATCTAGTATTCAGACCCCAATGACACACTTGATGATAAATGGAGCTATTTCTTCCACTGTAAATATTTTAACTATGGTTTAAATTTAGGTCTTCGGGACATGCTCTGTGTCTGAACTCTAATTATCATCTGATTCTGGAATCTTATTTACTTTCTCAGATCTTATATTTCCTTTACAAAATGTGGATAACAGAAATTCTAAAGTGTTTGTATAAAAATTAAGTGAGAGAATGCACTTTTATTGCCTAGTACAATAACCAGCGGAAGGAAGGAAGGAAGGAAGGAAGGAAGGAAGGAAGGAAGGAAGGAAGGAAGGAAGGAAGGAAAGTTAGATTATCCCTCCCATTTAAAATCCATTAAACTGTATCACTTAATACTTCCATTCTAATTTTATTTCACTTTTGGCATTTTCCTTAAGGCAAAGTTAGCAAAATCCAATAACCACAAGAGGTGACAATTAACATAGCTAAGAGGAAATACAGTTTAAGTGGACAGGATTATATTGTGCCTTTAGTAAAAACTAAAAAACCGGACAGCTCACTTCAATCTAAAGGAACATCTAACATTAAAGTCCAAGTGAAAAGATGCCATGTTAAAATTAGGCCTAGATTTTGTTAGAAATCCAACTTTTTCAAGAGAAGCTAAAAATCTGGGGTTTTAATACAAATTTTTCAGATTTTCTAATGCTTTCTTTCAGCTTTAATCATGTACCTTTTGTGCCCCCTGCATCAACAGGACTTTAATCCCATGGCTATTCTGGACCAGGGTTAAAGTACTGTTTTATTTTTATGCCAACCTATTGAGGCTTTTCATAATTCTACCAATCTTTACTCCATCTGTGTTCACATAAATGAGCTGTCCTCTAACAGCCCTGCCAGCTAGCTAAAATGACCCTGAGAAAATGCACTTTGCTCATTTATCTCATCTGTAGGTATCTGAAGGAAAAAAGGATGGTTGACTGAGTTCACTTCTTTGGGTCTCCTTGGTTCCGAATATAGTGAATGCTGAGTAACAACAGGACGATTCTGCATACTAATTAGTCTCTGGGATAACAAACTTGGTGAGAGACTTTGCTCTCTTTTCAGCATTTTTAAACTTTCTGGGCTACAGGCATTGGGTGACCTCAAAGGCCAGAACCACAGCCAGAGGATGCAGTAATCAAGAGAAGGAGAAAGGAAGAAATATTTCCCAAGAGGCAGACTTCTATGGAGAAAGCCCCAAGGCACGCAGGGAAGCGAACTGTTTCTTAATCTGGGACGCTGCTTCCTCCACGCTGGCCTTGCCTCAGTCCACCTTGGGCTGACACTGGGCGTTTGTCATTCGTCCTCTTATGCTCGTTACCCTCCTCTAATTTTGCTTATCTTTCTCCACTACTTTCCTTCCTCTCCTGCTTTTTTTTGTTGTTGTTGTTAAATGGAGAAACAGTAAAAATTTCATCCAGTTGTCTCTTTAGAAAAAGGCCAATGCGAAACACTAATAAGAATTAGAGAAAGTAATTATGGCACCGTGTACTTGGACATTGTTCTGGTGAGCATTTAGGTTTGGGTGTGTGCTTTACTCCCCTTCTCCGTGTGGCCCCGAGACTGTTCCGATACTGGGTGGGAGGAGACTGACACAGCATTTGGAGACCTGGGTTGAATCACTATGACAAAGTGACATCAGGAGACTCATTTTTCTGAAAGTTGGGCATTTCATTTTTCAGTTAAAATATTTTTAACTCTGTTGTCACTGGGTTGCTCTGAGGATTAATGTAGCTAATTTAGATAAAATCATTATTATTCTTTTTCCCCTGGAAATTGATTTAAATTAGTGCATGTGTGGTGTACGCACATACGCACACACACACAGACTCTCTCACATACACATGCACACACGCGCGCACACACACACACGATTTACAAAAGGTAAAAAGAATAAACAAATTTGTTTCATGCCAAAGCTAACCAAGAGCTCATAGTCCACATAAAGGAAAACTAACAATATTCTTAAATAAATTCACCTGAATCCACATAGTTACTGTAGCCATTAAATTTTGCTCTGACTAGTCTAAGGTACAAGAATAAAAGAATGATAGGGTAAAACATATTCTTTTTTATTCACTGTTGAATGCACTGTTGTTGTTGTTTTTAAAGAAGCAAAACTCGGATTTACTGTAGCTTTTTTAAATGCAATGCCCTCTGCTGAAGCTGTAGGGAGCTTACAATGTCATGATGTATATATAACCCGACTTAAAAATCAAGTGATAACTATGTGTGGTGCCAGGTGGGTACTAGACTTATTGGGGGATCACTTCATAAGTTATATAAACGTCTTACCACTATGCTCTACACCTGATACTAATATAACATTGAATGCCAACTGTAACTAAAAAAGAAAAAAAAAAGAAAAAGAAAGCCTAATGGAATCATATCAGTCACTATTTACTATTTACCCATATTTGCATTATTTTCCTAGCCCAGAAATGCAACTGAGGAAACTATGTGGATTATCTCAAGTCTTAACCAAATTATTTTCTCATCAAAATTGTAAGAAACAAACTAAAGATAGTATATCTGAGAAATATTGGGGGATAAGGAAGAAAGAACAATTAAAAATATTCCAAATATTCCTCAGTCTTTGATATGTAATTGATACCTGCAACTTTCGACTTTGCCATCTGATATGTGGACAAATAGCTTTTTAGTGATTACTACTACTGACCTGTTGACATAAAGATTTCTCTTTTAATATGTGGTTAGAAAATGCTATGATGACCTACACCTAAATCTGAGAACTGGCATTTCACAGAATACGCTATTCCGAATTGGGATTTAGATTAGTAAAGAAGAATTTCACTCAACATCTATTCGAAAACATTAACAATGTAATGCATTCGTGCAGCATATTTGAACAAAAAGACATGATTACTCATGTCTTTTTGTACGGTGTTTTGCACATCTAGTCCCGTCATTTCTTTCTGAAGAGCACAAAACTGATGCAGAGAAAGGAAGAAGAGGAACGTGACAATCGCAGTCAGTCTATTTTTACAGAGTCAGTGAAAAGGGGGAAATACACACAAAATACCTTCTATTCTTTAGGCTGCGAACCTTTTAAATACAGTTCCCCTTGATGCTCTGAGTAAAAACTAAAATCCAACAAAGGGATAAATATTCAACAGAAGGAGAGCCCAAATATTCACAAGACAGATAAAGCAGCCAGGCATAGAGATGATTCTCCCTTAGCGGCGGGAGAAATACCATTCGGCAGTTTCTCAGAGTTTTCACTCAATGTCACTATGACAATGAAAACCTATTTTGATGAAGTGAAATTACAAACTACTGAATACAGTAGCACTGAGTTTGATTTTAAGACATTTTCAAAGCTATAATATTCGACTTATGATGCCACTAAAACTCATTGCCTCATTTTTGTAAAGTAGTTTGCTTTTCAAGGGAAAATGATTGCTAAATACAAAGAAGTTATGTCTTAGTTTCTTCAGAATAAGGCTATTTCTCTACATATGAATTAATATCTATACGTTATATAATGCTTTTTGCCACATAAACATTTGTTTTCTGTGTACAAAAATATTTTTGCAAAGAAAATAGTGAAAACACTATATTCTCTTTGGTTCCCAAGGGGAAAAATAAAGAAAAAAATTGGGTCTTGCTTTCTTTCTCTGTTGGAATTCCATGCCCCATTCATGGGGTATCCCGCTCACGATTCCCTCTATTGAAGCTTCCCATCGCACTGAAAGAATGAAATCTTTTCCATTAGAATTCCATATATTGCCAGTGATTATTTTAACAGCATCTTTAACCAGCATCTTTAATGGCTGTGTATGGGCAATGCTTAGCCCAGGACAGGTAAGTCTTCTGAAAGCAAAGACTGGATCCACTCTGCACTGGAAGTGTGCCATGGGCGTGCCAGGTGCAGAGATGACCAGCATAATCACACGGAGTGACGTGACGAGAAACCTCACAGGAGCCTCCATCCAATCCAGTTGTAAAAAGGGATTTCCATTTCAAAAAGATAGCAACAAGCTCTCTCTGATCCAATGGTGCCTGCACCCCTGTAGTGCCTGCTCTGGCGTGACTGAGGTCAACTACAGGAAAGGCTTATGTATCTCAAAACACACAGGCTTTTGCATCTCCTATATTTCTACAAATAATGTTGAAGAACCCATTTTCCCTGATTAAAAGGGAGTCTTCCTCTCCCAATGAAACATTAAGTCAACCCATTAGCATAACTGCTTTGGCTGTTGCCACTAGATGCCATTTAGATTAATAAATGTCCTCTGTTTCAATAACCATTTGTAAGTACAAATTCCTCCTGGAAACATCGTGCTGCCTTTTTGTCAGGCTTCGAGCTCATAGCTCTTTTCAGTCTGATCTGCTCAGACGTCTTTTCGACACCACTCTGGGTTTACCTTTTACAGGCTATCAGCAGCCACCTTTCAACAGGCCATTTTGTTTATTAGCACAGGTACCAATCCAGAGCTCTCTCTTAAGGAGCTCTTCTTCATACCCTTTTTATCTTTTCTTACCTGCAGCAGATCGATTGTAGGGTCCAATTCATACAGCTTTCCACATCTTGGATTCTCAGGGTTTAAGGACTGGGACCTTGGTCCCTTCCTGTGCTCCTTATGCGAATTGTCCATTTCCGCTCTACGGCATGTATGCCGAGGGCTTTGCGGACTGGCAGACAGTCACATGCTTTCACCTAAGTGATGGTTTATCTACTCCACTTATATTTGCATAATGACAAAGAAAGTACCCCCAGAATGATTCCTCCCATAATCATGAAAATCTGCTTCAAGGTGATGTGCTGTTCTCCATGTGTGCACAAAGAACTGACAAGCATAATTACTTGATAATCACAATGGCAGCTCCAAAGATATAATCCTCCATGATGCCCAGTGTGCAAAAACAGCTGAGAACATCACTAAGGCTTACGTAAAAGGTACAACATGACATAGAAAAGACAGTGTACTTTCCCCTTTATTGTGAAAAGAACTGTCTTCCAAATTTGTCCCTGACACTCTGTGACTTACTGCAACTAGCTCTCCCTGGGCATTAGCTTCCATATCTGTCATGTAGAAGACCCCAATGTAGCTTTAAAAAAAAAAAGCACTTTTTAAAATAATTCATCTAATAAATGTTTAAGTTACTACTTGTCGGCGGCACAAAGCATTTGTCCTTTCGACGGTGAGAAAGCTACAACTGAACCTCAAACCAGTCGAAACGTGATGACTTTAATAGCATCGCAGATAAAGTCTAATGAAGCCACTGCGAGGTGGGAGTATAGCTTAGGGAAACCACATGTTGACCAAATTACAGCTCTGGAGAGCAGCAGAATTGGAGTGTTCAGTCAGGACTCTGGGTCCAAGCCCTGAGCTATTTCCACTTTAGCTGTGGAATCCACAATAGTTGCAGAAGGATCAAAATAGGATGTTGCTTATGACAGGAATTTTCAGAGTAAAAATTGTTTTTGACATTTCATGTATAAATGCTGCTAATTATAATAATTTTGATACATTCTGTGTCCCTCGCAGCTCTATTATGTACCCTGATCTGCATGTCATTGAGGGGAAAATGTGTTGATTATTCCAATGTGGAAAAAACATGGGTGTTGGAGTAGATTGCTAGCTATTAATGCTCTCTGAGCTTCAATTGCATCATCTGTAAAAACCTGTGCAGTATTCAGAGAGAAATTAAATAAAAAGAGTTGAAAGCAGATGGCCGGCATACTATTTGCACATCCATGCCACTCCAGACAAGCCAGTCATCTTTCCTTAAGAGGAAATGATTCTCTAAGTCTGTTTTGCAAAATATTGGAACTGGCAAGAACTTTAGTGATCATCTGGTTTAATTCCTTATATTTTCCACAGGTAGATAGATGATAAATTTTATAGATTTGATTTTACTTTCCAAAGGTCAGACAGAAAGATTTAAGAAGAGGATTTTCTCGCAGAGGTGAGACCCTTTTCTATGCCCAGAGTAAGGCTGAAGGGCTTAATGACAAACCCTGACCTGGATTTTAGAGAATACACCCAAAATCAAAAGTGAGACAGGGGAGAAGATGCCACTAATTATATTACCAAAATTGCTTTAGTTACAAAAGGTGCTGCATATATTCCTAGTCTTTCTCCAAGGCACTGGAAATTGTGCTAAGAAAGTGAAAATATAGTACAGAAGAGAAATAGATTTTAGAGAACAAATAATTGTGGAAAGTGATCATAAATACATTTCATCATGAGGCTTATACTTTATCTCTATATGTGTAACTTTAAAAATTACGTTTTGAGAACTACCTTTATTTTCCAGAAATTCACATAACCAATGTTTATCAATATATTTCATCATAACTTAACTTTAACTAAATCAAGTTAAATCCATATTTAAGCCATTTTTTCTGTTCAAGCTTCATTTAGGAAGCACAGAATGAAAGAAATAAGAATTTATCTGTAGCAGAATTACTAGAAATGGCAATTTGATTGATTGTTAAATTTATTGATTATTAGTTTTGCCTTCTGTGGGTTTATGGTAGTTTTCAGTGAAAATAATTAGGAAATATTTCCTTTATTTTGGTAAAATTGCCAGAATGATTTTTTTAGTAACACAAATAAAGCAAATAGGAATGTGACTGATATTTTGCAGCAAGTAGGTAACCAAGTATATTGCTTAAAAAGGTCCTAATTATATCTAAATAGGTGGGAAGTGAAGCCACACCTTTCAATACTCCCTGATACATAGAACTTCACACGTTTTACAAATTTTATATATAAGCGTGCATAAAAGACAATTGTCATAGGCGAGGACATACTTACAGACTCCAGAAGTATTTTAGGAGGAAATGGTACAAAACCCTATTATTCTTTCCATGTGATAACATGTTTGATAACTTATGTGACTGAACCCAGTAGTCTCAGGCTTAGAGCAGGTACTTGGGAAAATTCAGTTTCCTTGTGACATCTGTGGACTCGTCTACGAGCTCCAATGTGGATGTTATTACAGTGGCTTTCCTTGCCAAGGGCCTCTGACTCTGGCTCCCTCGGGTCTTCACATAAGACTTAATTCTAACTCGATAGCTTCGATATATATTTTTGAATTTTAATATTTTATGCTAAATATATTCAGCTTCACAATCAATTCTCAGCTGAGCATGGGTTCTTGCCTATTCCCTTTAAGCCTTTTTCAAGCTCCTTAATGAAATTACCATATCCTATGTTAGCAAACAAGAACTTCCTACACCTCGGTGGGATGCTGCCTCATTAAATAGGAAATTTACTAGCAACTCATCATTGAGAATATAGCGCCTTTATATAGGTATTTTTTCTCTTCCTCTGACATGGATATCAATCAACATTAAAATTTAGAATATCTTGGAGATCAGCTACCTCCATGGATTTCACATTCTTATTGTAGAGTATTTTTGTTAAAAGCTATTTATATGTAGTTTATATATTTTATACATAAATGTACACAATATGAAAGGTGATTTTTTAATAAATAAAATATTCAAAAGAGGCAAGAAAATCTTTTAATAAATAAAACTGAATTAAAGTAGTATATGTAATGACATGGATAACATTCATTTAACAAAAAAACATGTAGAAAAATAGGACCATTTTAGTGAACATGTAATTTTGAATCTGGGAGAGGGTATACATGAGTGTTGTGGTATTATAAAACATGTAACATACTACTTATTTTTGGTTTTGTTTTGGTTGCCTAGCATCTATAGAACTGATTCACACTTTAAAATAACTATAAACAGTGGCAATGTTCAATTAAGCAAAGAATATAGAAGAGAATTTAATCTCTTATACTCTGAGAGAGTCTTAGTCATCTTGGACTTCCATAAAAAAAATGATCTAGACTGGGTGATTTAAAGAACAGAAACTAATTTCCTCAGAGTTCTGAAAGCTAGAAGCTCAAGGTGCCAGCAGGGTTGGTTTCTGGCAAGGACTTTCTTCCTGAGTCCAAGATGGCTACCTCCTTACTGTGTCCTCATGTGGCAGGGGCAGAGGGAGAGGGGGAGGGGAAGGGGGAAGAAGGGAGAGAGAGGGAGAGGGAGGGAGGGGGCAGGAGGGAAGAAAGGAGTAAGGGAGGAAGAGGGGGAGAGAGAGAGAGAGAGAGCATGCGCGCACGCAAGCTCTCTGATGTCTCTTTTCACAAGGATACTAATCCCATCATGTGGGTTCCGCCCTCATGGCCTCATCTTCCCAAGATTCCATCTCCAAATACCATCACATTGGGGTTTAGGGTTTCAATATGAATTTTGATGGGATACAATCCAGTTCATAGCACAGTGGTCATGATGAACTGAGCAAAAACTGCAGAAGAGATTTATTCTACTGCAGTCAGAAGAGGAAAGAACCCAGCATTTGCTCCACAATAGACACAGTGTAAAAGCTGCGTTACAACTCATTTAAATGTATAATTTTTCAGTTTTTTTTTTTTTTTAAGTTAAATGTGATTCGGAAGTGAAACTCAAGTCATAATTTTGTAGACCTCTAGAAATACCTAGGGAAAACTGCCTTGCTATTCTAACTCATTTGTTTACAGAAAAACAAAGTGTAGCTCAGAGAGAAGTAACCCTGTTGAGATAAATAATGAGCTAGTAGTAGCCAAGCTAGGACATAGCCCTCAACATTCCCACGGCTTTTCACAACTTACTTTCCCAATAAGCCACTGCACAGCTAGATCCATGTGAAAATACGTCCACTTGTCCTTCATGTTGATTAATTGCTTTGCCCACGTCTTTCTTGGCAGTGGTAATGGAATTGAAAAGTAAAGGAAATCCAATATGTATAAAAAGGGCTACTTTAACTTTATTGTTTCAATCCATGTCCTATGTTCAAGGTGCATCGATAAGGTAAATAAATGATAATATTCTTCCAGTTGTAGTATAAGGTAAAACAGAGACAGAGACAGAGACAGAGACAGAGACGGAGAGAGACAGAGGTTGCTGCAGACGAATGTCTTCTATTGTGCTAAAATTTGTAAATTATATTTCCTGAAAACATATCATGGTAGACAAATGCTGCGGATAAATGCCATTCATTGTTTAATCACCATTGGTGGTTACTAGGTGTACTAAAGATATATTAACATAGAAAATCAATTAGTGGCAAAATGATTATGGAAATCCTTTGTCATTAATCACATCAATGCCAAATAAATTCAGAGTTTATTTTCTCCCGGTGGATAGCATGAGCATTTGTAGTGACTGCTGTGACGACCGCTCTAGCAGCCACCCTCTCACGGAAGCATTGCCATTTCATTTAGCACGTGTTAACCTTCGACTCCATCCCTCATGCCCACCCTTAAATGAGTATTCTGTGGATTCCAATCTCAGTCTAAATGTAAACTATTTATACCCGTTTCAGCGTTGGACACCATAAAGAGAAGTTCTTTGATGTCATTACGATTTTCTAAATTTATTCTAGGAAAAATTTCCATATAACTGGAAGAAAATAATTTGAAGAGGGGAGGATGACTGTATTTTTTTTTTATTTCCCCTTGTTCTTCTCAGCCCATAAGAAGCAAACATACATTACAATAATCACATCTATAATTCCGAAAGCATTAGGCATGGAAATTTTACCTGTCTTCTTATTATTGACATGTTCAAACTCCCACAGGAAAGAGGGAAATTAGAAAAGAGGTTGCTGGTTGTGCTTGGTTCAGCCGCCACAGACCTGCTTTCTGGGCTGGCATGCTTTTCCATCTAGTCTCCTAAAATATCTGTTTAGCAGCCAGAATCAGAGGCGAAGCCACATGTGACGGTGAGACAGACTCCCTTGACGTGCTCTTTCAGATGCAGCCTCCTACAGAACACAGAGATGTCTGGGAACCCATCTTGACATCTTTAACTGCCTACTATGGCAACCATTCTTCTTTTAACCTTAGTTTCTAAGGTGGGGGGGGGGGCGAGATTCGACACCAAGCAAAAGAGTGCTCATGGTACTATAAGCCTTTGGGTAATACAGTTTTAAGATGTTTAAACAGTGCATGAAATAACCCTCTCGCTTCCAGAAACTAAGAAGCATTTATAAAGCTACCTGCATTTAATGAACGTACAAGGCAGACTGAAGTGCAGCCTGCTGAGAGCAGGCTGATGAGAAATCACTGGAGATGTGGTACTCAGCAGCTACCTGCCAACCACCGCAACCTGCTCCCGCTCAGAGCTAGATCACTTAGCTCTCACAGTCCCAACGGGAAGGGAAGACATTCTGAGGAATAATTGAAGGGAAAGTAGGGCTCAAAGGAAAATAAAATTGCAGCTGGATAATAAGAGGCAAAGAGGAAATCATAAGTGGATATAAACAGGAAAAAAATGTCAGTAGAGAAAAATGAGAAATGACTTAATACCTTGCTTCAGCCACTCACTAGCAGGGGGACCATAGAACAGCATTTAAACTACCTGAGCCTCCGTTTCTCTTTATATACAAATGGAAATTAAATGGATCCTGTACGGTCGATATGACAGTAGAAATGTATGTGGAACTCAAGATGCCACTGCGAGCACTGCAGGTGTATGTAATTCCTAGGTACAGAAGACATAAAGGAGAGTCAAGAGAAGCTTCCTGGCAGTAAAGAAAATACAGTAAAAAGAATATGAACTTTGGAGTCAAAGAAACCTGGACTGATCCACAGATCTGGCAATTCACAGCAATTTGCCCCTGAGACAGTTTCCTTACCCATAAAATGACGACAGTAAGATCTACATAGCAGGGTTGTTGAGATGATACATGCAGCCTATTTATTATTGTGAATAGAACAGTCTATTCAAATCATATTACCTCTTACTGAAAATTGTAAGACATAAAAATGCAAAAAAAAAAAAAAATCTGCTTTTCCCAGCACATTTAAAGATTTGTAAAGGACACTGACACCTACTTTTTCACATCCATTTGTTTATTATGTGTCTTCAAATATTATTACATGATACATATACTAAGAAATCGCATGCTTTACACATGAGGCAACTGAAGTCTTGGAGGTTAGCTAATGAATATCTGGTGGCAGGACAGAAACTGGGAGTCGGGTTCACCTTACTACGAAGCTTAAGCTCTTTTCAACCTCACGCCCTCCCACTGTGCTCTTGTATCAATTTGGAAAAGCCATTTATTGGTAACAAATACACCGAAATACGACTTTGCATCAGAAAAATGACAGACCTCTTTTTTGGAACCTCTGGACATGCGGGGGCTGTGGCACTCATCTTGTAATCCTTTGAAAATGGTGGATGTATGTATGACAGTTTAAAATAAATGACTGAAGGATATAAACTTCAGAAAGTTTTATATAGAGAGGGCCTGGACAGCTGACCATTTAGTAATCACCTTACGGCAAAGATACACGCATCTGCTGAAAGAGCAAACACCGAGAACTGAACAGTTGTGAGATGACAGGGGTCTCAACCGAGCCCATCAGAATCCCCTTTGAAAATGCTTTAGATCCTTTGAATCTTTGCTGTTTAGTAAATGGAGTCTTCTAAAAGGACCCTCGGCGCTCTGAGCCTCCATATGAACAACGGATTCCATGGTCAAAATAAGAGGAAGGAGAGCATGGCTGGACATGCATTGGTTCTAGAAGCTTCTGGGAGAAAAAGAAGGCATATAGCTCATTGGCTAAAGGCTAGGCTTGGAACCCCTGGCAGTTTGTACAATCCTTGCAGCGGGGACAGCCCCAAATATCAGTAGTGAACAATAGTCTACAAGATCACCCCCAAATATCATTAGTGAACAGTAGTCTACAAGATCACAGATAATAAATAACTACAATTTTGGCCAATTGTTATTTTATATTTCTCAAGGTTCTTATACCTTTTTTCTCAGGGTTATTAAAAAGAGAGTAAAATTCTGGCGGAAAGAAGTGGCTTAGAACAGAAAATCAATGATTTTCTTTCCAGGTATACAAATGTGTTATACAATTCGACAGAGGGAACAGGTGATAACTTTTATGATTGCTTATGATTCATAATTAATATGAGCCTTAGAGTTAAAACTATAAAGAGGAGACATGAATTCATTTTTTTTCATGTGATAAGCATTTCGTTGGCAGGTAACGTTTCTGAATCAGCTCTTTCCTTAGTTGTTTCTATCAATAGTACTCATATCTATAGAAAGAAGCTGACGACTAGACAAATAACAATATCCAACTATTTCATAGATTTTTAATGTCTATGATACATAGATTGTTTTTGTTTTGTTTTGACGGGGTGGGCAAAGGAGAAAGTAATCTTTAAATCAGGGAAAACTTTTTATTTTCAGAATCAGAAACTAAAAACTCTTTAAGGAGAGCTCAGGATGTAGTGAGTTGTGAACAATGGATTAAAAAGCTCAGAATCATCTGAAGTAAGTAATTCTAGCTGTGACACCTTTCCTTCAGGACCCGGAATGAATACATATGATGTCGCTCTAAGCCCAGCCCATAGCTTGTTGCCCAGATCAGCGAGATCTTCAGCTTAAAGCAGAGAGACTCAGAACTCAAATGATATATGGTAACTGATGATCCCCGTCTTACTTACAGTATTGAAAGATTGAAAACAACATTAAAAGCCAAAGGTTGAGTAAAGTTTGCTTATGCTTTATCTATAGGTTGGAAACTAAAGCATGATTTTAAATAGTAATATTGAAAGTATTACTACTCTGTAGAGTGTTTAAGAGTTTTACAGTCTCATATTCCAATGACTGCAACATATAAAAACTAACAATTATAATACTATGTATTTAATAAAATAATAGAAATAGTAAGAGGTACCAAAGTAGCACAGAAAAAGAAGTGATTGTTTATAGGTGAAGAGTAAAGAAAGGTTTCTCCAAATAGGTGTCAACTTAGACAAGAGTTCAGGAAAAATGAGAAAAGTGGAATTTAAGGAATTTTATAAACATAATAGCAAAAAATGGAAAATTACCAACCTAAACAAACAAACCAAATGCTACCCTTAATATTTAATTATGTTACCTTCTTTTTCTTCCATGGCCATTTTGCATGGTTGTAATCAGACTATATATATACAAGGCTATGTCTTTATTAGAACAATGTGTTAATGTATATTCTTCAATATTACTATTTAAAATCATGTTTTAGTTCTCAATCTATAGCTATAGCATAGTTTAAGCAAACTTTACCCAATCTCTGGCTTTTGGTGGTGTTTTCAGTTGTTCACTACTATATGACTGTGATGATCATTGTAATCATATATCTTTTGACTTATCTTTTAATAATGTAAATATTAATATTTAATTTTAAATGTACTACTTAAAAATAGATATGGATTATTTTGAGGAGAAAACAGAAAACTTAGCAAATATGGGGGGGTCCACATTCATTAGGAGACAAAGTAAACTCACATTTCTTGAGAGTTCGTTACACCCAAAATTAATTATATCGAATGCACACCACAAGTGTACTTTTCAACAACCTTCGTGGTGGGAATTTTTCACAGATCTGCAGACCTGTGATTTTTGAGGGTGACACAACTATCGAGTAGCCAAACTAGGTTTCACACTCAGGCTTCTATGACACATTATCTTTCAAGCACTTTATCTCTCCACCACACCACACTGAAGTCCGGTGATACCGAAATTTTTATCTCATTCAATAATGTTCTGTACTTGATTTTTTTTTTTTCACAATTAAATTGGATAAAATGTGATTATATATACTTTTTCTACCTGTTCTAAAAAGAATAAATTATTCCCCTCTGGTTGTCAAAAGAAATGGAAAAACAACTTAATGACACCCCTTGCGGAGTTGGTAATGATTAAAAGCACTGTGGCATTTAGGTTTGCTTCTCAAAAGACAATGGTAAGGGGAGTCTGATGAAAAGCCAGGGGAACTTCTCTCTCTCTTTTCTGCCCCAGGCTTCTAAAACTAGATAATGTGGATGCCTACTGCATTTCAAAGAACAGAGTTCCTTGTTCAACAATAAGCAGAACATCTTTTAAGAGATGAATGTAATGGGGGTCTTAACCTGCACTCTTTCTCTCACCAACCGTGCGAATGTCAGCCTGCTCTGTTCCTGTGGCTGCTTGGCTGGGCTTCTGTGCTCTGAGGCTTGTGATTTCTCATCATTCCCCGACACTATTTCCCATGTAAGTGTATGCACGCATATGCAGGGACACATGCACGCACATTTTCAGAGACAGCTTCTCTATGCCGTTGATAATATGAAAGTGACAATAACTTTACAAAGAGATTCAGCTTCCCATTTCTTGCAAGGTTTAATCGGAACAACTTAACATGGAATATATGGCTCTTCAAACACTAAACCCTTTTGCTTTCTTTCTAAGAACTCTTTCTCGCTCTGCACACGATGCTTGGATGTCACTAACCTTCCTGACAGTTTCTTGCATACGCTGCATCTGCCCCAATTCTGCTCTTCCGTGGGCTTG